>NW_024429215.1:11377991-11565302 GCF_017639785.1 Mesocricetus auratus
AGTTCTCTTTCTCATTTGTAGTTCCATGCAGTTTGGTTACCAAGGTGATTATAGCCTCATAAAATAAGATTGTCAATTAACTTTATTTTTATGTTATGTGGAACAATTTGAGGAATGTTGGTATTAACTCTTCTTTGAATTTCTGATATAATTCTGTATTGAAACCACCTGGCCCTGGGCATTTTTTTTTGTTGGGAGCCTTTTGATGACTTCTATTTCATTGATGGTTGTAAGCATGCTTAAATTGTTTATCTATTCTTGATTTAATTTTGGTAAGTTACATTTATTCAGAAATTTTCCATTTACTTTAAATTTTTGAATATTGTGGAGTACAGGTTTTCAAAGTAGGACCTGAAGATTCTCTGGGATTCCACAGTGTATGTTGTTAAGCTCCTCTTTTCTGATTTTGTTAATTTGGATGTTCTCTCAACCTTTTGTTTTTTGGGTAATATTTTGCCTACCTTGTTGGGATTTTCTAGAAGAAACAACTATTTGTTACATTGATTCTTTGTATTGTTTTCTTTATTTCTACTCTCTATTGGCTTCATCCCTCAATTTGATTATTTCCTGGCATCTACTCCTCAGGGGTGAGTTTTCTTCTTTTTGTTCTACATATTTCAAGTGTGCTATTAATTCTCTAGTGTGTCTTTGCTCAAGTTTCTTCATTTGGGCACTTAGTGCTAGGAACATTCCTCTTAGTACTCCTTTCAAACTTTTCCATAAGTTGGGGTTTGTTGCGTCTTCATTCGAATTTAATGCTGGGAGCCTATTATTTATTCCTAGACCCAGGCATGGTGTGATTGCTTGTTGTTTGGTTTCCATGAGTTTGTAGGGTTTCTGCAGTTTGTGTTGTTGAATTCTAACTTTAAATCATAATGATCCGATAACATATAGGGGGTTACACCATTTTTTTGTACATGTTGAAGTTTTGTATATATCCAAATATGTGGTAGATGTTAGACAAGGTCTCATGTAGTGCTGAGAAAAATGTACAATCTTTTGTGTTTGGATGGAATGTTATATACATGAGTGTTAATCCCAATTGGATCATAACTTCTGTTAGTTATTTTGATTCATTGCGAATTTTCTGTCTGGTGACCCTGTCTTGTGAGAGTAGGGTCGTGAAGTCTCCTTCTTTAAGGGATGAGGGTTTTATATGTGATTTGAATTTAGTAATGTTTCTTTTATGAACATGGATGCCTCAGCTTTTGGGGCATATATGTTCAGATTAGAGACCTCATCTTGTTAGATTTTTTTTTTTTTGGTGAATATGAAATGACCTTCTTAATCTCTTTTGATTGATTTTAGTTTGATGTCTAATGTGTTAGTTATTAGCATATCTACACCAGATCATTTCTTGGGTCCATTTGATTGGAAAAAATTATCCCAATCAAGTACTCTGATGTAACAACTCTGAAATTGAGGTGTGTTCCTTGTATGCAGCAGAAGGATGGATTCTGTCTTTGTATCTATTCTGTTAACCTTGTAAATATTCAGGAAAATTTAAGGACCACTGAGTGTTAATTTTTGTTAACTTTGGATTTGTTGGTGGGGGTGGTATTATGTGTTGGTACACTCCAGCTTTTCTTTTGGATTTATAAAGTGGGATTATCTATTGCCTATGTTTTTTTGAGTGTAGTTAACTTCCTTAGGTTGGAGCTTCCTTCCAGTATATTCTAAAGTGCTGTATTAGTGGATATTGATGTTTTAAACACAGTTTTGTCGTGGATATCTTGTTTTCTTAATCTATATTTATTCAAAATTTTCCTGGTACAGTAGTCTGAGTTGTTATTCGTGGTCTGTTAGTGTTCAAAGTACATCGATCCAGGACCTTCTGGCTCTCAGAGTTTACACAAAGTCAGTTGTAATTGTGATTGGTATGTATTTGTATGTTATTTGGTCTTTTTCCTTTGCTGCTCTTATTATTCTTTCTTTATACTTCATGTTTTGTGTTTTCACTATCATATGGTGAGGGAACTTCTTTGTGTGGTCCACTCTATTTGGTGTTCTATAAGCTTCTTATACTTTCATTGGCATGTCTTTCTTGTTGGGAAAGTTTTCTCCTATGATTTTGTTGAATATGTTTTCTGCACATTTAAGTTGAGTATCTTCATCTTCTGTACCTATTATTCATAGGTTTGGCCTTTTCATGATGTCCCATATTTCCTTGATATTTTGTGTTAGGGATTTGTTGCACTTGAGATTTAATGTGATCCATGAATCTATTTCTTCTAGTGTATCTTATACACCAGAGATTCTATCTTCCATCTCTTGCATTTTTTTGGTTATGCTTCCATGTATATTTCCTGTTTGTATAACCAGCTTTTCTATTTCCAGCATTCCCTTAGTTTATGTTTTCTTCATTCTCTCTATTTCAGGTTTTAGGGCTTGAACTATTTTAGGTGTTTACATTATCTGTTTTATTGTTTTTTTCTTGGATTTCCTTGCTTTCTTTAAGAAATTTTTTTTGATTTCTTGCATTTTTATTTGTTTTTTCTACCATTGCTTTAAAGGATTTTCTCATATCCTCTGTTAGAGACTCTGTCATTTTCATGAAAGTTTTAGGTAATTCTCTTTTGCTTTGTCTATGTTTTGATGTTTAGTTCTTGTTTGTGTAGAGTCCCTTGAATCTGGTGTCATCATATTGGCTTTTCTGTCATTGATTTTTTTTATATTGTCATCTTCCCAACCCTTCTTTCAGTGGATACAGGTGGCATCTCTTCCATTCCCGGTGGGTATAGTTCCAAAGTTCTCTTCTGGTGAATGAAAGCAGGTCTAATACACTGACTTCTTTCATATTGGGAGCTGAAGTTTCAGAGTCACTGGCTCTCTAGGTGGGTGGGAGCTCTGCCCTCTACATTCTGCACTATGCCCTGAGAGGCGGCAGGAGCAGACCTGCTTTCTCAGCACGCTTCTGTTGGCTTGGTCCTCACGGGGCACATTGAGCTGGCTTCAGTCTGCAGCCCCAGAGATCCCAGACAGGGTGAGAAGGAAGGCAAAATTGTTAGGAGAGGCCAAATCTATATCCTTCATGTAGTGAACCATGAGTATTAGAATGAGACAGAAGGCAGGAGTCAACCAGGAGTTTTCTGTATTACAGAATACAAAAATCAGAGGCTGAAACAGACTCATCTCTGTTGGTATAGACAGGGGTGTGTCTTTAGGGATTACATGATGTTTGATATACATTACATGAAGAATCTAATCTCGAAAGGAAGTAAATGAAACAAGGAAGTTTTGTTTCTCTTCTTTTTCCTTTGTTTAAATATTTTATTGCAGGTTAGGTTTAACTTATTTTTTCATAACATGTTTTCTGACAACTGAGTCTTCTCCCAAACTCTGCAAGCAATTGTGGATGTCCCTATACTTTATTCTTTTGGCTTCTACTCTTCACTACTGGGTTTGCAGGAATACCTCACTATTTCAAGCATTCAAATTTTTGTTCTGCTTGGGCCTGTGTTGAGATACATTCTGTCTCTGTAGCCCAAGATATAAAGCAACTGACATGTAGTCCAGGGTGAACTCCAAATCCCAGGAGCATCTGTATATGTTTACTGTGTGCTGTGATTAAAGGCTTGTGCTGGGATTAAAGGGTTGTGCTAGGATTAAAAGCTTGTACTGGGATTAAAGTCTTGTGCTTGGAATAAAGGTGTGTTCAGGCATTAATGGCCATAGATGTTCAGGAAGCCTTCTAAATGTTACCTTGAATTGTGTATCCAGAAATTCTTATGCAGGTAGAAAATAGTGACACACAGTGGCATATTTGATGTTTATTATTCCAATGAAATCAAATATATTCATAGGAATATTTCCTCTCATCAAGGTTGGTTTAGCTTACTAAAATACAGAATATAAGCAACAGGAATGAATATTAATTCGGATAAAACATGCATTTTATTCAGGAGTTTCCATAATTGTTGTACATTTTGGCTAATCCTTTTGCAAAATTGGAGTTCTTTCCTACTATGTGGAGCTGGGGCTGAGGTAGGATTCCATGTGAAAATTCAAGCAGAGGGGAATGTGTCTTTCCCCATCTACCTAGCTTGAGAGCTTATTTTTCTGTCTAGTTAGGCACTAATTATTCACTTACAACAGGCAGACCTGGTTTTTACTAGGCTACTAGATTGTCTTGGCACTGAATACTCTCCTGATCTACTTAGGGATTAACAGGAAGTCTGCCACACCCTGATTCAGAAGGTGTGGTCCAATCTTATTCTCAAATCATTAACATGGAAGATTGACTCTGAAGACAGCCAGTATAAAAGGAAGTCAACTTGAAGAGAGCCTCAATTGGGGCAGATTATTGTGTAGGAGACACACCAGATTCTAGTGCTTCCTGGAATTACCTTGAAATTCATCCTAGAAAATGTAAGTTTGGAGAATAGTAACATTTGCTTTCATAATGCATTGAGTATGTGTATTTTGTCATCCTTTGTAAGTTGTAGTCACAAATACAAGGAGATCTCAAAGAAATGGTGTGGTCATTGGGCAGCCATTCTTTTAATTTGTTTGTTTTCATTTATTTGTTTGGGTTTTGATATTGGAGACAGGCTTTACTGTGTAACATCTCTGGTTGTCTTGGAACTAGATCACTAGATTGGAAGACCAGTCTATCTAGAGATACACTTACCTCTGCCTCCTGATTTCTCAGGTTAAATTCTGTGACATCACTACACAGCTGGAAAAACTTTCTGATTACTGCTTTTACCTTTGAAATGCTGAATGATAAGAATGTGCCGTTTTATGGGACTGGTCAAGACCCCTTGAATGTGGGTGTCAGTAAGGAGGCCTAGGTAATCTATTGAGCCTTGGGTAGTAGATCAGTATGTATTCTGGGTATACAAATGGACATTGGACTCCCATCCAATAATGAGAGGTGCAAACTCAACCTGAAGTCTTAGGGGTGGGTCTAGTCCCTGCCATGGATGAAATGACAGACTATGGACACCCCATGAAGGGCATCACCCTCCCTGGGGAAATGAGAGGGTGTTGTGGGGGGGGTTAGTGTGAGGGCATGGGAGAAGGGGAGGGAAATTGAGAGGGACCTGGAATTGACATATGATGCAACCTTGTTTCTAATTTAAATTTAAATTTAAAAATAAAAAAAGAATGTGCTGTTTTCTTTTATGATCATGTCTTTTCTACTCTATGAATTTAAACTGTCTTCTCATTCCTGATTTGTGAATTTTGAGATGAATTTTCTCTGTGTTGCTTTGGCGCCTATCCTGGAATTTGCTGTACAGACCAATTTGGCCTGGGAAGCACAGGGATCATCATGACTCCTCCCACTAGAGTGCAGGGATTAAAGGTGTGTGCCACCAATGCCTGGGCATTGGACATTCACTTTAGTGATTTTCTTATAAATGTCTTACACTGTGGCACCTTAGAATTGGAGATAAGGGGAAAACTTAAAATTTGATGTTCAGTAGCAGTAACTTCCCAAGTTAGAATCGGTGAACAGATAGCCCTGATCTACCTCACACCTTGTAGTTTGAGACCTTCCCACACTGAAACCAGATTTTTCATCCTGTTGAGTCGAGTGTTCTTGCAATCACATTTTCATATGGTTCTGGTCTCTAGAGTAAATTCTTTGTTTTTTTTTCACATTCCTCTAGTTTTATTTCAAGTGTTTCCCAAACACCATTTGTAGGATCTCACAGGAAAGACGGAGATGAGATTCCTGAACTCGGGAAGCTATTTGACTCCCCCCTCCCCCAGCTAATCTTTCTTCAAGCCCAGCGTTTTGAAAGATTTTCAGGTGTCTTACATATGACTGTGAGATTGGAAGTGTACATGTGTGAGGACCTGAAGTGAGCACAGGCATGTGACTCTGAAAGGATTAGTCTGTATGTGGTGCATATATGTGCTTGTGTGTGTGCATGCCCACATGTGAGGGTCTAGAGGCCAGGGGTCGACACTGGTGCCTTCTCAGTTGCTTGCCTTCTTTTTTATTTTAATTTTAAATAGCTTGTTTTACATGTCAATCCAGTTCCCTCTCCCTCCCTCCTCCTGCACCCTCCCACCATCCCCCATCCTCCCACACTATTGCCAATTCCTTCTGCATAGGGGATATCTAGAGTCTATCATTTAACTCAGGGTAGGGTCCTGGTGCTTCCCTAAGAGTCCAGGCAGAGAGAGCAACCCGCTTTGTGTTATGGAAACAAAATGCCTGTTAGTATTCCAGGAATAAACACTGATCCACTGCTCAGGACCCCATAGGTAGCCCAGGCCTCATCATTGACTCTCACATTCAGGGGGTCTGGATCAGTCCGATGCTGGCCTCGCAGCTGTTGGTCTGGGGTCCAATAGCTCTTCCCTGTTCGGATCAGCTGTCTCTGCTGGTTTTGCCAGCCCATTCATTGCCAATTTGCTCATCACTCCTCTCTTCCTGTCGCTGGGTTCCTTGGGTTCTGTTCAGTATTTAACTGTGGGTGTTTGCCTCTGCTTCCATCAGTCACTGGATGAAGGCTCCAGGATGGTTATAGACATCAAGTTCACTATCAGGAATGGGCATTCGAGGTGGTCTCTACACTATTGCTTAGCTTACCAATTGCTGTCATCCGTTTAGATCACTAGAGGTCACAATGGTGCCTGATCTGTCTTCTAACCTATGATTCCTTCTTCCCCTATTCTACCCACCCCTGTCAACCTTCCTAGAGTAAATTCTTTAGGACTATGATTATATATTTAGTGTAAACAAATGATGGAGCTCTAATAGCTTTAGTGTATATGGGCTCTATAAGATCTTAGGGAGTAGCACTATTAGGTGGCATGTCCTTGTTATAGATGACTGGATGACACACACCTTGAATCCAGACCTTGAGGCTGCTGGGGACACCCTTAATCTGACACTTTGGGAGGAATTCTGTAAGTTTGGTGATGAACATTGAAATTTCATATACTTAGGAATCAGTTTTTTTTTCAATTGCCTGCAAGATGTAGCAGTATCTTTGAGACTCCAAAAAGCAATTTCAAGCACTATGGAAATATCCTGATCAGACTACCAGAGGCCCCAGGTGTGACAGACTTCTTTGACTCTCCATGGGCAGTGGTTTTGGACACTGTTATTGTGTGGAATTAAGGGCACTATTGGAGGTGAGGAATTAGGAAATGGGATTGCTGTGTAAAATGAGAGAATATTGGTTTAAATAAAAAATTTCCTGAGAGTAACACAAAACAATCCAGCATGTTCATCTCCAATGCCACCTCTGTCTTAAAGATTCAATTCTCCCTTCCAATTGGGACAGAATCTGTGAAATGTAAGTGAGCACCACAGTGAAATGTTTCCTTTATAAGAGTACCATAGCTCGTAAAAACCAAAAAAAAAAAAAAAAAAGAGTGCCATAGTTATGGTTTGGCTTATCATAGAAATAGTAAACCCTAACTTAAACAAGAGTCATTTATGAAAAGACTGTGTCATGATCGTTGCTTTAGTTATATATCCTTGTAATTTCTAGCTCTAATAATACACAAATTGCTTTTCCAGGTCTTCATATCACAAGAGATATAGCAGACTGCCATACCTGAATCTTTCTGAAGATTCTCAGCAGAATGTTTTCCCAACACAGAGAAACATTTAAGACCCAGCCTTCAGAAAATCACCACATATTACATAACATGGAGCTCATCTCAACCCAGTATTCTGCTGTGCAGTTGGATGATGACATCTCTGACTCCCCAGTTTCTTGGCTAAACATCCCACCAAATAACAATGACTCCTGTGCAAAGCAGGAGTTACAAAACATCTGGAAGATGTTCACCTCCTGGTTGCAGCCAGAAAGGCCTAGCAAGGAGCAGATCATTTCGCAATTGGTCATGGAGCAGTTTCTTAAAACTGGGCATTGCAAGGACAAGACTGCCTTGAAACAGAAGTGGGAAAAACATGGTGAGATTCATGGAGGAAATGACAGATGAGTGCTTGAAGCCTCCTGAGATGGTAAGTACCTGGGGTGAGAGTTGGATAAGTTAGGAATCAACACACTCCTTTGTATGTGTAAAAAACAAGGAAGTTGTAGTTCTTTTATGTGTGAACCTATATTAACAACAAAACTATTTAGAGTGGAGTTTATCTACTTGATGCTGTAATGGTAAACAGCACACTTACTGAAAGTAAAACTAAGTGTTAATTGTACAAATTACTCACAAGATGCCAAACAAGTAACCCAGATAAGCCGAGTAGTTTTCCACCGCCAAACTGGAAGCCAAAAGCCAGAAAAAAAGAGCAAGACTTCCGTTGTTCAGTCTTTTATACCTTCCCCCGTAACACCCTAGCCATGCCCAAAATTCTTATACGTCTTTATGTCCGTCCATATATGTCTTTAGGCTGTGATTAGTGGTGTGGTAAACCGCTCTTTTATTACCTCATCTGTATGCACCTCTAGTAAGTCACATGGCTAATGGTGGCACACGGCTTCCTCCTATGTCTACTGTTTTAAATTTAGGAGAATAAAATGTAAAGGAGCCTATGGATTGCAGGATTTTCATAATTTTATTTCATTAATTTACAAGATGGTAGATAGTCTGGAAGAAACACTTGACACAATCCCTTGGCGGTTTAGAGGAGATACCCTGGGATTTGAAGATGGCTCCTTCATGGAGGTGCTTACATATGAACCATGGGAACTGAGTTGGAATCTCATCAGACATTTAAAATTGTGGCTGTTAGCACAATCCTATGATCTCAGCACTTGTGTCCTAGTGGTTTAATGGTTTTCTAAAATGTCTACTACATGTGATAAGATACCCTGCATATAAAACAAAAGTGTCATGATGGTAGAGCATGATTTCTGATGATGAAATGAGGTCATGAAATCCATATTGAATACTGACTCACCAATAAGAAATGCTATGATGTATAATGGTCCTGCAATTATGTTTTTTAAAACTTAAAAGTTTTCATGTTGATGTAATTTCATCAGAACTTCTTTCAATGTCTAGGTTTCTATAATCATCAGTAAATTCCAGAAATGGACAAGTGGTGAAATTTTTCAAACAGTCATACAAACCTTTCTAAATGTCATTGTTGAAATCAAGTCTCATTGCTTTACACCATTTAATTTTGATTTTAGTTGGTATAGTTTATTTACTGGATGGTTAGTTGGTTTTGATTGACTTCTTTTCGTTTGAGACATGTTTACATCATGTAGGATTGGTTTGAGTGGGACTAGAGAATAATACTCCCTCTGCCTTCGTCTTTTAATATAAAATTGTAATTTTCATTTTACATACCAAACCCAATTCCTCCTTTTCTGTCATCCCCCCACCCACCTACTCCTTCCCTCCTCCACTGACTCCTCAGTGTTCATAAGGCCTTCCTTAGGGAATTAACAAAGTCTGGCATACCAAATAAAGACTAGGCCAGTCCACTCTCCCAAGCATCAAGGCTGATTAAGGCATCTCACAATAGAGAATGAACTCCAAATGCCAGTTTATATTCCAAGATAGTTATTGCTCCCATGAAAGGCTGCTCTCTCCAAAAGATCAACCACTTAATTTTTACCCACATTAATGGGGTCTAGTTCAGTCTCAATCAGGTTCCCCTGTTGCAGGTCAGAGTCCCTGAGTACTCACTAACTCCACCATGATGCTCTTGATCCCTCCTCTTGTTCAAATTGCGGCAACAGAGTACATCTCAGTGCTTGGCAGTAGATCACTGCATCTGCTTCCATCACTTACTAGATGTACTTTCTATGATGACAATTAGGGTAGTATCTAAGCTGTTTAAAGGGAATGGCCCATTCAGATCAGCTCTCCACTCTGGCTAGGAGTCTTAGTTGTAGTAATATTCCTCAGAAATACTCTATCACCTAGTTTCTCCATATCCCCTTAATGGCTCTCTCTATCAAGGTACCTCTCATTATTCTGCCACTCTACTATTTCACAAACTTGGTCTTCTTTATCCCTCATTTTCCTATACTCAATCCTCTTCCTTCAGACACCCCTCCCAGTTATCTCAGAAGATCTTAACAATTTTCCTTTCTGGAACTCCCCATGAGTTTCCCTTTTAGAGTGTCCCTTTTTACCAAATCCCTGAAGTTGTGGTTGGTAGCCTGGTTATGTTTTCTTTTACAACTATGTGAACTAATGAGTGAATACATACCTTGTTTCTGTTTCTGTGTCTGAGTTACTAAAATTATGATGGTTTATTCTAGTTCTTTCCATTTGCCTGCAAATTTCATTGTTTTATCCACTGAGGAATACTCTATTGTATAAAAGTATCATATTATTTTTATGCATTCTTCAGGTTAAGATCCTGTAGGTTGTTTCCAGGTTCTAGCCATGAGAAATAATGTTGTTCTGAACACAGTTAAGCAAATTTCTTTGCAGGATGTTTGTACACCAATGGGGTATATGCCCTATACTGGCATTGCTGGGTGTTGAGATTTAGATTGCTTTCCAATTTTCTAAGCAACTATATGTTGATTTCCAAAGTTGTGGTACAAGTTTACACTCCAACCAGAAATGGAGGAGGTTTCACCTTCTGTACATCCTATCTAACATAAGATGTTATCTATTATTTTGTTTTTATCTATTCTGGTACTCTGATAGATATCTCAGACTCATTTTGACTTGTGCTTCACTGAGGACTGAGGATGTTGAGCACTACTTTAAATGGCTTTGAGCCATTTTAGTTTCTTCTCCTCAGAAGTCTCTGTTTATATCTGTACGTCATCTTTTTTTCTAGACTTTTCCCTTTTTTAAATTAAATTAGAAACAAACTTGATTTACATATCAGTTCTAGTTCCCTTCTGTCCCTTCCTCACCTGCTCTCTACTAACCTCTTTCCCATGACCTTTCTACTCCACAATGGATCAGTATTTTTCCCTTGTACATGAATGGACATTGGCAGCCCACTCCACAAAGAGGAATTCTCTCTCAACCTAGCCATACAGTGAAGTGTCTTGTCCTTGATCCTAATCCAGTTAAATTCCCATTGTCTAACATCTTATTTGGTACTTTTTCTAGTTCCTTATGTTCTATATACTCTCTGTAGATGAGCCCTCTCTCAATTGTGGGTTTGGTGAAGATATTTTCCCATTCTATTGGCTACCGTTTTGTTTAATGGCCATATTTTGTCTTCAAGAACCTTTTCAGTTTCAGGAGGTACCATTTATTGATTTTTGAAGAGTGTTGATAGCGGCTGTTAGGTCTAAATTGTAGTTTCCTGTTCCAATGCTTTCAAGGCTACTTACCAATTTCTTTGCTAATAGGTTCTTGATCCACTTGGACTTAAGTTTTGTTCTTCTGGAAACATTTGCATTCTTCTACATGTCAGCATTCAGTTATGGCAACATTGTTGAAGATGTTTTCTGTTTCCATTTTATAAATTGGCCATCATTGTCAGGTGTTCATAGGTGTCTGGTTAATAACAGGGAATTCAATTTCATTCCATTTTACTTCATGCCAAATTTTATGCCAGTACCAAGGTGTTTCCATTACTGTACCTCTATAGTAGATCACGAAATCACAGATTGTGATAATTGATTGTTTTAATAATTCTTTGCAGTGTTTTCCTTGTTCCTATTTTATTGATTTTAGCCATTGATTTTATTATTTCCTGGTGTCTACTCCTCCTGGATGAGCTTACTTCTCTCTGTTTTACAAGTTTCCTTTGTGCTGTTAAGTCACTATTGTAAGAGTTCTCCATGGTTTTTTATGTCGGCACTTTGTGCTGTCAACAACCATAAGCCCTATACACAGCAAACTGAAGTGACAGTTGGAGAGAAAGGGATCACTGACGGACAAATGACTGGGAGTGGAGGATGGAAAATCCTTAGCTACTTGAGTGGAAATGCGAGAGTCATGAACATCAAAGCAGACATTTAGAATTGCCAAACGTAGTTCAGGATACCAAAATGGCATATATTACAAACTTATTATAGACATCAAAAGGATTCCAGATATAATCTAACATGACTAATCAAAGGCTTAATGCTAAATTAAGAGCTTCATCTAGAATAGCAGCCTCTTCTCAGAGAAATAATATACAGAATATATTGAGGTTCTGGGTACAAAGTAGTAACTTCAGATCCTGGGTGCAACAGAAAAAGTGAAAATAAGGAGCTGCAGATTCAGGTGATACTAAGAAACACAAGCAATAAAACTTTGTTTTTGTTGTTAATCAGAGAAAACATTATTAGAGCAGACGACTCACTTAAATTGACAAAAGATATGGCAAAGACATGTTGGACTCAAAATCTTGAGGGGTAGGAAGAATATGACTATGATGTAGGTGTCCAAGAACAGACAACCTGTTTACAAGTAATTCATATTACAATTCATAAATGTTAAAAATTACAGTTATGATAATGCAAAAAAATAATTTTATGTTTGTTTGTCACTACAATATGAGAAAATTTTTACTGCCTTAGTAAGGTAGAGAATTACGGTTGTAGGGTTTTATTCTGAAGAATTCAAAGTGCAATGTTAGTGAAGACACAGGCCATAATCCTATGGCATCAGACCAACAGAATTGTAGGTCAGGACATACAGGTGGAGACAATTTCCCTAGTGTCTGTAATCATAACAATATTTGAAGGAAAACAAGTAAAATTTGTGAAGGCAGTTCATCGCAGATCTCCTTTGAAATATATTGCTTCTCAGATAAACCATGCTGATTCCACAATTGAGACTCTGAAGGAAGGTGTGATCAGTCACTCTATTAGAAAGTGTTAATTCTTAGAAACATGAAGTGTCAAATATGTCTTCAGCTTCCATCAAATGACAAAGAGCCAGAGCAAGGTGTTGTTTATTGTTCCAACCTGTTGTTTCTTGCCTCACAGATGTAGATGTTACAATTTTTCAAGTGATATCACTGGTCTGAAAATGTAGTAGAACTATGGATGGAAAGTGGTCATCTTAAGAAAACTGTCAGCCCCACAAAAGCAGATGTTCCATATTATTTCATGTGAAATCAATGAACACAAAGGAATCAGAGTAAAACATGAACAACTGAGGAGAGAGAAAGAACAAGAGAGATTTAGAGGAAGAAATAGATGAGATTATCATGGATGAAAATGACTGAATCACATAATTCACACATATTGAAATATCATAATGCAATATTTTTCCTATGCACTTTCAATATAAGTTTTAAAATAAAAAGAAATTAAAACATTCCACTGATGATCTGTGGTCCATTCAGTTAATTTTACTCCAATGACTGTCTACATGAATCCATCTCCTATTGCTCTGTAACATCTACTCTCTAGAAAGTTCATCAAAATACCTTAATTATGTACAATTATACTTTTACATATTTGCAGGAAAATATACTTCTGTACTCTTCATCCTCCTAAGGAGTAATGTTAATTGGATACTTAATTTATAGTTACTAGTTCTCAGAAATGATATCTATTTTGTGCAACAATAAAAATGTTCTATGTGGACTACTTTGTTTTCGTACAGTATGCACATGTAATAGATGTATTAGTTATTTTTTTTCTTCCTGGAACAAGTTGCCTAAGGAAGACAACACAAGAAAGCAAAGGTAGTCAAAATAAGGAAATATGGAGTTTTGATGAGAGAGTAAATGTATTTGTTACTGTTGATTTCAGAGTCAGGAAGGAGAGAGAAAATGCCTGTGCTCAGTTCAATTTCCCAGATTGAACGTGGGACTTCTGCTTTCAATTGAACATCACTGAAATACCCTCATAGTCATTTCAGAAATGAAGAATACCATTTACAAGTTAATATTGTCAACTTGACAACCAAATGTATGGCTTTTAACTAAAAATTCAATAATTTAATAAAATTTCATATTTGGAATGGTTAAAATGGAAGAGGATACTCAACTTTGAATTTGAAATGCATACTTATCCATTAGGAGGTAATTTGTTAATATCACAAGTGACATAAAACAACACAGATTCAACAATTGTGTGTTTCATTGTGTGTGTGTGTCTGTGTGCGTGTGTTTGTGTGTGTATAAACCTCCAAATATTCATGATCATGATCTATTTTAAAAATTTCAGTAAACTGCTTGTCATTATTAAGTGGGGGAAATGTATGAAAAAAGGAGTAGAGGATGTGAGGGAGGGATAATTAACACTAAAGATACTTGAAAATGCCATATGTAATATGTATGTCAATAAGTGTGTGTGTGTGTGTGCATGTGTACAGCAGCAATTACTACCACATACAGAGAATTATTATCAACTCAGAAGCCATAGGTTTCCAAATAAAAAGCCAAGTATAAGATGCCTCCACTTTACAGTTCTTCATAGTGTCCTAGAGAAACCAACAAGTATTTAGATTACTGATATTGCTAATGGTTACCTGGCAGAAGTTGATGGCAAGACCCTATTACTGAAGACATCACACACTTGGAAATGTGACATGAGAAATCATGTTCATATTCTGTAAGCAGCCTCATCTCTGCTGAATGCCTTTCATAGCACCCAATATACATGCATATATCTGCAGGAAACAAATCACCAAAGTTTCTATCCAGCTTGAACACTGAACTACAGTAATGATAGGCATAATAGATTCTGAATTGGGTGCATTACTCGTAAAATTTTTACTGTGGTAACCAGCAACTTTCTGGATGGATTTATCCCAGAATCCATGTTTGGGAAATATATGGGCTCCATGGAAAAAATCCTGCTATTAATTTGATAAAGGAACATTTTGATAAACAACACTCTGAAATCACAAATGTTTACCTCTACATTGTTGCAACATCCAAATTCATCAGAGGAATTTCTTTGTGCAGTGAAAGTGCTTATCACACTAACCAAAGTGTACAGAATAAAGTGACACTGTAATGGCCCATGGCATGAAGAATATCTGTAGCATCCTCACCATAAGGATCAGATAGCATCATGGAAAAAGGGTGGAAACATTGTGAGAGACAGATCAGGGATGATCAAAAATGCATATATCTGCTCTCTATGACAGGAAGACTGCACCCATGTACCCACTACAACTTGGATGCCTGCATAAGACCTGAGCATTATCAGACTTCTAAACATTCTAGTGTGAGGGAGGATTTCATTATTTACCATCATGTCTAAAGAGCTCTTGACAACTGATGGTTTTTAGAGAGGGAAGGTCAGTTTTTCTTAGGGGCATAGGCTTCACATAAGGCAATTAAGCTCCAGAGGATGATCTCACATACTATGTTTAGATACACTGCAGGAGTTGTTTGTGGTGGATTATAGAAAATATAGACTTTCAATGTACTGGGAATTTGGTGCTGGATCTGGAGAACTAAGCAGGACAGTTAAGTGGTGAACTTGATCAAAGTATACTGTATTGATATAGAACATTCTCAAAGATTTACTAAAGTTTTTAAAAATATACAAATAATCCTCATTCTGTCTTTAGTATGTACAGACAAACTAGCAGCTGTATACTGCAATTAATGCAAAGGAAGTTCACAGTAAAATAACATCAACTAATAGGTAATAAATTGCCTATTCATATAAATTACTTCATGAATGGAATGGAGTACAGTGTAGTTCAAATTGAATGACATTTGCACAGTGAAATGAATCTATCATTTAGGAAATATGGCTAGAAGAGAAGAAGACAAAGAATATCCCTTGCATCCCTTTTTCATGTTTTGCAGAGACTAAAGGACTAAACATCTCTAAGGATGTTTGGGCATTAGAAAAGCCTGGAAACTTGTCCTATTTCCTCAACTGCATATCCTTAATATCAGCTCTTTGTCTTCTTCATTAATCCTTCCGACATTTTGGTCTCAGGTTGTTTTCTTCCTTTTTCCTCCTAATTGCTTCACTGGATATCCTCCTTTGATTTGCATATGTTTGAAGTGTCTTGTAATTGGTATGAAGTCATTTTGAATTTCCTCATACCATTAATTGAATGCTATTGTGTATCTCGAGTTGAGTAGAAAATCACTTCTGTAGTAGAATGGGGACCTGGAAATAATAAAGCTGTATGTCAGTGCCCAGAGTCTCATCTCAACACAGGACAGACTCAGCCTTCCTCTCAGCACCTGCTTCTGTGGCATCACACAGCATACAGGTGACAATTACTTTCATACCATGGTAAAGATAATTATGGACTTGAGACTTAACTAGGCATGGTGAATTTACTCTATCACTGTGAGGAAACATTTTCAAAGGAACTATACAATACTTTACTGCTTGATGTAGACAAGCCAATATCCATCCATTCCTTTAAAAATCTAATTATTTCCACATCATCTCAAAGGTAATCCTTGATGCCTTCCCACCTTAAAATGGAATTTTGTTTTGTTCTGTTATATTCAAGATAGTATTTCTCCTTATAACCACATATAGAATAAAATATTTCACTAAAATCTTGAAAGGCTTATTTACACTTGCCATTTTACTGTCAAATAAATATTTATGTCAAATGAAAACTTATGCATAGAAAGATTTATTTATCTGATTTATTTTGTGCACATGAATATTTTTGCTACATGTATATAAGTGCACCATGAGAATGCAGTGCCTGCAGAGGCCAGAAGAGGGTATCAGTGCACACCCATTCTCATGGATAGCCACATCCACCCATATGTCCATTGTAGAAATGACAGAAAATCTCTTGCACCAGAATTGATATGTAGAATTCTGTTTTGTGGATGTGAATTAATTGGTCATGGACTGCCACTGGATATGAGTGTGTATTCTGCAGGTAAAAGCAAATTGTTCCTGGATGATGTAAAATATAAAATCATTGTATAGCTATTGTTAAAAGCCCAATTACTGGGGCATAATGGGATACCCCCACTTCTGTGACAGCATGTCTGTTAGTGTCCTTATTTACATAGTTGCTTTGAGGCTTCACTGCTCTATCATTGTGTACATTTCTAGGAGAGATACTTGTTCCTCTGTCTCTTGTAATCTTTCTTCTCAAAAATAAAGAAACAGAACTTGTGCTCAAAAAGAATACTTATATATGTACCCTCATAGAACATTAGAATGTCTTCTGGGGCATTTCAACTCAAAGCTATTTGACAAGCAAACAAACAAAATCCTGAAATATGATGATGACAGACATGTTAACATGGAAGAAGATATTCTAGTGACATGTCAATGACAGATAAAAGGCTACAGACAACAAATGAACACTAAGATTAGGAGAAACAGTCTTCTTTAGGGAAGAATCACCTAATTGGTCATCAAATACCTATTGGTCAGCATGGAAAACTTATTCATAAACATAACACTGTATGCAATATGGAGGCTGTATTTAAGAAAATGTGTGTGTGTGTGTGTGTGTGTGTGTGTGTGTGTGTGTATGAAACAGCATATAAAGTAACACAGGACATGATTTTGAAAAAAGTTATGTGAAATACATATTATGTGATAGAGGCAGGAAAGAGAAAGTGGGAAGTAACTTAAGTATAATTAAATTTCAAATATTATGATTATCCATCTACATATAAAAATAAATTTTATGGTTCATGACAAAATATGATTTTTCACTTTCCCAGAATATTCTCATGCCATCTTTGTAAATTACTTTGTACTACATCCTTATATTTCTAGTATTGTTCTAACTAATTGTGATATCATGCTTTATATTTAACTCTTACTTCATTAAATGTCCTTCTCAGATTTGCCTATGATTTTCTAAAAATTACTAGCAAATGGGGAAGATCACTTATTTGATAGTTAAGAAATAAATTGAGCCAGGTGGTGGTGGTAGTGACACATACCTCTAATCCCAGCACTCGGGAGGCAGACAATTGTGGGTCTCTGTGAGTTCGAGGCAAGCCAGGACTACAGCAGCTAGTTCCAGGACAGGCTCCAAAGCTTCATAGAGAAATACTTTCTTGGATCAACCAAAAGAAATAAAGAAAAAAAGTGAACACAAACACGAACAATTTCAATGCCCTATAATGTTTAGGTCTCTTTGTTCCATAGACAGAAAGTCCTTATTCCTGAGCATACCATATACTTGAGTCATAGACAATGAGGAATCAAGTAAGTGCTCAACTGAAACCTTCATCCCTCCTGGATAGTTTGATAGTTCTGGAGGGAATCATAACTGTTTCCCATATGTGAATCCTGAGAGTCATAAGAATATCAAGCCCAGTAAATAATTTCTTGAACATCATGGGAATAAACAAGCATTTTATGATAGAAGTGAAAGCCCTTCTCACAAGGTGAACCAGATACATTACTCTATTCTCAGAGACATGAGCATGTGGACAGAGAGTCCATAGATCCTGGGAAAGAACATCATACTATTATAATGCTAAGAGCATAAGAATCCCACCAGTGTGGCCAACTTCAGATTCAGGTGAGCCTGGGTCTCTGTGGGACCACCACGACCCCATCCATCATCCAGACACACAATCTTCCAGGGGCCCCATCCTGGCATGCAGAGAACCCGCTCACACAGGAAACACACCAGGCCTTCCAGCCCCACCCTCCAGCATCCCCAGCTTCAGGTAGCTTGGGTACCCCTGGGACCAGTACCCTGTCCATCACCCACTCCCTCAATCTTCTGGGGCTGCTCCTGGCCGCCATAGGACCTGCCCACACAGGAAAGGCATCAGTCCTTCCAGACACCACCCTCCAGTGTCCCCAGCTTCAGACCCAAGCCTCCAGTGTCCCCAGCTTCAGCTTCAGGAAAGAAAGACACCAGTGGAGACAGAAAGACATCACCTGCACCCACTGGAAGAAGAGATGGGATTAAGAATAAGTGCTCACTCAGCAATAGAAAGACCAACATGACTCCAGCAGAATCTAGAGACCCAACACTGGAAAGACCTGAGAAGCACTACATAGACAAAGCAGAAGAGACACACCTTAAAAATTATTTTATCAAGATGATAGAGATCCTCAAAGAGGAAAAGAGGAAATCCCTTAAAGAAATACAACAAAAACAAACAAAAAGTACATGAAATTGGGGAAAAGGCAAACCAAAAAATTCAAGAAATAAACAAATCTCTCAAAGAATCTAAAGAGCACCAAGAATAAACAACCAAACAAATGAAGGAAACAACTCAAACAGCTGAAGGATTGAAAGCTCAAATAGAAACAATAAAGAATACACAGAATGATGGGATGCTGGAAATAGAAAAGCTGGGAAAACAATCAGGAATGACAGATGCAAGTATCACCAATAGAATACAAGAGATAGAATTGAGAAACACAGGAGTTGAAGACTCATTAGAGGATTTACAATCATCAACCAAAGAAAACCTCAAACCAACATATCCTTAAAACAGAATGTCCAGGAAATAATGGACACCATGAAGAAGCCAAACCTACGAATAATAGGTATAGAAAAAGGTGAAGAAATACAGCTTAAAGGTACAGAAAATATGTTCAACTAAATCATAGAAGAAAACTTCCCTAACCTAAAGAAGGATATGCCTATGAAAATACAAGGATCTTACAGAACACCAAATAGGCTGGACTAGAAAAAGAAGTCACCTTGTCACATAATAATCAAAACATCAAATCTACAGATTAAATAGAAAGTATTAAGAGCAGCTAAAGAAAAAGGCCAAGTAACATATAAAGGCAGACCTATCCGAATTATACCTGACTCCTCAATGGAAACTATGAAAAGATCCTGGACAGATGTACTACAAATGCTAAGTGAACAAGGATGTCAGTCCACTACTATATGCAGCACAGCTTTCAATTACCATAGATGGATAAAACAAAATATTCTATGACAAAGCCAGATTTACACAATATGTATCCATGAATCCAGCTCTACAGAAAGTGCTGGAAGAAAAACCTAGACCCAACAAAGAAAAATACACTCACAAAGACATAGACAATATATAACCCCAGTTTACCGATCACCAAGAGAAAAATGGAGGAGAATCTACACACAATAACTCCACTAACAATAAATCAAGCACAAACAAGAATCATCAATCAATGGTCATTTATATCCCTCAATTTCAATTGTTGCAACTTGCCCATAAAATGACACAGACTAGCATAATTGATATAAAGACAGAACACGTCCTTCTGATGCATGCAAGAAACACATCTCAACGTCAAAGACAGAGTAAAGGGTTGGGAAAAGGTTTTCCAATCAAACGAACCAAAGAAACAAGCAGATGTAGCAATCCTAATATCTAACAAACTAGATTTCAAATAAAAAAATCAAAAAAGATGAAGAAGGATATTTCATATACATCAAGATGAAGTCCCAATTTTGAACATCTATGCATCAAATACAAAGACATTCAAGAAAGAAACATTACTAAAGTTCAAATTACACATAAAATCTCACACACTAATAGTAGGAGATTTCAACACTCTGCTCTCACCGCTAGACAGGACCTCCAGATAGAAACTTAACAAAAGAAACAATAGAAGTTATGACCCATCTGTGTTTAACAGACATCTATAAAACATCCCACCTAAACAAAAAGGGATATACCTTCTTCTCGGGGCCACATGGAACTTTTTCTAAAATTGACCACATAATAAGAAACATAGCAAACTTCCACAGGTACAAAATATTTAGAATAAGCCCTTGTATCTTATCAGACCATCATGCATTAAAATTAGAATTCAATAATAACACAAATAACAGAAAACCTACAAACCCATGGAAACTGAACAATGAAAAATTGCACCATCCATGGGTAAAGGAAGAAATAAAAAAGAAATTAAAGACTTCCTCGAATTCAATGAGAATGAAAACACAACAAACCCAAACTTATGGGACACTTGGAAAGCAGTGCTGAGAGGAAAGTTCATAGCACTAATTGCCCACGTGAATAAACTGCAGAAGAGTCACACTAGAGAATTAATAGTACAGCTGAATGCTCTAGAACAAAAAGAAGCAAACTCAACCAGAAGTAGCAGATACCAGTAAGTATTAAATTGAGGGCTGAAATCAATAAAGCAGAAACGAGGATAACATTGTGAAGAGTCAATGAAACAAAAAGTTGGTTCTTTGAGAAAATCAAGAAAATAGACAAACCTCTGTCCAAAATAACCAAAACACAGAGAGAGAGAGCATGCTAATTAACAAAATCAGAAATGAAAAGAGGGACATAACAACGGACAATGGGGAAATCCAGAGAATCATCAGGGCATACTTTGAAAACCTGTACCCCACAAAATTTGAAAACTTAAAGGAAATGGACAATTTACTGGATAGATATCACTTGCCAAAACTAAATCAAGAAGAGATAAATAATCTAAACAGGCCTATAATCCTTAAAGAAATAGAAGCAGTCATGAAAAATCTCCCAACCAAAAAAGCCCAGTCCAAGATGGCTTGAGTGCAGAATTCTACCAGAAATTCAAAGAAGAGCTAATTCCAATACTTCTCAAAGTACTCCATGCAATAGTATCAGGAGGCTCACTGCCAAAATCTTTTTATGAGGCTCCAATTACCTTGCTACCCAAGCCACACAAAGACACAACTAAGAAAGAGAGCTATAGACCAGTTTCCCTCATGAACATCAATGCACCAATTCTCAATAAAATACTAGCAAATGTGATTCAAGAACAGATCAGAAAAATCATCCATCATGATCAAGTAGGCTTCATCCCAGGCATGGAAGGATGGCTCAGCATTAAAAATCTCTGAAAGTAATCCACCATATAAACAAACTGGGAAAGAATTAACCACAAGGTTATCTCACTACATGCTGAAAAAGCCTTTGACAAAATGCAGCACCCCTTCATGTTAAAGGTCCTAGAAAGATTAGGGATAACAGGAACATACCTGAACATAATAAAAGCAGTATTCAGTAAATCAATAGCTAACCTCAAACAAAATGAAGAGAAACTCAATGAAATTCCTCTAAAATCAGGAACAAGACAAGGCTGTCCACTCTCTCCATATCTCTTCAACATTTTACTTGAAGTTCTAGCTAGAGAAATAAGACAAGAAAAGGAGATCAAGGTGATACAAATAGGAAAAGAAGAAGTCAAGCTTTCACTATTTGCTGGCATAACTGGGTATTGGCATACAGAAGACTGCAGATAGATCCATGTCTATCACCTTGCACAAAACTTAAGTCCAAATGGATCAAAGACCTAAACATAAATCCATCCACACTGAAACTCTTAGAAGAGAAAGTGGGAGATACTCTTCAAGGACTTGGTACAGGAGACTGCTTCCTGAACATAACACCAGTAGCACAGACACTTAGATTGAAAATTAACAAATGGGACATTCTGAAACTAAGAAGCTTCTGTAAGGCAAAGGATACAGTCAACAAGAGAAAAAGGCAGTACACAGATTGGGAAAAGGTATTTACTAACCCCACATCTGACAGAGGGTTGATATCCAAAATTTACAAAGAACTTAAGAAGCAAATCTCCAAAACACCAAAGGATCCAATTAAAAAGTGGGGTACATAACTAAATATAGAATTTCTCAATAGGGGAGTCTAAAATGCCTGAGAGATACGTAAGAAAGTGGTCTACATCCTTAGCCATCAGGGAAATGCAAAACAAAACAAAACAACTCTGAGACATTGTCTTACTCCTGTCAGAATGGCTAAAATCAAAAACACTGAAGATAATTTATGCAGGAGTGATGAGGGAAGTCCTGTGTATATGTCAATAAAGCACTGTTGGCCAATAGGGTAGCAAGATAGGTGGGACTAGGAGTCGAGGAGGACTCTGGGTAAGAGAAAAACAGAGAGACGAGATGTAGCGCCATGGGGTAGGAAGCCCGGAAAGTTCTCTGGTAGGAGAAATACTTATATTAACAATTATGGGGTTATTACTTAAGTCTGAGCTAGCCAGTAAGAAACAAGCAAGGCCAACAGCTTCATAATTAATATAGCCTCCTGTGCGTTGATTTGGGACTGATGCGGCTCTGGAACCAGGCTGGCAGGAAGGTTCCTCTCAAGGAAAAGGCTTCACTTTACACACGAGAGGATGTGGACAGAGGGGAGCAATCCTCCCCTGCTGGTGGGAGTGCCAATTCCTACAGCCACTTTGGAAATCAGTATGGAGATTCCTCAGTAAAATGGGACTCAATCTACCACAAGACCCAGCAATTCCATTTTTAGACATATATTCAAAAGAAGCAACAATGACGTCTGCTCCACTATATTCATAGCAGCATTATTTGTAATAGCCAGAACTTGGAAGCAACCTAGATGACTCTCTACTGAAGAGTGGATAGAGAAAATGTGGTACATTTACATAATGGAGTATTACTCAGCAGAAAAAAACAATGGAATCTTGAAATTCACAGGAAAATGGATGGCACTACGAGAAACCATCCTGAGGGTGGTAACCCAGTCACAAAAAGACAAACATGGTATGTACTCTCTCATATATGGATTTTTGACATGGATCAGGATAGTGCCAGTCTGCACTTCCACTGACAGAGAGTCTGGGAAACAGGAAAGAAAATTTGAGAGATATGCATGTTACCCCAGAGAAGAGGTATGAGGCAAGATCCTCTGAACAGATTGGGAACATGGTGAGGGGTAGGTGGGGAGTGGCAGCTGGGAAGAAGAGATGGGGAGAAGAGGAAGAGAGAGTAGGTCATGGGGGAACAGGAAGGTTGAGTGGCGGGTAGAATAGAGGGAGAACAGGATGAGAAACACCATAAAAGAAGGAGTCATAGGTTAGAAGACAGATCTGGCATCAGTGAGACTTCTAGTGATCTAAAGGGATGACACCAGCTTGCAAGCTAAGCAATAGTGGAGAGACCACCTTAAATACCCATTCCCGATAATGAACTTGACGTCTACCCTATATGGCATCCTAGAACCTTCATCCAGTGACTGATGGAAGCAGAGGCAAACACCCACAGTTAAACACTGAACTGAACCCATGGAAATCAGTGACACAGAGAGAGGAGCGATGAGCAAATTGACAAAGAATGGGCTGGCAAAACCTGCAGAGACAGAGAACAAGGGGGAACTCATAGACTCCAGACAGACAGCTAGGAGGCCAGCATGGGCCTGATCCAGACGCCCTGAATGTGAGAGTCAGTGAGGAGGCCTGGGCAATCCACTGGGCCCTGGACAGTAGATCAGTGTTTATCCCTGGCATACAAACCTACTTCGTGGGTCCATAACACAAAGAGGGATGCTCTCTCAGCCTGGACTCTTAGGGGAGTGCATGGACCCTGTCCTGAGTGAAATGACAGACTCTGGATATCCCCTATGTGGAAGGAAGTGGGGATAGGGTGGGAAGCTGGGAAGGGGGTGGTCAGGAGAGTGTGGGAAGAGTGGAGGGAGAGGGAACTGGGATTGACATGTGAAGCAAGCTATTTAAAATTAAAGTAATAAAAAAGCTGAAAAAAAGAATAATAAACTATTGACAATTCTTTCATCTTCATAATTAAGATTAGTATATCTCTCAACCCTCATTACAGAAGCTTGTTTTTCACTCTATATTATTAACACTCAGGTCCACAACTGTCATATTTGCTGGAAGGTTCCCTTAAAATGGAACCTCTATAACATTACTTATCCTCCAAAGACTAAGGGATCATCATGGAAGAAGAGACAGAAAGAGTGTACAAACCAGAAGGCCCAGGTTATTAAAATGAAACACTTTTTGCCCAGAATAAATAGTGCACTTACACACATGAATCCACTTGCTAGGATATCATTCACAAATATTGCACGAAATCAAGCAAGAAAAAATTCCAGCATAGTGAAAGGGCTCAGGAAGTTCCACACATATCTGAATAGCTACTGGTCACAGGTAGCTTCTGTGAAAAAAATGTCACACGATTTTAAGTGTTCAAAGTTTGAGATACTAACAGTGTTTCCACAGGTTCCCCCGAATTAGGTGCTTTCTAGATTCATCCATTAGACACAGAGTTTGTTTTGTTTTGAGATATGATATTTAGAGAAATTCATGATGGGAGGTTATAGAAAGAAATTGGAAAGAAGTTAATGGGGATGGACTGAACACTTCATGAGACTCTATGAAAAACTCAAAGAAACAATTTAATTACAAAATGTTATAGTTTTTATTTTTAAATAACTAATGTTATTTGTGCTCGTGAAGTCAGTGAAAACTGCATCCCCTGAGATAGGGGAACTGCATTTACTTTTTTATGAAGTTGACCTCACCCTACACAGGAAATTTATTCTGTCTTCAATGGATCCTGAAAACTCAATGCCTTCTACAAATACTTTGTCTCTGCAGAGCTAATCAAAGGAAACCATTAAGTATGTGGGATAATGAGCAAATGGAGAAAGTTTCATGAATTATTTTGTCTCCCAAAGCCAATGCTGTCATTGCCACTGAAGGTGAAATGAAAATTGCAAATCTGGAGGGACAGGAGTTCAATGACTTATAACTCAGGTTTGAGCTGACTCTCTTCCAATTGCTTCTTAATGGTCAGGGTCTGCCGAATGACATCACAATCCTGCAGATGCATGAAACCTGGTGAGTACTTTGTATTTCAGTTGGAGCAGAAGAGTCAGTCAAAGGAAGGGTCCTGTATAAAAGCACATGTCTGGTAGTGGGAATCTGAGGAAAATACTGATCTATCGTACATAGAGAGAAGTCAGCCATTTAATATTAAACAGTTTGCCAAAAGCATATGTCGGAGAAAATAAATCCTCTTCAACAATTGGTGCTTGGAAAATTGAATTTCCACATGCAAAGAATGAAATGAAACCTGAACCTATCACGTTGTATATAAAATAACTCCAAATGGGTCATAGCTTAAATGTGAATCCTAAAGCAATGAAACACTAGGAGAAACTATAGACAGGATGCTGCATAATATAGGTGTAGGAAAACACTTCTGAACAGAACTGCTTTTGTTCAAGAAGGAATGAAAACAATGTTTCTTATTATTTAACCCCTCCCACACACATACAATTTTGTATATCATGTGTATGCATATGATTGTGCTGTTTATTGTCTATCCTGTTGTTGGTTTAATACCTGCATAAACAAAAAAATTCTTCACCAGCCATGGTTCTTTACTTCAAAGCCATTTACAGACACGGACCTCACGTAGCATCCTTCGGTATTTTAATGGCATTCTGAGACTTCTGAGGTATCCATCTTCAGAGACTCACTAGCTACTGCATCCTTATTCTGCACAGTTTGACGAACACTTTGTTAGATTGACATAGTCCATATTGGTTAAAGCAATCTGGTAAACTGCTACTGTAACATATATATGCCATAATATATATTTATATGTTATACTTGTGATATGTCATATATTTTGCAGTTAACTTTAAGCCCTGCATTTTCATGATCAAAGCTATCCATCAAGGCTCTATTAGATTTTACTCATATTGATGGCATTGCATGCATAACCACTTAGACACATGCACACATATGGAGAGATCTATTGACAGAGACTTGCCATTAGGGAATAGTTGTATAGAGGGGACACAGTTTCTTCATTACAACCAGCGATGTGCTTACAAGAGCCAGGAGTGTATTATGGCAGGAACTTGTAGGAGCTCCAGCGTCAGTCCCAAGGTCACTCTGTACATGATGTCTGTGTTCTTCATGGGCAACCTTGCTTGATTCAGGCTCTCCTTGATTTGTCTCATCATATGACAGTCTGTCCTTTTTTTTTAGCATTGTCTTCGTTTCTCTTTTCAGGAAAATGTAAATTAGATTCTGTACTTCTTAGTAAACTTAATTGTCATGAGGCATAACTTTTGTAAAACTGTATGATCCCAAACTTTATCTTTCTTGTCCTTGTTTTCTCCCTATCATGTGAAAACCTGGGCCTCTCCTTAAATACTCTGAAACTGAAGAATGACTTACTGGTCCAGTCCACATAGGAGCACACAGAATAATTCACACATACACAGATAAAAGTCACACAAGAACTTAATAACAGGGGCAGTGCAGTTGCACGCATGTATTCACAGCACTAGGGGTAACAACACAGGCTGATCTCTATGATATTTAGACCAGCCTGGTCAACAGAGTAAATTCAAGGACAGGATCCAAAGCTACAGAGAAACCCTGTCTCCAAAAACCAAAGGAAAAAAAGAGAGAACAAACACCTCATTATGTTTTAAGTAGAAAGTACAGTTGCTATATCATTATACAAAGTGGGTTTTATGATGAAACTTGAATATTTCATATATATAATGAAATATGATCATATTTGCTCAATTTAATCATCCTTGTAACCCCTTAACATTGTCCCTCCCTAATTTACTAGCCTTCTGTTACATAACATACCAAGACTAATTAGCGTGAGTGTGGAATCTTCCACTGAGTGTAGGAAGCCTACCAGGGACCACAAACCTCCAATAGAATGATTCCTCCTCTTCTTAGCAGCTGTCATCTTCCAAAAACTCAGCCGTGAGGGGTTGGACTGAAGCGTCTCTGTCCAATACCTTCAAAGAAGTAATTTAGATGTATCCAGTTTTACAATATGTTAACAGGTATGTGGGCACAGTATGTATGTGTACTGCCTTCATGCAATTCCAAAGGAAGCCAGAAGAGGGCATTAGTTTCGATGGAACTAGAGTTACAGGCATTTGGGCGACCCTTCAAATGAAAACTGAATCTTCTGCAGGAGCAGAAATTGCTCTTATGCAAATACACATTTCTCCAGCCCTACAGATAGTTATTTAATATAATCTATTGTTCCCCTACTAACTGATAAGTTCATTTTTGTTGAATACAAAGAATATATTCAATAGCAATATTACAAATATCTATATAGTGCATATTAATTGTATAGCATGAGATACAATTTTCCTAAATGAATCCAACATAAATTTATACCTGAATTATACATCTAAGTAACTGTAATATATTAGCTACTTATCTTTCTAATTTTTTTATATGTTTGAATTTTTTGCTTGGTGTAAGTTTGTGTTTCTGGTACACATAGGCCAGAAAGGGATTCAAGCTTCCTGGTTGTGGAGTTACAGAAGACTGTGAGCCATAACTTAGATTTTGGGAATCAAATCCTGATGCTCGAGGAGAGTATCCAGTGCTCTTGACCATTTATATTAGTTAATTTTCTATACTTGTGACAAAAAAAAAACATGGAAGAAAACCATGAGAGATTTATTTTGGTTTTGCTTTCAAGGGTTTTGCTACAAAATTCCTTGACATACCATGTTGGAGGTATTTGCTCAGCTCTTTTTAGTCCGGAGAATATAAGAGGAAGGGACTTGACACCAGGTGTAACATCCAAGGTCATGCTGACATTGTCCTTTTCAAGCTATGAGGCAGATGAATTGCCTCTATATTGTAATAATTTCCTTCATTTTATAGAAAATATTCAAAATATGCACCTGTATGTAAATTTTAATATTCTAACCACAGTAGGATGTGCCATGCTAATTGTTTTGTTGGCATTTACTAAGGAAGTTTCTAAAGAGTTCCCCTTAAAATGAACTATATAAATGTAATAGATATTTCCCCTTTTCAGTATGATAAATTTTATGATTACAGGTAGCTTATGAACACACACAGTCATGTAACAAGAATTAATAAATAAATGAGGCCATGAATTTGAATGGAAGCAAGAATTGGTATGTTGAAGGTTTGGCAGAAGGAACAGCAAGGGGGATTATACACTTATATTAAAATATAGCCACTTTTATCTGAGCAGTTAGTTTACATATGCTATGCTGAATACAGCAATCTAATTTTACTCTACGCTACTTAGCATCCTTCTAAAGATATATGTTATCCCTAGGGCACAGCTTCTAATCTGAACATGAATGCCCTGTAGATATGAACATTTCCAAAAAAGGATGCCCTGCACCATTTTGTTGTGATCTTGGGCATCCTCTGCTATAGGGCATTTGACCAATGGCCTTGACCCTCACTTGTCTCTTTATGATGGTGTTCTCATTTGCAGAACTATGTTGGTTTAACTTGTGTCTATGCAAGAGATATTTTTCTCATATTTTTTATTTAAATTAGAAATGTGAATATTTCACACGTCAGTCAGTCCCAGCTCCCTCTCCCACCCCTCTTCCCTTGTCCCTCTACTAGCCCCCCAGCCCCCACCCAATCCCCACATCATTCCCCAGGGAAGGCGAGGCCCTCCTTTGGGGGGATCTCTAAAGTCTGTCATTTCATGCATGGCATGACCTAGGCCCTTCCACATGTGCTCAGCCTCAGTGACCATCCCTCTATTTGGAATAGGCTCCCAAAGCTCATTCATAAACCATGGTAAACACTGATATACTACCCAAGGCCCTAGTGATTTCTGTGGCCTCCTCCCTGGCACTACATTCATGGATTCTGGATCAGTCCCCTGTTGGCCTCTCACCCATCAGTCTGGGATTCAAGAGCTCCCCCTTATCCGGTCATCTTAAAATACATATCTCATTTTAATTGTATCTGAGTATGATCCATTTCCATATAAGATCTTTGTGCACATTTCATTTGTGCTGACTCTCTTTCTACACTCCCTTTCTTTATCTACACTCATCTGCATATCCTATTATACTAACCTCCCACTTCCATTCTATTCTATTAATTTCTCTAGCTCCCCATCTTTTATTCTAGTCACACAGGTTCAAACTGTTATTGATGTTTTATGAATACTATATTTATATCACTTCAGACCATTTCTCTCTCTACTCCAAAAGCTCTTTTATACCCCCTCTGCGTCTCAAATTCAACACATATTTTTTTCATTTAATTATATATTTATGTTCTGGTAAGCCCGTTTTGTGTTAATCATATGTATATATTTTAGGGCCGATGACATGATTTTGGGTAACCATTTGAGGGACTCATCCCTAGGGAATACTGTACACATTAATTAAATGTAGATTTTTATCCAGAGGTGAAGACTTGTTTTATTTCCCATGCTTGTTGACATGTCAAGTGGTGCTGCAACTGTTGAGTTCTTGGGAAAACCATGTTCTTAAAATTTCATGATTAAAATTAAGATCAGATCAATAGGAAAAAATATGCCTGTTACCCATCTTAAACATAAATGATGATGTTGTGTATCTGGAAGAGAACCTACTATTTCCAACTTTCTATACCAACCTAACTTATAACTGCATTCTATATGCTTATTCTGATGACCACAGATAACACAAGGTCTTGACCCTCATCAGAAAAAGAAACCTATTTCTTTTTATACCAGATAAAGACATTTGCAGATATCCAAAACTCATCAAAGTGTAGCTCACTACTGACTATAGGCTGCTCAGGCCTTGTTGACTCATCTGTAACATAAGTCATGCAACTAAAACCCAGAAACCAACATGGGAGAAAGAGTGGCAATGTAGTAAATTAGAGAAGACAAGAACAATGCTGAGAGCATAGGTTCTATTTATCTATGAAGGAAAGAGAGCATATAGTCCCCTTTCTATCTCCCAGCAAAATTCCATTTTTACACCCACATTTAAATCCATTTGTAACATTTAGAGGCATTGCCCTCTCATGAGAGAACACACATCATTTTTTCAGCTCCATTCATTTTCCATCAAAGTCTAAAACAGCCTCAGTATCAGAATTATCATCATGTAAAACTTATATTTATCATTCTAACTAGGTTATGATTATTAAGAAGTACAAAGCGATCACTAATGTAGCATAGTTGCCTGAACATATTTCATATTTAATTATATATACATAAATTATGTAATGTATAATATTTCATATTGGGTGATCCCAGGTTCATGTGAGCTTGGGTCTCCAAGGGGACACTCCCCATCCCCTGCACAACACCCATCAACTCGATCTTCCAGGGCTGCTCATTGGCATCAAGGAGGCCTGCCCACAAAGGAAATAATTTGGAGCTCTTCCACTCACCAAAATCCGGCGATCCCAGCTTCAGGTGAGCTTGGGTCTCCTGGGTGAAACTCCCCATCCCCTGCCCAACACCCATTCCCTTGAGCTTCCTGGGGCCCCTCCTGGCATCCGGAGTACCCACGCACACAGGAAAGTCGTCAGCCCTTCGAGCCCCAAACTCGTGCATTCCCAGCTTAAGTTTCAGTGTCAGCATCCCCAGCTTCAGCTTCAGGAAGGAAGGAGACCAGTGGAGACAGAAAGACCTCACCAGCACCCACTGGAAGAAGAGATTAGAAGAAGACAGAATAAGAACTCACTCAGCAGTAGAAAGACCAACATGACTCCACCAGAACCAAGGGATCCAATGCCAGCAAGACCTGAAAAGCACTACAGCACTGAAGCAGAGGAGACAGACCTTAAAATTATTTTATGAAGATGAGAAAGACACTCCAAGAAGAAACGAGGAAATCCCTTAAAGAAATAGAAGAAAAACAAACAAAAAAATCCATGAAACGGGGGAAATTTTTAAGAAATAAACAAATCTCTCAAAGAATCTAAAGAGTACCAAGAAATAACAACCAAACAAATGAAGGAAACAACTCAAACAGTTGAAGGATTGAAAGCTGAAATAGAAACAATAAAGAAAACACAGAACATGGGGATGCTGGAAATAGAAAAGCGGGGTAAATGATCAGAAACTACAGATGCAAGTATTGCCAATAGAATAAAAGAGATAGAAGAGAGAATCTCAGGTGTTGAAGACTCATTAGAAGATATATAGTCGTCAACCAATGAAAATCTCAAAACCATCAAATCCCTAACACAAAATATCCAGGAAATATGGGACACAATCAAGAAGTCAAACCTGAAAATAATAGGTATCAAAGAAGGCGAAGAAATACAGCTCAAAGGTACAGAAAACATATTCAACAAAATCATAGAAGAAAACTTCCATACCTATGAACATATAAGAATCTTACAGAACAATAAATAGGCTGGACCAGAAAAAAAAGTCACCTCACCATAAAGTAATCAAAACCTCAAACCTACAAAATAAACAGAAAATATTAAGAGCACCTAAAGAAAATGGCCAAATAACATACAAAGGCAGACCTATCCGAATTACACCTGACTTCTCAATGGAAACAATGAAAGCCAGAAGATCCTGGACAGATGTCCTACAAATGATAAGGGAAAACGGATGCCTGCCCAGACTACTATATCCAGCAAAGCTTTCAATTACCATAGATGGAGAAAACAAAATATTCCATGAAAAAGCCAGATTTAAACAATATGTATCCATGAATCCACCTCTACAGAAAGTGCTAGAAGGAAAAACCTAGATCCAAGGAAGATAACTACACTCACAAAGACACAGGCAATGTATAATCCCACTTTACAAAACACCAAAAGAAAAAGGGAGGAGAAACTACAAAAAATAACTTCACTATCAATAAATCAAGCACAAACAAGAATCCTCTATCAATGGTCATTAATATCCCTCATTGTCAACAGCCTCAACTTGCCTATAAAAAGACACAGACTAGAAGAATGGATACAAAGACAGAACCCATCCTACTTCTGCATACAAGAAACACATCTCAACATCCAAGATAGATGTTACTCAGAGTAAAGGGTTGGGAAAAGAGTTTCCAATCAAACAGACCCAAGAAACTAGCGGGTGTAGCAATCCTAATATCTAACAAACTGGACTTCAAATTAAAATGAATCAAAAGAGATGAAGAAGGATATTTCATATTCATCAAAGAAAAAGTCCATCAAGATGAAGTCTCAATTTTAAACATCTATGCCCCAAATACAAAGGCACCTACATTCATGAAAGAAACATTACTGAAGCTCAAATTGTACATAAAATCTCATACAATAATAGTAGGAGACTTCAACACTCCACTCTCACCGCTAGACAGAACCTCCAGACAGAAAGTTAACAAAGAAACAAAAGAATTAATAGAAGTTATGACCCAACTGGGTTTAACAGACATCTGTAGAACATTTGACCCAAACACAAAAGGATATATCTTCTTCTCAGCACCACATGGAACCTTCTCTAAAATTGACCACATAATAGGAAACATAGAAAATTTCCACAGATACAAAAAAATTGGAATAACCCCTGTATCTTGTCAGACCACCATGCATTAAAATTAGAATTCAACAATAACACAAATCACAGAAACCCTAAAACTCATGGAGATTGAATAATGCACAATTGCACCATCCCTGGGTAAAGAAGAAATAAAAAAAGATATTAAAGACTTCCTGGAATTCAATGAGAATGAAGACACAACATACGCAAACCTATGGGACACTTTGAAAGCAGTGCTGAGAGGAAAGTTCATAGCACTAAGTGCCCTCGTGAAGAAACTGGAGAACAGTCATACTAGAGAATTAATAGCACAGCTGAATATTCTAAACCAAAAACTCACCCAGGAGGAGCAGACGCCAGGAAATAATCAAATTGAGGGCTGAAATCTATCAAGTAGAATCCAGGAAAACACTGAGAAGAATCAATGAAACAAAGAGTTGGTTCTTTGAGAAAATCAACAAAATAGACAAACCTCTAACCAAAAGACAGAGAGAGAGCATGCTAATTAACAAAATCAAGAATGAATAAGGGGACATAACAACAGACTCTGAGGAAATCCAGAGAATCATCAGGGCATACTTTGAAAATCTGTACTCCACAAAATTCGAAAATTTAAAGGAAATGGACAATTTCCTGGAAAGATATCACTTGCCAAAACTAAATCAAGAGCAGATAAACAATCTAAACAGACCTATAAACCCTAATGAAATAGAAGCAGTCATCAAAAGTCTCCCAACCAAAAATATCCCGGGACAACATGGCTTCAGTGCAGAATTCTACCAGAAATTCAAAGAAGAGCTAATTCCAATACTCCTCAAAGTATTCCACACAATAGAAGCAGGAGGCTCTCTGCCAAACTCTTTTTAAGAGGCTACAATTACCATGATACCCAAGCCACAAAAAGACGCAACTAAGAAAGAGAACTATAGACCAGTTTCACTCACAAACATCAATGCAAAAATACTCAATAAAATACTAGCAAACCGGATTCATGAACACATCAGAAAATTCATCCATCTTGATAAAGTAGGCTTCATCCCAGGAATGCAGGGATGGTTCTACATTAGAAAATTTATTAATGTAATCCACCATATAAACAACCTGCAAAAGAAAAACCACATGATCATCTCACTGGATGCTGAAAAAGGCGTTGACAAAATCCAGCACCCCTTCATGATACAGGTCCTAGAGAGATCCGGGATAAGAAGAGCATACCTGAATATAATAAAAACAGTATACAGTAAACCAACAGCTAACATCAAACTAAGTGGAGAGAAACTCAATGCAATTCCTCTAAAATCATGAACAAGATAAGGCTGTCCACTCTCTCCATATCTGTTCAATATGGTACTTGAATTCTAGCTACAGCAATAAGACAGCAAAGGAGATCAAGGTAATACAAATAGGAAAAGAAGAAGTCAAGGTTTCACTAATTGCAGATGATATGATAGTTTACATAAGTGACCTGAAAAACTCTGCAAGGGAACTCCTAGAGCTGATAAACACTTGCATCAAAGTGGCAGGATACAAGGTAAACTAAAAAAATCAGTGGCCCTATTATATACAGATGATGAAGTGACTGAGAAAGAAATCAGTGAAACATCACCCTTTACAATAGCCATAAACAGCACCAAATATCTGGGGATAATGTTAACCAAGAAAGTGAAAGACCTGTATATCAAGAACATTGAGTCTTTAAAGAAAGAAATAAAAGAGGATACCAGGAAATGGAAAGAACTCCCATGCTCTTGGATTGGTAGTATCAACATAATAAAAATGGCAAGGGCAATCTTGCCAAAAGCAGTCTACAGATTCAATGCAATCCCTATCGAAATTCCATCACAATTCTTCAAGGACCTGGAAAGAACATTAATCAACTTTATATGGAAACCAAAAGACCGAGGATAGCCAAAACAACCCTATACAATAAAGGGACATCAGGAGGCATCACTATACCTGACTTTAAGCTCTATTATAGAGCTATAGTCCTGACAACAGCTTGGTATTAGCACAAAAATAGTCAGGTATATCAATGGAACCAAATAGAAAATCCTGATTTTAACCCACACACTTATGAACACTTGATTTTTGACAAAGAAGCTAAAACTATACAATGGAAAAATGAAAGCATCTACAACAAATGGTGCTGGCATAACTGGGTACTGGTATGCAGAAGACTGCAGATAGATCCATGTTTATCGCCTTGTACAAAACTTAAGTCCAAATGGATCAAAGATCTCAACATAAATCCAGCCACACTGAAACTTTTAGAAGAGAAAATGGGAGATACTCTTCAACGATTTGGTACAGGAGACCACAATTAATTGAGATCGACAATTAACAAATGGGACCTCCAGAAACTAAAAAGCTTCTATAAGGCAAAGAACACAGTCAACAAGACAAAAAGGCAGTCCACAGAATGGGGAAAGATATTCACTAACCCCACACCTGACAGAGGGCTAATCTCCAAAATTTACAAAGAACTCAAGAAGCAAGTCTGCAAAACACCAAAGGATCCAATTAAAAGGTGGGGTACAGAACTAAATAGAGAATTCTCAATAGAGGAGGCTAAAATGGCCAAGAGACACTTAAGAAAGTGCTCAACATCTTTAGCCATCAGGGAAATGCAAATCATAACAACTTTGAGATACCATCTTACTCCTGTCAGAATGGCTAAAATCAAAAACAACAAAGACAATTTATGCTGGAGAGGATATGCCAACTCATACAGACTCTTTGGAAATCAGTATGGAGATTCATCAGGAAAATGGGAATCAATCTATCACAAGACCCAGCGATTTCACTCTTAGGCATATATCCAAAACAGGCAAAATCATACAACACGGACATGTGTTCCACTATGTTCATAGTAGCATTATTTGTAATAGGCAGATCCTGGAAGCAACCTAGATGCCCCTCAACTGAAGAGTGGATAGAGAAAATTTGGTACATTTACACAATGGAGTATTACTCAGCAGAAAAAAACAATGGAATCTTGAAATTCGCAGGTAAATGAATAGCACTGGAAGAAACCATCCTGAGTGAGGTAACCCAGTCACAAAAATACAAATGTGGTATATACTCACTCATATATGGATTTTAGACATAGTGTCAGTCTGCAGTTCCAATGACAGAGAGTCTGGGAAACAGGAAAATACCTAAGAGATATGCATGGTATCCAAGAGAAGAGAAATGAGGCAAGATCCTCTGAACAGATGGGGAACACGGCGAGGGTTGGGGGGGAGTGTGACCTGGGAAGAAGAGAAGGGGAGAAGAGGAAGAGAGAGTAGGTCATGGTGGAACAGGAATGTTGAGTGGGGGAGTAGAATAGGGGGAAAAGTGAATCATAGGTTAGAAGACAGATCAAGCACCAGTGTGACCTCTAGTGATATAAAGGGATGATACCAATTGTCAAGCTAAACAACAGTGAAGAAACCACCTCGAATGCCCATTCCTGATAATGAACTTGATGTCTATAACCATCCTGGAGTCTTCATCCAGTGACTGATGGAACCAGAGGCAAACACCCACAGTTAAACATTGAACTGAACCCAAGGAACCCAGTGACAGAGAGACAGGAGCGATGAGCAAATTGGCAAAGAATGGTCTGGCAAAACCAGCAGAGACAGCTGATCTGAACAGGGGAGAGCTCTTGGACCCCAGACCTACAGCTGGGAAGCCAGCATGGGACTGATCCAGACCCCCTGAATATGAGAGTCAGTGAGGAGGCCTGGGCAACCTATGGGACCCTGAGCAGTGGATCAGTGTTTATCCCTGGAATACAAACAGACATCGTGTGTCCATTACACAAAGAGGGATTCTCTCTCAGCCTGGACTCTTAGGGGGGTGACTGGTCCCTACCCTGAGTGAAATAACAGATATCCCCTATGTGGAAGGAATTGGCAATAGGGTGGGAGGCTGGGGGGGATGGTTTGGGAGGTTTGTAGGAGGGGTGGGAGAGGGAACTGGGATTGACATATAAAACAAGCTATTTAAAATTAAAATAAAAAAGAAGAAAAAAAAGATTGCTCAGGTTCCAAAAAAATAATAAAATTTCATATTAGGAAAAATATGTTCTGTGGCTGCACATATATCCAAGTAAGTACTGAGAAGACATAATCATATCTGCCAGTTGGAAACTTAAACAACATTGCTGTGAGGTAAAGGGTAATTTAATACAAAGAGAAAAATCCCATTAGAATTACTTGCTATTGGTAACTACAGATGTCTCACTTTTCCACATTTTACACATAAAAATGACAAATGTTCATCCTTACTAATACTTACATTTAAAAAGGGAACATAGTCCTTAATTTCCACTCTGCATTTATGTTTTCAGTAGGAAAAAGAAAAGCATTTAACTTGTGGAAGCCAGAGTTAACAGAGGAGTTGATACAGTCAAGAAGGGCTGGTGATAGTCAATAAGGAACCACTCCCTCATCTCACTACAGCTGCTATGCCTTACAGAATTTCACTGAATAGAGCCTGAGATTTCTTCAATGGAAAGGAAGAGGAGGTGAACCCAATGATGCTGTCACAATGTGTCTTAATATAAAAGATCCAACCCACATCTTCCAGGTAGAAACCTACAGCTGCAACCTTAGCAAATAGTCCCAAGAAGTACTGAGTAAGACTGGAAGATCAGGTCATGTATAGGATTATTTAATACTTATTATGCTTAGGCATCAGGGGTGATCATTTCTTCTGTGGGCATTTTGTCTGTAACATTTTCTCTCGTGAAATAGAAAAGACCCATTCAGAGCTGCTCTTAAATAGTTTACAGCAGACTGTCTTACTTTCTACAGGCTGGGAGGAAGAGATCAAGACTCACCTGTGAAAGATTTCTCTGACATGGCAATTACTGCATAGGACCTCAGTGGTCAGAGTGATAAACAGTGTGTCTCTTTGTAGGAGGGAGTTCCTGATATATTGAGTTTGACACATTGATATACTGAAAACTCATCTCCCTTGTGGTCAAGATGATGCATTAGGAGAAAGCAATTACACTGTCAGCAAAGGGAATTGATATCTCCCCAGAACACTTATTCCCCTCACAAACGTTGAGAATGTTTCAATTTGGTTTGATCTGCAGAGAGTCATGCTGAAGAGTTGTCTTGGTTCTGTTCTGCTGGATGTTAGGAACAAAGGGAACCACAGAGATCTGGGGCAGAGGGACAGATTCTAACAAACAGTGAGTGTTGGAGAAAAAGGAAGCTGCGGATGAGTTTTAGATTGTTGAATCAGTTTCACAAACATGTATTGAAAAATCAAAAGAAAATGACCCATCAGAACACAAGAAATATCAAGCCAAAACATATTTTTTCCAGAAAACCAAACAAGCCACTTTCATCAAGTTCTTTCAAAACATAGGGAGTACATTGTAAATATGATGTACATACAAAATGAATTTCAGTATTTACTATGAAAATAATTTCCACATAGTATAGCTTGTTATGAGTCATGGGTCACTCAGAGACTCTACATGACCATGAGTCAATTATAGCAAGAGGAGTTATTTTTATGGATACTGTCACCAGGAGTTATTTGGCTCACATCTGCACCAAGAGCTCTCCTAAGATGCAGAACCTAGCCATTTCAACCCCGGTATGGCAAAGGGAAACCCACAGTATTATATGTACTCTGTCTATTGTAGACAGAGGATTATTTTAAATATGTCCTGCAGATGACCTAGCCTTTTTTTCTTAGAAGAATAAGGAAGTTTGATTACAAAATCTGAAATAACAGTCTTATGACTATCTTGTAAGAACAGCAAATTTTACAAAATTGGTCTATCTGAAAAAATAGATTTCCATGTCTGCAAAAATGGGAACGGTTTGTTATAATACTGCCTATAAAATTTATGGATATTTAAGCTTTATATATACCTCTGAAGCATAGCAATTAAAATCTTAATTGCATTGGAAAAGAACCCACTACTTTAAGAATGTTAACTGAATCACAGAAACAAATTTTTCATGTACTGAAAGGGAATTTTTTTGTTTTTTTAATTTTAAATATCCGGTTTTACACGTCAATCCCAGTTCCCTCTCCCTCCCCTCCTCCCACACTCCCCCCCCAGCCTCCCACCCTATTGCCAACTCCTTCCACATAGGGGATATTTAGAGTTTATCATTTCACTCAGGATAGGGTCCAGGCACTCCCCTAACAGTCCAGGATGAGAGAGCATCCCTCTTTGTGTTATGGGCACACAATGACAGTCTGCATTTCAGGGATAGACACCGATCCACCACTCAGGGCCTCACAGGTTGCCCAGGCCCTCTCACCAACACTCACACTCGGGGGGGTCCAGAACAGTCCCATGCTAGCCTCCCCGCTGTTGGCCTGGGGTCCAAGAGCTGTCCCCTGTTCAGATCAGCTGTCTCTGCTGGTTTTGCCAGCCCAGTTTTTGCCAATTTGCTCATCACTCCTCTCTCTCTGTCACTGGGTTCCTTGGGTTCAGTTCAGTGATTAATTGTGTGTTTGCCTCTTGCTTCCATCAGTCACTGGATGAAGGCTCCCAGATGGTTATAGAATGGGCATTCGAGGTGGTCTCTTCACTATTGCTTAGCTTGCCATTTGGTGTTATCCCTTTAGATCACTAGAGGTCACTCTGTTGGCTGATCTGTCTTCTAACCTATGATTCCCTCTTCCCCCTATTCTACCCCCACCCACTCAACTTACTGTTCCCCCATGACCTACTCTCTCTTCCTCTTCTCCCCCTCTCTTCTTCCCAGCTCCCACTTCCCCCCCACCTCTCGATGTGTTCCCCATCCATTCAGAGAATCTTGTCTCAATCCTCTTCTCTTGGACACTATGCATATATGCATATCTTTTAGATTCTTTCCTGTTTCCCATTCATTCTATCAGTGGAAGTGCAGACTGGCACTATACTGACCCATGTCTAAAATCCATATATGAGTGAGTACATACCATGTTTATCTTTTTGCGACTGGGTTACCTCAATCAGGATGGTTTCTTCCAGTGCTATCTATTTAACTGCGAATTTCAAGATTCTATTGCTTTTTTCTGCTGAGTAATACTCCATTGTGTAAATGTACCACATTTTCTCTATCCACTATTCAGTTGAGGGGCATCTAGGTTGCTTCCAGGTTCTGGCTATTACAAATAATGCTGCTATGAACATAGTGGAGCAGATTCCCTTGTTGTATGAATTTGCCTCATTTGGATATATGCCTAAGAGTGGAATTGCTGGATCTTGTGGTACATTAATTCATATTTTCCTGAGGAATCTCCATACTGATTTCCAAAGAGGCTGTACGAGCTGGCACTCCCACCAGCAGTGGAGGAGTATTCCCCTCTCTCCACATCCTCTCCAGCATAAATTGTCTTTGGTGTTTTTGATTTTAGCCATTCTGACAGGAGCAAGATGGTATCTCGGAGTTGTTTTGAATTGCATTTCCCTGATGGCTAAAGATGTTGACCACTTTCTTAAGTGTCTCTTGGCCATTTTAGCCTCCTCTATTGAGAATTCTCTATTTAGTTCTGTACCCCACCTTTTAATTGGATCCTTTGGTGTTTTGGAGACTTCCTTCTTGAGTTCTTTGTAAATTTTGGAGATTAGCCCTCTGTCAGATGTGGGTTTAGTGAATATCTTTTCCCATTCTGTGGACTGCCTTTTTGTCTTGTTGACTGTGTCCTTTGCCTTACAGAAGCTTCTCAGTTTCAGGAGGTCCCATTTGTTAATTGTTGATCTCAGTGTTTGTGCCACTGGTGTTATGTTTAGGAAGTGGTCTCCTGTACCAACTCATTGAAGAGTACCTCCCCCTTTCTCATCTAAAAGTTTCAGTGTGGCTGGATTTATGTTGAGATCTTTGATCCATTTGGACTTAAGTTTTGTACAAGGTGATAAACATGGATCTATCTGCAGTCTTCTGAGTACCAGTACCCAGTTATGCCAGCACCATTTGTTGAAGATGCTTTCTTTTTTCCATTGTATATTTTAGCTTCTTTGTCAAAAATCAAGTGTTCATAGGTGTGTGGGTTAAAATCAGGGTTTTCAATTTGATTCCATTGGTCAATCTGTCTATTTTTGTGCCAATACCAAGCTGTTTTCAGGACTATAGCTCAATAATAGAGCTTGAAGTCAGGAATGTTGATGCCTCCAGAAGTTCCTTTATTTTACAGCATTGTTTTGGCTATCCTGTGTCTTTTGTTTTTCCATATAAAATTGATTATTGTTCTTTCAAGGTCTGGGAAGAATTGTGCCAGTATTTTGATGGAGATTGTATTGAATCTGTAGATTCCTTTTGGCAAGTTTGCCATTTTTATTATGTTGATCCTATCAGTCCAAGGGCATGGGAGATCTTTCCTTTTTCTGGTGTCTTCTTTCACTTCTTTCCTTATTTAAAGACTCAAAGTTATTGATGTACATGTCCTTCACTTCTTTGGTTAACGTTATCCCCAGATATTTGATGCAGTTTATGGCTACTCTAAAGGGTGGTATTTCTCTGATTTCTTTCTTAGCCAATTTATCATCTGTATATAACAGGTCTGCTCAACAGCAGTATGACACCTACTGCATATGGTGACTGGGGTCCAATTATTACCAGTCCTAAAACCCCCCTATAAGTATGACAAAGCAACAAGGGGATATTCATTGCTAGGTGTTGTTGATAATAATTTCAATGTATTATAGAAACAGTGAAGATGACAATAATTTAAACAAAAAACTAAAACATTCAGGTTTTAGAAATGTATGACCAGTAAACTGAAAATTTAAAAATATGCAAGGTCCCATGATTTGGTGCTGAGAGTCTTCAGTTATATGTGGCTACATCAAGTCTTTTGCTTTGATATGACTGGTTACAAGGGTCAGATTATACAGCTTACACAACAAGCACTTTACCCACGACACCCCACCTTTGTCAGGTGCATCTTATAAGGTATCCATGAAGCACTGATCAGTTAAAATTAAGAGAGACAAATGGTGGGTTATAAGAGCTCACTCTATTACACACTTTGTTGCCAGTCTTTGCTCCCTATAATATATGTCATGTCCATTCTTCCTTCCTGTACTTTTCAACACTTCAGATGAGACAAATTCCACACTACCAGCCTGTACCTCTAAGATCCTCCCAATTCAGTTAAAGGTTGTCCTGCTAATTTATAATAACTAGTGGTTTCCAGTGGTGAAATGAACTCTGTAAGTGAAGACTGTCATTGTTTCCTCCTGTGAAACGACCCAAGAAGCCTTTGGGGAAAAGATCGTGGAGCATATATACTACATACATTACAGTGGCTGCTGCCAATCTACTATCAGTCATCTTTGTCCCTTTGGGATTGAGTCTCCTTCCAGAAGCAAGCATGACATATATATTGTACCTACACACGTGAGTGCTTTCTTTTAAGTCTCCAGTCTGCAGTGGAAAGGACATTATCACAGAGGAAACACCAGTGCTGTTACAAAAATTCACATCTTTTTCACAGGGAATTTACCTGGAAAGTTTGAATCCACCAAATAGAGAGAATCAACCCTGGAGTTTGAGCCCTGCATGGATAATGGAAAATTATATTCCCTTGGGCTCTTTTCCTAAGCAGTAACAATAGCTTTGCTGCACTCAGTGTGGTCCTTGTAAATGCATTCATTTTTCCTTATACAATCTTGTACTCAAGCATTCAAATGTCAAAGACTGTAGAGTCATTTATCATTTGAGCATGTATGTATGTATGTATGTATGTATGTATGCATGCATGCATGCATGTATTCATCTCCACGCAAGACTCAAGGAACATCATAGACCACTTTCGATCGAAAGATGATGCTAAAATGAAAGGCATCTACCATGCAGTCCCAGAATTTACATTGGGTTCTGGCGATCTGAACAGTGATAGCATCTCCAGTTTCCATAATACATTAAGTTAGCAGCACTAACTTTTGTGTTGAAATGATGATAATAAGAAGATGGTGAATCCTCTTCTGCAGTGTCCAAAGACAAAGGTGTATTTACTGACTGATATCGCAATAAATTACAGACCCAATGTTTAGAAGTGTTATGGCTTCACACACGCCAAACCCCCACTGTTTTTCCTTCTCCATATCAAACATGGTAGGGTTTTGAGATCCTATAAATCCATGTGTTTACTCACATGCAGGCTTCTTTCAAGGTTATTGTTCCACTGCACAAACATTATTAAAATTCATATATTTACAGGTATTTCAGGAAAAAAGTAATGACATAGTATTTTATCTATAATTTTGATGGTTTGTTTAATTACATTTATTCAAACCTTTTCAGTCCAGAATGTTATGCATTGACATAGTATTGTTAATTTTGAATAACTGAGTATGCCGATCAATGCTTGTTGTCGTTGCTTTCAGCAGATGGATGCAGTGGATCATGATTTCAAGGCTCTCCTTGGATACACAATGAGCCCAAGGCCAGCCTTGGCTATATATGTCTTTATCCCCAAAAGAAACAGGGAATGGTGAGATTTTTCAGTGGCTCATAGGACATCCTGTTCCTCCAGGGGTCCCAGCACCTATGCCGGGGAGCACACTAACCCTGAAATTCCAACTCTTGGATATTTGTCATCCAATTAATGGGTTCTGCAGTCATCCATACATATGCCCCAAAACACATGTATAATCATAAATTAAAACAAAAAACTGTTATTAAAAAGAAATAAATTAGCCAACACAATATCTTGTGTGATTGTGCCAAAATGTTCCAATTAAGCTTATTCATTTCCAGACAAACAAAATTTCATAAACTTTTACTGATTTTATTTCAGAATGCATGGTGTGTGTGTGTTTGTGTGTGAAGTCTATGTTATTGCGTAATATTTAGTATTCAGTTATCTCCATCCACTATGTGGCTCCCAGGGATCATAATCCAATCACTAAGCTTAACAACAATTGCTTTAATTTGATAATCTGTCTTGCCATGCCGGAAGAGACAATAGTTTTATTTCTTCTTATCTTATAACCCAAATTAGCACAGAGATCATTAGGACACACCGATTCCATTGAAGTTAATTCCAGATTTTAAATTCATTTAATTTAATTACTAGTGTAATTGTTAATTCAAGGTCCTTGCACATGAGAGAAAGTTGTCTATCAGGGTAACTACACTCTCAGTCCTTCCTCTCACAATTCTATCATAGATTTCTGGAGTGCCTATCATATCACGGTCTAAAGAGAATGCATGGTGGCTCTGAACTCCCTCTACTCTTTCAAAGGAACAGGGTTCAATTCCCAGCATCAATGTGTCAGCATCTGATACCCTCTTATGGCCTCAACAGCTACTTCATATATGTCATATAAGTCATATAAGCAAGCAAAGCAACTATACACATAAAATCAAACAGTAGGAAAGTTGGTCAGTAGCCAGCAGCAAAAGCTTCTTTTCCTGGGTTCCTGGCTTCAATTTACTATATCCTCATGACACTTCATAACAGTCCATAATTCCTGCCCTAGGGGATCTATCACACTCTTCTGTCACGTAAGTCACCAGCACAAGATTAGTGAAGGCAAAATGTAGGAAAATCACATATACATTTAAAATGGAATATATAAATTTAAATCAAGCAGTGGGTCAATAGTAGAAACCATAAGGAAGATAGATATTTGTCCATATTATGAGAGAGATTTTTTTCTACAACACATATCAAAGATGTGAGAGACACGGGTGTCACAACTGATGAGCAGAAAGGGGCTGAATGCAGGGAAGCATGCAGCTAGGAATGCAGCAGCATCAATCAACCTCTTGTTTGGGTTCCTGGTAAGAGCAACAGAGAGAGTTGAAATGGAAGAGAGACCAAAGAAGAAAACAAACATGGTCACCAGGCTCAGAATAGTGTGTGTAGCTCTGTCCTCTGGGCCAAGTCTCAATGAGAGGCTGTGACTGCGAATGTGTTGAACTTGTTGCTTGTGATTGTACAGGACAAGGACCATAGATCCACCAGCCAAAATCATGAACACCAAACATATAGCATCAATGGCAAAGTACAGGACTGCATTTAATAAAACTATGTATTTTTTCGGTATAGGTGAGGAACAGTATCTGTAATTTGTGTTCATACTTATATTTTGACTGCCCCTTGGGCCAGTTACTCCCATAGGAATATACATATTTAACAAGAGTTGCAGGATCCAAAAATAGAAGCCACAGACGCCAACACATTTTGGGCATCTCTTACAGAGCTGCTTGCAATAACAGAATCTGGGACAAAGTTTGGTGGCCTGGAAGCCACTCAGAAGGCATGTGGTGTTAAGGGAAACCCCTCTAGCAACACGATGAAGATATAAAACAAGTTGACATTCAGCATCACCCAAGAAATCCTTCCATCCAAAAGCTGACATTGTCTCAGGGATCCCTCTGAAGAAGAGAACTAAGTTGTTGGCAACAACCAGTTGGTTGAGGATCGGGTCTGTGGGTCTCATCTTTTGTCCAGTGAGCAAAGTGAAACCATAAAGACAGAGAAGCAAGGAGTTTCCCATGATGCCCACTCCAGTCTGAAGAAAGAATATAATCCCCACTTCTACGCTGATATCACTCATCATTTACACATCAGGGGGATAAAAATTTTAACTTGAGACAGAAGGAAAAGATAAAAATAAAGTTACTTTCTACAACCTCATAATTTATATTGCTCAGGTTAAGACGTTTTTCTCCTGTTTCCGTAAGACGTGATACTTTACATTCTCATTTTTAAAATATTTATTTTATGTATAAAGGTATCTGTCTTCAAGTATGTCTTTTCACCATGTGCACTCAGTGCTTGCAAAAGCCACAAGGCAAGGCATCAGATCTCCAGGATGTTTATGAACTACCATGTAGAACTGCACTCAGAACAGAATTTAAGTTCTCTGCAAGATCAGAAAGTGTTCCTAAACACTGAGACACCTTTCCTTCCACTTCTTTTCTTGTGTTGAATGAGTTGTAAATTAAATACTTGTTGGTGTTGTCTATGTTAAATTAGTAGAATCTATTTAAGAGATAACTTTAAGGATCTCTATGTCAATGTAAGTGACCATAGTTACAAAATTAAATTAATATGTTCATCTCTCCTAATAAAGTTACCCTTAAGACCAACCTGAAATAGGATAAGAGAAAACAAGAGACATAGTGTATTATATTTTTTCCTCATGAATTAACTTGAATACGAAGAAGTATGAAAGGATCATCCCAAATCACTCCAGCCTACAAATATGTATTCTTGATTTACAGTTATGATAAAAATATGAAGGACTAAAAACCCAATGTCATACAAGAGAAAATACCAAACAGTGTAGATGGAAAGAAACAAACATATGTTTTTTCCTTTATAGTTTGTATTAATATAGTTTATATTACATACACAAAATATTTTCCATAGTATGTTCATGTTTGTGTCATATTGTACAATATAACATATATGTAATTACCAATACTGCATCAGAATTTAAGCTCAGGGGCCAAATTAAAACAGAGTCCATAAGAATTACTGTTAATATGGTTTTAATAAAATAATGAAAACAATTTGCTTTTCAACTTAACTATAATTTTATGGAGGGAGTGTCTTTTGTGTTTTCTGGAATATTCTTGAATTATTGGGCTTAAATGAAACATTTCCCTCAACAGGCCAAGTTGCTGGAACTACAGTCATTGTGTGTGATGAACAGCTCTAATTGTGTGCTTTTATTAAAGCCTAGGCCACATTTATGCTAAATTTATATGTATGTGGGCAAACATATTTTATTTATTTTTGAAAATTACATCTATATAAGATATAGAGATCTAAATAACTATAAAAAGATATTGTCAATATTTCATATTGATTTATCAATTTATTACATTTCTGGAAACTCTGGCTTACATCAATAATGAAAACAAATGAACAAACTCAATTAAACTGCAGGATTTCTAACTTACTAGGAGGAATCAGCAGTTCTGAACCAAGTGTGTGAACTGTTTCATGTTTTAATAAATACATTTATGCTTCACAACTCTCTCTTGAGTAATTGTCATCCCATTCACTCATGCTATGCTCTTAAAATGCATGTTTGCACATACTTGCCTCCTGAGGACCTATGAATCGCTGTTTGAAAACTTGAGAAAAGTGGATTTTATTCACTCTTATAGCTCCCTGGTAAGTTGAACACACTTATTCAGATGGCCTAAGTTTGTGGCATCAATAATTCAAATGGACTATTTAGATATTTCATTCAATTACTAGATGATTAAGAGGATTGTATCATGAAAAATTTACCAGAGGTTGAGATCTCATAATTGGCGTTTATACAAGGAATACAATGAGATATATATATCTTCCCAATAACAATGCCAGAGAAACATCAAAGAAATCTAAAAGAATAAACAAGAAAGATTTCATTATAGAATGACTCTCTGTGGTATTTGGGAAGGTATAAATTATATGAAGAAATGTTAATCACTTCTGATTTCTCCTGGTTTCCCAGAATACACATTATTTAAAGGTAATGTAATGCCTGTAAATGAGTAAAAGAATTCTCTAATGAAGATTTCTAGTGATAATCTAGAAATGGTAACAGAACAGCAATGGAAATAGGGAGTGATCATGGGAAGTGCTAACACAGGAGGATCACTGGCAGGTAGGACATGGATTTGAAGGAAATTGCTGAGGGTGTAGAATTTCAAATTGATTGTCACAACACAGGGAAGTTACACAGTGTGTGTGTTGTGTGTGTGTATGTGTGTGTGTGTGTGTGTGTGTGTGCATGCAGAGGCCTGTAGAGGCCAGAGAATGTTGTTCATTGCCTTCCTCATTCACTATCTTCCTAATGTTTCTGACAGGGTCTTTCTCAAAACCCAGAACTCCCATTTTAGGCTGTAAAGGTTCACAGCAAACCCTCAGACAGTGTTCAAATTCTGATGTGGTGATATGGATTATACCACAGGTTCCTCTGACTATCCAGTACAACATTCATTGACAAAGACACCTCCATAAACCCCAAGTGCATACATGAGACAATTGTCAGTTAACACTTTTGAGAAAAACTGTGCCGAAAACCAGAATCCACACCTAAACTTACCCTTATTCCTTAGTCCCTGCTCCCTAAAATTCAAATCCTGTCTGTTCCCTTCCCTGGATTTTCTCAACTAATGACACCACAGGAGAGAGGATTCACTTATACACTTCTAACCATCTGTGATGCTCACTATGCAGTTAAAACTTTTTTCTTGCTTATTGATTGAAACAATTCATTTTCAGGGCTGGTGATGAATCCCTCAGCATACATACAATAACATGACTTTGTGATCTTCTTGGAGGATGAGCTCTAAGAAAATTCAGTCTTCATCCCAGGAGTTGTCAACTTCATAGCTATGGGAGGGTGGCAGACACTTTTGGCCATAAAGTCCCTATATATCATCTAGCATCACAAATTAATACTACATGCACAGACAAGCTTGTGTTTTTCAGGCACCAGTTTGCAGAGTACAGGACAGTTTCCAGGAGTCTGGTCTCATGCAGACTTCTAAACTGGATACTTACTCTTTCCAGATTCCAATATCCAACATCATTTTACTTAGTCATTACTATATTCTTTGGACCCCAAAAGTCTCAGTTATGCTGAGTCTGTGCCATTTTAGCAGCAGTGAGATGGGAAATCTGTAATGTGTCTGCACCAAGGAAAGTCAAGTTAATTAGTTTCACATTTAACACAGTGTGATGCCTTATTATCTGTAACTAAAACTGAAATACATTGAAACATTTCACTTTAAAAAATATTTTAACATTACCTATAAACAGAATCTAGTGTTCACTGTGCAATACAATAGTTGATATCCTATGAGAGTGTAGTTTTACTTGTTTAACATTAGTTCTCTAGATCTAATGTAGAGTGACCAAGTACCATGACAGAATGATATCCAAAGGCTTGACTATAAAATTTGCTTCCTGTCCCAGAATATACTAATAATTATGGAGAATCATGCCTTACTTTATTTATTTATTTGCTGAATCCACTAGGACCAGTGGAAGCCCCTCAATTTGACTTTCAAAACTTACCCTGTCTTTACCCATGGTTCTCTCTAAAAAGGAATTTGTTAGACAAAGGTTGCTAGGTAGCATACCAGATTTAATAATTCTCTGGTCTTCACCTCCAATCCTGCCAGTGGAACAATAGATTTCTATACATGAGCTATTATATGTGGTTTTTCATAGATTCTGAAGATTTTGTACTTTTTATCATTTTTTATTTTAATGTTAAATAGCTTGTTTTACATGTCAATTCCAGTTCCCTCTTCCTCCCCTCCTCCCGCACTCCCCTTGCCCCCCAGCTTCCCACCCTATTGCCAATTCCTTCCACATAGGGGATATCTAGAGACTGTCATTTCACTCCGGGTAGGGTCCAGGCATTCCCCTAAGAGTCCAGGCTGAGAGAGCATCCCTCCTTGTTACACAGTGAGTTCCAAGACAGGTTGGGCTACAATGTTATACCCTGTCTCAAGAAAAAAACCTAAAAATATCATAAAACACATGTCTTCACTAAGATTACATGCAAGCAAGACAGGTGGCTCGTTAGAGAAAACAATGTGTAAAGGCAATTGTTACTTGGCATGATGGCCTTCAATCTATTCTGAGGAGCTAAACAGTAGAGGACACCTATTGCTTGTAGGTGACCTACAAATGTGAAAACAAACATGTGGAAATGAATTTTTTAAATTAAAGGTTAAGAATAATTCTATACAAATTTTAACCCCTTTTGGGAGGCATAGGCAAGAGGATCTCTGTGAGTTTGAACACAGTTCTGATTCAAGAGAGCGAAGAGTGTGCAGAAAGACACTGTACCAAAAAATGATTAAAGACAGAATAGAATATGAAAGAAGAAACACAAAACTATGTGAAATCTAGAACATTGTTAGTACAAAGGACAGTGATGAAGTGAAGAGGAAGGAAATTCATAGGAATTGGCTATTCAATTTTATGCCTTTTCTATATTTGTTCACAAATGTATTTGAGAGTGTACTTTAATTACCAGTCAAGTAATGGAGCAACTGAACCAATGAACAGTAAAGGCATTTTCACTATGGCTAGAGAGATGCCTCAAGGGTTGAGAGCACTGTTTGCTCTTCAAGAGAACCTGAATTCATTACTGAGAACCCACATAAAGCTATGAGTTTGGAACACAATTTCCAGAGAATTCAACTTGGAAGACACAGGGGTCTCTAATGAGGAGCACTGCCACAACACAAGATGCCTAAAGGACTGAGCTGTGAGTTGCCCACTGGCCACATGTTTAGCAAGAATAACACAAAGGGTCACACTAATGCCAACTGAATAGAACACTGCAAAGAAAATTGAAAAATTTAGAATTATGTATGTATCTGTCCCTTTGGAAACAATAAGAGGAGCTATAACTGTGAATGTACTGGGCTCTCTGCTTGTGTCTGTGGGGCACAGTGACCACCAATGTCCTTGCACAGACCATATATGTCAAACTCATCATGTTAGTGCAAAGTATAAGATAATATACAAAGAGGCAACTGTAGAAGTCATTGTCCAAGAGCAACAACAAAACTTACTTTCTGCACTGAGGTTTTACCATTCAAAGACCATTCGCTATGAATGAAATAAATAAATTCACTAGGATATGGAGGAAGCCGGAAACGAGACAGCAGGATCTTGTAAAATGATAGGAATTTTATGAAGGATATCTGCCTGCATCTGTCTAATTTTCATTACTCCAATTTGTCTGTCTGTCTGTCTTCTTCATCCCCACCTATTGCTCTGTGTGTGTGTGTGTCACTGCCTATAGTATGAAAATCTAAGTCCCAAGAAAGGGGAAAAACACTATATTCTAAGAGACACAGGATTCCATTTTTGTTTATGTGATTAGAGTTTTGTGTATCTATGTGTATCTATGTTCAACTGAATGGTATATACAGGATGTCCATGGAGGTTGAGAATTAAGTGCAGATAATTTTCTGTAACCAGTACCTCTCAAATGCATTATATAATATTTCACACATAGCTATTAAATATTTTTGGCATTAGTGTCATAGCTGTGTTTTTGCCAGCACTGATGGGAAAACAGCTGTCAGAGTCAGGCACAGCTCATGATATGGTTGTATTTTGCAATCAGGTATGTGGTTCTGTTCATAGACAACATAGACAATGTCAGAAATTATGAATCTATAGACAAATCATGAAGGATCAGTAGATAGTTTTTCAGAGCATCAGTGAGACCTAATGAGGGAAATTGTTGAAACTTAAGTAGATGTGTGAAAAGCATACAGACACACACACACACACACACACGCAAACACAGACATACTCATCAGACTTGGATATACTCCTTAAGTTAAACTTTGAAGAAACTAAATCTTCAGCTACAAAAGGACACAGATTTGCATTAATAATCAAATTGATATAGTAAAATTCTTTGAATCAGTTATATAAGATATTACAGATACAGAATAACATATATCATGCTGACATTCCCATCTACTTACCGTTGAGTGCTTGCTATCCAGGTAGTGCGTGCTGTGTTGCTGTGTGCAGAAGTGGAACAGAGATCTAATATATGCTTCGGAATAAATGATTTCACCTCCTCAGTGAGAAGTAATTATCATGTTACGTACAAATTCACTGGCAGCATCTTTATGTGGACAGGAGATCCACTGCAGAGGAACCTATGCACTGTATAAGTTCCCAAGTGCCAATGAAAATGAGCAATAATGAGGCCATCAGGTGCAGAACTTTTTTCTTGAGATATAATATTGAACAGTAACCCCATGGAATTCATGAAATGATCAGGGAGACATTTATAAGTGCTCTAAGGAGTAGACCACAGGGGTATGCCTAAGTTTTAATTGGTGTGCTCTTTCGGGCTTTGTAATAATTTTGAGAATTCTATGACCATGAGTCTCTCTTCAACTTCCTAGTGTCAAATCTATTTAATACCTAAGGTATTTTTGGTGTCTCATGAAGACTCGTGTAATGAGGAAGCCTTACAAAGCATTTGCCTGTCATGGAAATGGTTGGTTATGTTTTCCAAATGATAACATTATGATATATATATATATATATATATATATATATATATATATATATATATAATGTGATTGCACACTAGGGTAAACTTATGACCAAGGATGGAATTACAGTCTCTGGAATGTGCTGGTTGCCTGGAGAACCTGCAGGATACACCAGTGCTGCATTCCATGCCTTCAAGTCACATGCTGGCAGACTTCCCTTGTCTTCAAAGCAAGCTAGTGTTTCACTTCAGTTAGCTTTAGAAGTTAATGGACACCATTAACAAGAATTTCAATGTAAAACAGGTGAAGTGACTCCGCCAGAGAGACTTTATAGCACCCTAGTTTGTTTAAATGTTCTTTGTAAATTATCTATTCCAGATTTTTTTAATTTTATTTTCCAGTTTAAATTTAGATAAGAAACAAGGTTGCTTCACAAGTCAGTTCCAGGTCCCTCCCCTTTCCCTCTCCTCCTCCCGTGCCCTTCCCCCAAACCCCCCGTTATCCCCTCATTCCTCCAGGGAGGGTGAGGCCCTCCATGGGGGTGTCCATAGTCTGTCATTTCATATAGGGCAGGGCCTAGACCCTTCCCCAAGAGTTCAGAGTGAGAGTGCACCTCACATTGTTCTATGGGAGTCCAAAGTCCGTGTGTATACTTGGGATGGGTACTGATCTGCTGCCCAAGGCTCAATAGATTACCTATTTACCTCTGACTGTACACCAGAGCATTCAAACTTTTTTAATGTGACAGATCACCTAGGCAGAACTCAATTACACAATCTTCCCACTTCTTCCTCCCAATATCAGGAACATTAAAGTCTATGCTACCCACTAATCTATTTGTAATCTCCCATGTGTCATTCACCTCAATTTGAAATATCAACCTGATGTTTACATATGTAAATGTATCCAGTGCTCACTATTTTGTATGCAATTTCTACAGTCCAATTCTAAACATCTTCTTTTGAAGTTTAATCTAAATCTGACTTTAAAAATGGATTTCTAAACATTTTTCCAGGGTTGTGAATTATACTTTAGATTTAAGAAACACGGGTCTACAGAGTACATATTTCATTCAGTACCCAAAGGGTGCATGTTCCATTAACATCCCTGAACTGTTTTCACCTTTTTCATTCTAATCACTTCTTCTCATTCCCTGACAGTACTTGATTCTGCAATTTAGGATGATGCTCTATGTGCATACCTACAATGGTTAACTTTTGGATTTATGGTTACAATGTTGATTTAAAAATCCCATCCTCTGCTGTTTGGTAAGTTTGGACAAAGGTTTGTCTATCTTGTTGATTTTCTCAAAGAACCAACTCTTTGTTGCATTGATTCTTTGTATTGTTTTCCTAGTTTCTACTTTATTGATTTCAGCCCTCAATTTGATTATTTCCTGGCGTCTACTCCACCTGGGGGAGTTTGCTTCTTTGTGTTCTAGAGCTTTCAGCTGTGCTGTTAATTCTCTAGTATAACTATTCTCCAGTTTCTTCATGTGGGCACTTAGTTTTATGAACTTCCCCCATAGCACTGCTTTCAAAGTGTCCCATAGGTTTGGGTATGTTGTGTCTTCATTCTCATTGAATTTGAGGAAGTCTTTAATTTCTTTTTTATTACTTCTTTGACCCAGGAATGATGCAGTTGAGCATTATTCAATTTCCATGAGTTTGTAGGTTTTCTATAATTTGTGTTGTTGCTGAATTCTAATTTTAAAGCATGGTGGTCTGATAAGATGCATGGAGTTATTCCAATTTTTTGGAATAACTCTGAGGAAATCCAGAGAATCATCAGGTCATACTTTGAAAACCTGTACTCCACAGAATTCGAAAATTTAAAGGAAATGGATAGCTATCCCTTGCCAAAACTAAATCAAGAACAGATAAGCAATTTAAATAGACCTATAACCCCTAGAGAAATAGAAGCAGTCATCAAAAGTCTCCCAACCAAAAGAAGTCCAGCTCCAGATAGCCTCAGTGCAGAATTCTACCAGAAATTCAAAGAACAGCTTATACCAATTCTTCTCAAAGTAGTCCACACAATAGAAGCAGAAGAGTCTTTGCCAAACTCTTTCTATGATGCTTCAATAACCTTGATCCCCAAACCACACAAAGACACAACTAAGAAAGAGAACTTCAGACCAATATCCCTCATGAACATTGATGCAAAAATTCTCAATAAAATACTGGCAAATCAGATCCAAGAACACATCAAAACAATCATTCACCACGATCAAGTAGGTTTCATCCAATGGATGCAGGGATGGTTCAACATACAAAAATCCATCAACGTAATCCACCATACAAATAAGCTGAAAAACAAAAATCACACGATCATCTCACTAGATGCTGAAAAAGCCTTTGACAAAATCCAACACCCCTTCATGATAAAGGTCTTGGAGAGATCTGGGATAACAGGGGCATACTTAAACATAATAAAAGCTATATACAGGAAACCAACAGCCAACATCAAACTAAATGGACAGAAACTCAACGCAATTCCTCTAAAATCAGGAACACAACAAGGTTGTCCACTCTCTTCATAACTTTTCAACATGGTCCTTGATGTTCTAGCCATTACCATACGACAACAAAGGGTATCAAGAGGATACAAATTGGGAAGGAAGAGGTCAAACTTTCACTGTTTGCAGATGATATGATACTTTACATCAATGACCCAAAAAACTCTACCAGGGAACTCTTACAGCTGACTAACACCTTCAGCAAAGTGGCAGGCTACAAGATCAATTCAAGAAAATCAGTAGCCCTACTATATATACATGATAAAAGGGCTGAAAAAGAAATCAGAGAAACATCACGCTTTAAAATTGCCACAAACAAGATAAAATACCTTGGGGTAAAGCTAACCAAACAAATGAAAGACCTGTATTGCAAGAACTTTGAATCTTTAAAGAAAGAAGTTAAGGAAGACTTCAGAAAATGGAAAGATCTCCCATGCTGTTGGATAGGTAGGAGCAATGTAGTAAAAATGGCAATCCTGCCAAAAGCAATCTACAGATTCAATGCTATCCCCATTAAAATCCCAGCACAATTCTTCACAGACCTAGAAAGAACAATAATCAATTTTGTATGGAAAAACAAAAGACCCAGGATAGCCAAAACAACCCTGTTCAACAAGGCAACGTCCGGAGGCAGCACCATCCCTGACCTCAAGCTCTATTATAGAGCTATAGTCCTGAAAACAGCTTGGTATTGGCACAAAAATAGACAGGCAGACCAATGGAATCGAATTGAAAACCCGGATATTAACCCACACACGTATGAACATCTGATCTTTGACAAAGGAGCTAAAAATATACAATGGAATAAAGAAAGCATCTTCAACAAATGGTGTTGGCATAACTGGAGGCTGGCATGTAGAAGAATGCGGATCAATCCATGTTTATTGCCATGCACAAAACTTAAGCCAAATGGAACAAAACCTCAACATAAATCCAGCAACACTGAACCTCTTAGAAGAGAAAGTGGGTGGTACCCTTGAAAAATTGGTACAGGAGACAGCTTCCTGAACATAACACCACTAGCACAGACAGTGAGATCAACAATTAATAAATGGGACCTCCTGAAACTGAGAAGCTTCTGTAAGGCAAAGGACTCAGTCAACAAGACAAAAAGGCAGCCCACAGAATGGGAAAAAATATTCACTAATCCCACATCTGACAGAGGGTTGATCTCCAAAATTTACAAAGAACTCAAGAAGCAAGTGTCCAAAACACTAGAGAACCCAATTAAAAAGTGGGCTGCAGAACTAAATAGAGAGTTTTCAATAGAGGAGTCTAAAATGGCTGAGAGGCACTTGAGAAAGTGCTCAACATTCTTGGCCATCCGGGAAATGCAAATCAAAACAACTCTGACATACCATCTCAATCCTGTCAGAATGGCTAAAATCAAAAACACCAAGGACAATTTATGCTAAGGAGGATGTCATGAAAGGGGGACACTCCTCCATTGCTGGTGGGAGTGCCAACTGGTTCAGCCACTTTGGAAATCTGTATGGAGATTCCTCAGAAAAATGGGAATAAAGCTACCACAAGACCCAGCAACTCCACTCTTGGGCATATATACAAAAAAATTCCAATTCATAATACAAAGATATCTGTTCCACTATATTCATAGCAGCATTATTTATAATAGCCAGAACTTGGAAGCAACCTAGATGTCCCTCAACCGAAGAGTGGACAGAGAAAATGTTGTACATTTATATAATGGAGTACTATTCAGCAGAAAAAAACAATGGAATCCTGAGATTTGCAGGCAAATGGATGACACTAGAAGAAGCCATCCTGAGTGAGGTAACCCAGTCACAAAAAGAGAAACATGGTATGTACTTTCTCATATATGGATTTTAGACATTGAACTGGGGAGTGCCAGCCTACATTCCCATGGCCAGAGATTCTGGGAAACAGAAACTTCATTCAGTGGCTGATGGAAGAAGAGGAAGACTCCCTTGGTTAAGTACTAGGCTGAACTCAAGAAAGCCAGTAACTGAGAGGGAGGATTGATGACCAAAGGGATTAAGACTGGGCTGGTTTAACCCCCAGAAGCAGCTGACATGACAAAGTTTAACTGTTGAATCCCAGGCATCAGCCTGGGAATCCAGCATGGGACTCATCAAGACACCCTGAATGAGGGTGTCAGTGAGGAGGCCTAGGTAATCTATTGAACCTTGGGCAGCAGATCAGTACTCATCCCGAGTATACACACGGACTTTGGACTCCCATCCAACAATTTGAGGTGCACTCTCACCCTGAACAGTTGGCGGAGAGTCTAGGCCCTGCCATATATGAAATGACAGACTATGGCCACCCCCATGGAGGGCCTTGCCCTCCCTGGGAAATGAGGGGATAATGGGAGCGTTGGGGGGAGGGCACGGCAGGAGAGGAGGGAAAGGGAGATGGACCTGGAACTGACTTATGAAGCAACCTTGTTTCTTATCTAAATTTAAACTGAAAAATAAATTTTAAAAAACTTCAAAAGCAGTAGTTTGAATTAATAGGTAAGCATAATGAAATATACAGCATACTTGGTCATATATTTTATGATGATGAGCAATATAAAAAATAATTATAAACATATCACTTCTGAGTTATGCATAAGTTAAGATTAGATGAATGGATCAACTCTCAATCTGGAAAGAAAATGTACAACATGAGAGTTGGAAGAATTGACAATAGAGCAATGGTCATGCATGTGCAGTGACTGGAAATATCATGCCTCCTATTAGACTCTAATTAATGAAGTGTCTTGTTACCTCCAAATAGGTATTGAAAACTGAAATTTTTCTCCATTTGCACACCAGTGTTAAAACTTGGTGACAGGTTTTCAGAAACTCCAGTGAGCTTCTAAAATTGGTTAAATGATCTATATAGGTGATATATACTGGTTTTATTTACATTTCTAATAATCTACATCTTGTAATCTATATGTAGAGTTAAATATTTCATCATGACATTTAAAATTTATTTTAAATTTTATTTAATAACTTGGGTCCATAGTTGGTTTTGTTATTGATGTTTCTTTATATATGAAAACAAGCATCCATCTGGTACAGTATCCTTTTCTTTCTTTTAAAAATTTGCAATCTTAATTGGTTGCTTATTTTTCTCCATGTTCTTCGTATGCTTCACATCATCTCTTACCTGGTTTATTTCAGTCACCTAAGACCTCTGTGCTCTTAGTTCTGTTTTGATACATATTCTGCATCATTTTTTCATTTTCTTCCTTCCTTTTTATTATTCTGTCACTCATTTCCATCTTTCTGTTTCATGGTTTTCTCACATGTTATGTGTATAAAGTATCTATGTTGGCTTTCTTTTGTTTAACTGCATATTTTCTCATTTCTGGATGAGTTTCACTATAACATCAAATATACTATTTGACAGGCTGTGAATACTGTATGCAATTTGAAATACATGTATATTGAAATGTAATCACTTATTTCTACTAAAACATAAAAATAAATATGGACATAATAAGCCAGAAAAACAACCTAAGACTCCACTGGGTGTACAGGTCCCCATCCTGTTTGAGGTCCATGTCACTGATGTCATTCATCTGTTCTCCATAGATTGCTGTTAACAACACAAATCCTGAGTCTTACAAACTTTGAATTACTTGTGAATCCCAATAGTCCTTGGATAGCGCTAAACCATCCATCAATACATCTGACACCACTGAAGACTTGTCTCCAATCTGGGTCATGTTTCCCCCTCACACTCCTGTGTTACAGGTTTTTTAACAAACTTTAAAGCTTATCTCCTGAAGTAGATGTGCTTATTCATCTTAATTTTAGAGTTTGCTACACTCATGCATATATGCATAAGAGTGCACTGACTACCTACAAAAGGTCTTCTGGAGAGACCTTCATCTGTCAATTGCATACTGAACTGTCAAGATTTTGAAGTTTTCCAAATTTCTTAATTTGCAGAAATTCAAAAGTCATAGCAACACAGTGAATAATTTATTTAGATATTATTCTCTCTGTACTTGACATAGAGCTGTCAGAACTTTCTATTTGTAGTCTATTTAACTGAGAAGAACTAGAAAATATTTGATTAAAATTATATTCTAAATGTATTATTTTTGTATTATTCATACTCATATTCTTACATTTCCTTTGGATTATTCTCAAAAGGTTTGTTCAACTAATTCATGAATAGTATATTTCAAATTCTTTTTTTTTTGCTACAACAAAAGAAATTTTATTTAAAAATATTTTTACAGACATGGGTGCTTGAAAAAGCTCTTTAGTTAACTGTATGGAAATGAAAAAAATAATAAATAAATAACATTAGTATAACAGACCTCTAATTAGTATAACAGACCTTTACACATACGTACACTGGCAAAACAACATGGACTTGAGAGTTGGAATCTTAAAGCTCCGCTACTCTGCAGGAGTATTTACCTTTATAGGAGAGTGATTACATACTGCTAATAGAAATCTTTTTATATTAATGACATTTAAAAAATAGTTCACAAAAATCTCACCTAAGTGTGTTTTGTTTTCTTAACACTGATATATAAATTGGGACTCTATTCTGGGGAAAATATCAAGTTCTCTGTTGCCCCACCCAAGTCAAGAATTTTAAAATCTTGAATGAGGAGGGCTTTAAAAAGAACTGTTTCTATCCCCCACTTTTTGTTAGCTACAGGTAGGGTAGAAATGGGAAACGGGAAAAGGGAGGGTAAGGAAACGTGTGGTTGAAACCTATGGCAGTATGAGTGACAGGCTTCTGGGTTTCACTGCCCTTCCCTAGGTGCAAGCAGACCCTCTGGAGGGTACCAGCCACTTCATGCTTTAAGGTTGAAGCCTTCAAATGAAAGGAAAGCCAAGTCTGAGGAGAGGCAGGAGGTTGAAGCTGGCTCAAGTTCCAGCAAAATGAAAAGACAACAAATGAACCATCTCTCCTTCCCAGGAGAGTCACCCTCTAGCCCCACTGTGCAGGACACTGTTAGCAGGAGGCTTGTGAGGGGACATCTAGAGCAACAGAACACTAACCACTGCCTGGAACCAACTAATGGAAGCCAGGATAAAATGCTGCTCTTTTCCAATGAAGCCTCATTGCAGAGAAAGTAGACTACAGGCAACTATGTGCCATCTCCCCAGACAGATATCCTTGTCTCCAAGACTCTAGGGCTAAAGATATTCAAGGTAGAGGAGCTCAGACTCTGGTATTTCCATATTAAGTCCTAAAATGCAGCCTGGGATACAGTGCAGCCTTAGAAAGGCACAAAACATTTGGATTTTTTTCAGTGTGCTAAAAATTGTTTTGAATAAAGGAAAAAGATATATAAGGTTAAAAATCCCAAGTCACCACAGCCAGAAAGCAGATGTAGGAGGTCCCTCACAGCTGCCATGCCCAGCATGTCTCAGCAGAGGTCATGTTTCTCACTTAAGAACACTGACAAGGAAGTCAGGAAGCAGGGGCTTCTCTCATGTGCACTGCAGGGAGGGCTCACTAGCCCAGAGAGCAGAGGAGAGGCTGAGAGACAGCTCTGACCATTTCAAGGCATCCAAAACATGGTCACCCTCTCCACTATGAGGCGGGGTAGTGGGGAAAGAGCAACACAGGCCTGACACTCCCCACTTCTAGGCCTATGTGGGAGTCAGTGTGAGCCTGAGGGACTGTACACAGCATCCACTGAGCAATCCCCTTCTCTGGCCTGCTTTCTGTTTTAGAGGGCAGGAAAATTGGACATAATGTGGAAGTTTGCCTCTCACATTCAGTTGTGGGACTAAATCAGGCCTGCAGGGCCAGGTGATCACAACTCTTTGCTGATTTGATATGTTTAGCTGCTAGATCAGTAGATCTGAGGCTGGCACTCAGCCTGGGCTCTGTACAACACAAGGAGTGGTCAGCCACATTTTTCTCAAGCACTAAAACAGGGAAGAGGCTCTAAGCAGCTGCTGGTCGGCAACTGGCACTTCCCCATGGTGCTCTTCATCAGGCATAAAACAATGTACAGGGCCCACCCTGTCCCCATTTCTCCATCTCTTAAGTCTTGTGCTACTTACTAGAACCAAGAAATACTGTCACTTTCCCTTGCAACCAACCCAGATTTTCTGGGACACTGAAGGCTTCTTCATTCAGGAGCCTAGACGAGACATCAAATGCAAAATCTGATGACCTGCTCTTGCCCTTCCTATGTGCCTCAATGTGTATCTTTGGATTAGTAGGTTACTTCTGTGTATACCAAATGACTGGAATACTTATTTATATGTTAAAAGCAGGGTAGTATGTATGATATGCTTTAAAATGCAGGACAGGCTCTAAGATGGGATTCCAAAGATCCAGACAAGCAGAAGCATAGTTTTACTTTCCCCACCCCTAAAAAACGAAAAGAACAACAAACAACAACAACAAAAAAAACCCAACCAAAACAAAGAGAAAACCACCACACGTATTACAGGACAGGAGAAGAAGCAACCAGACAGGGTAAACACAGGTAGCTTGTCTAATGAGCTCACAGAACAACCTCTAGTTAACACTGAAAATACCTGTATCCTGGTAAATATCGCAATGGTGCCCAGTTAAGTAGAACTAAGAACGTCACTGTAGGTTCCCTCACAGAAAGGCAAACGAAGAGGATGCGGATGCAGGAGACTGGTCAAGAGCCCACAGAATGAACAGTATTAAACTAAAACCAAGCCTAAATGTTGTAGCTACAGCTGAAACTGAGATCTACTCTTTAGGCAACATCCAAGAAGATTCAAGGTTGAATGGAGGCTAAGAAATCTACCTACGAACAGACTAGAGTGGCCTCATGAGTGGGGAAAGCAATCTTGGGTGCCAAGACTCTAAGAAGAACAAAAGGAAGAAATGAACAAGCAAAGATGATGGTGACTCTGAGTAAGTTAGGGATTTCCAGTAAGGCAGTGATGGCACATGCCTTTAATCCCAGCAGGCGTATTGATGGATGGAAATCTGTGAGTTCAAAGCCAGCTTGCTCACCAGAGCAAGTTTTCTTCAACTTCCTAGATGAATAGCAGGACAGCAACTGTGCTTCAAGCATGGCAGTCCCTTTGCATATCTCTTCTTCAAAGCTCACAATCTCTCTGTTCTCCCTGTAAGGCCCAGAGGGGTATGAACCCTCAAATCAATATTCTCACTGAGTGTATTCTTTCTTAAGAATATAACCTAAGTTTATATATTGTCTTCTGCTCCTTGACTGCAGGCACAATGTGACCAGCTACCTCATATTCTTGCCTACACAACTTTCCCACAATGAAAGAGCTCACCTTCAACTATCAGACACAAAGGAAACTGCAATGGAAGAACCAGAGGCCCATTGGCAGTGAAACTACTCCATCGGTAATTCGCACTTGAAGACAGCGCCGCCCCTCATGCACCAAATGTTGCTGCTTTCCATGTTTCTGAGAATGAAGAGGAGAAAATACTCTTTATGAACACGTAAGACACTCATGGAGTCCAGTCTGGTCTTCACCTTGCAATGTATATGAAGCTGGCCTCAAATTCCTTATTCTCCTACTTCCACCTCCCAGGAGCTGATAGGCGAACAGATCTCCTCAGGAGACACAGCCCTGCATAGACTTCCTCGTAGGGTGTCTGGTCTGGCCCATGTATCCAACAGACAGGTTCTTCCTAAGAATTACTGAGTTTTCTGAAGAATCTCATTCATTTTTAGAAGATCAAGTGAACTCAAGGACAAGGGTACTTGTTTTGGAGTCATGTATACCAATCTGTTGTGAAGTAGGAGGAGGGACCAAGTCTAAGGTTCCAAGCCCAGTAGTATATCAGAACCAAGCCTCCTATGTATTAAATAGCTGTGTGCATTCCTACAGAAGGACTGCCCATGTGTGACTGTGATCACAGTTGAATCCAGATGCCCTGTGTAGTGCTAGGGTATTTCTGTTGAATTTTGAAGCTTCAAGTGCCAGGTGATAACTTTGGCTGGAAGGCTCTGGTACCTCTAATAAGCTGCCTGCTTTGGGAAGGTTATTGTGAACAGAATTTAGCCTCAAGTTCCCGACTGACTCCTATAAGACCAGACTGAGAATCAGGTCCTCACCCTTCCCCAACCCTTCCACCTCTCTTAAGACAGAATTAGCTACAAAGTTTGTTGAAGAATGAAAAAAGAAACTTCAAATTGTATGGAAGATGGTGACAGGTCCCAGAAGGGTAAAACCAAACCTTTCCAAGGAGAACTGGGGACAAAAGCAGCTTAGTAAAAGATAAAGAAGGCACTGGACTGGAAAGCAGACTGCAGCAAAAGCTTTGCTTGAACATTTAGTGCTCTACTGTGCAACTCTCAATCAGTGGACCCTCAACCCACTGAAGAGATTATGAAATTTGTAGCAAAAAAGGATAGTCCATGAGGTATACACAACAGAATCTCCCAAATATTATCAAAGCTACCAGAAGACAAAAGGGGTTAATGCAAAAATCTTGGGCCAATTTTAAGCAGGACAGTTCTATAAGGAAAGGTTACTCTGTTACTCTATATAAAAGAGTTGTGAATAAACGTATGTATAGTCAAATGCAAAGAGTTAAGAACAGCCCATGCTTAACTTCCCAACACCAGTAAACCACCATGAGGGGGCAGGGAAGAACATATAGCTGACATTTCTGACACATAGTAATCCCTCCAATATTTGCAGAGATGAGCAAACCGTTATGGCCAGAACAGTGGTTAGAATACTCTATTCAGTGGAGTGATCATTCCAGAGTCAGAAAGGCCAACAGAAAGAAGAAAAGTCTGAGAAGGCCAGCAGCCTTCTGATTCTCATGATGTGAGGTAGGAGAACATTCAGCATTGACATCATTGCTCATCAGCACAGAAAGACTAAATCCTGTTGTTAATGGTGCCATAAAAGGAATATACAGCTGGTCCCTGGTTTGGTCTGCAAGCAGTTATATTACAAAAATTAACTTGTAAGTTTGCTACTTGGACCATAAAACACATTTATCTCCCACAGAGGAAATAAATATTTTAATATGAAGAAGTGACTCCTAGCCATCCCAGACCCCTTCCCCAGTTAAAAAAAAAAACAAAAAACCAACAGAACAGCTGAAGGATGCTAGTGCTACTATCACACACTGGGGGTCCAGTGATAGGCATGTCTGACACTTGAAAGAGAAAGACAAAATGGCAAAGTATGCAGTGAGGGGCTGGGAGGAGGAAGAGGGGAGTAAGTGAAGGAAAATGACCAGTCAAGGTCAATTCACTGTTTAAATAAATACTAATATACAAAAGCTGAGATAACGAGCTTCCCAGTCTGTTAAGTAGGAGTTATAGTACAGAATCCACAGGTTTTAAAAAAAACATTTTAAGAACTTTTCACTTTAGAAGAACAGTGGGATGGCAGCTAGAAAAGTCTACCCCTGCAACTGGACTAGAAAAATCTTGCCTTAAGTCTTGGCAAGAATGACCCATCAATAAGGTGGCATATGAAGCAAGCTACAAAGACACAGGAAGAGCAATGGTTTCTCTTAAATAAAACAGCCTCATGAACTTGAGGAAAAGGAAAATGTTAAAGCTGTTTTCTTAATTCTAACACAGAGCAGGGGAAAGGAATGGGCTTGCCAAAATTAGCAAAACTCAAAATAAAGCTTCTTTATTAAAGGACAATTTTAGGTAAACTCAGAGGAAGAGCCAAGGAATAAAACTTAACATACAAATGGAAAACGAAGAATGGGTTATTGGTTCCCTGGGAACAGAAACAGTTCTGAGACAAGAGGATAAAACCCAAAGACCTTGAAGCATCCAGAAACCAAAAGAGAGTTAAAAAGGTCTTAGTTGCAAAGATGTTAAAACTGGAAAGAAAGTGTAATCTTAGTGGGTCATTTCTGTCTGAACCTAAAGAACAGAGTGGATTCATTTGGAAAACAGTTTGCATGTGACAAGAGAAAGAGCAGTATTGCCAGGGGAGTCAGCAAGTCTCTCAGTCAGAGAGCTAACTGAATCCAAGGGGTCATAACAGGGACTGAGAAGCAGGTCACCAAACTGACTCCAAATCTTGATTAACTTGTAAATACAAACTACTATACTGTCCCAAATTGTCTCTGACTAAAAGATTTCAATGAATGATGGAATACTGAGAATAATGTAGAAATTATATCCAGGACCTAAACAAAGGGCAAGGAAGGTAAAGAGAAATCATCCCCAAAGTCCTAGGCACATGAGCAACCAAGTCACTGGGTGGCACCAACGTAGGAACATGGTAGTCATCAGCAAATGCTGTAAGGTAACTAGGGTTATCCCTACTGCCTAGAGGGCAAAGAAAGTAATCATTTTTCAAAGGTTAACCTTTCTCCTATTCAAGGGAGAAATTCGTAATTACTAAGCTGGAAAGTATGACTTTGGGCAACAGTTTACTATTTCCCCCATGGGAATTTTTGCTTTTACATACATGTGTTAAACTTATTTGAATTTTTTTCTGCCAGGTTCATATACACTAAAATAGTAAGAGTAAAATTCACTAATATTTTACTTACGTTTTGATATTGTTCATTTTTTGGAAGAGGTCAAAGATTATAGAGGACTGTGTGAATATTTTATACATGCAAATCTTAAATCATATCTCTTCCTAGCTTTACAGCCAGTAAAATCTTGTCCTTAAAAGTTCAAGCTGTAATGCAAGAAGTGAATGATTGTTGCACTCTTTCTGCATATTGCCCTTTCCATGGAACATAGCTTGTAAGTAGGAACCCATGTCAGTGCAAAAAGGTTCCCTCTCCCTGAATGCCATTCCTTCAACTGTGGACTGAAGTGCTCTGCACTATTTAACCCGAAGAATAGGATATTGCAGAAAAATAAAGTACCAGCCTTCCTTGAGTTGTGTCTGTACACAAAAGTAATATTTCATGACTACTTAAAAATAAAACACATAAAATAGACACTGAGATGAATATCATTGTCATACAGTTCTTCCAATTTTTTCCTTTTTAATTTAAATTAGAACCAATCTTATCAACCCCAGTTCCCTCTCCCTCTCATCCTTCCATACCCCCACCATCACACTAAACCTAACACCCTCCCAGTCTCTAACCACTCCCAAGTGAGAGTCAGGCATTCCAGGGGGGAACATAAAAGTCTGTCACATCATTTCTGGCTAGGTCCTATGACCTCCCCCTTCTATTAAGGCTAAGAGAGTATCCCTCCATGGAGGAATGGATTCCCAAAGTTCATTCATGCACTAGGAATAAATACATGTTCCACTTCAAGAGGCCATATAGACTGCCCAAGCATTCTAACTGTCACCCAAGTTCAGGGGGTTTGTTTCAGTGCTATGATGGGTCCCCACATGGACTTGACCCCTTTGATTATCACTCCTCCATCCCTACAGCAGGATTCCAGGAGTTTAGTTCAGTGCTTAGCTGTGGGTCTCTGCTTTTTCTTCCAGCAGTTATTGTATGAAGGCTCTAGGGTGGCATTTAATCTCATTACAGGGGAAGGGTATTTAAGTTAGCCTCTCCAATATTGCTTAAATTCTTAGTTGGGATAATCCTTGTGAATCCCTGGATATTTCACTAGTGCCCAATTTCTCTTTAAAACTATAATGGCTCCCTCTTTCTTTTTCCATTCTCTTTATCCCCTGAATCAATCTTCCTTGATCCCTCATGTACTCCTTAGCCGTCTGCATCTCCCTCATTTCTCCTACATTACTCCCCTTCCTGCGACCCTTGTGCTTACAATTTGTTCAGGTTCTCTTGCTGATTTCCCCTTTCTGGGAGATTATGTATATCTCATTTAGGGTAATCCTTATTTCTTAGTTTCTCTGGTGTTGTGGATTACAGCCTGTTAATCCTTTACTCTATGTATAATACTCATAGATGAGTGAGTGCATATCTTTTTGTCTTTCTGTGAGTGGGTTACCTCCCTCAAGATGATTTATTGTAGTTCTATCCATTTGCCTGCAAATTTCAAGATTACATTGTTGCTTATTTTTTTTCCACTGAGTAGTACTACATTATGTACATGTATGGAATTTTCTTTATCCAGTTTGCAGGTGATGTGCATCCAGGTTGTTTCCACATTCCAGTTATTACAAATAACTCTGCTATAAACATAGTTGAACAGATGTCCTTATGTATGAATGTGCATCCATTGGGTATATGCCTAATAGTGGAATTGCTAGACGCTGGGGTAGAGTGATTCCCATTTTCAGGAGAAAACTCCATACTGATTTACAAAGTGGCTGGACAAGTTTACTCTCCCACCAGAGAGTTAGAGGTGAGAGGAAGGAGATGAAGGGAGAGAGCGAGAGCACGTGGATGTACTCACTTAAAAGGGGAAGCATGCACATGTGTACTGAGTCCTTATACACCTCCATAACAGGTGATGTAGCCATGATGTGGTCATGCAACACAGGGACCTTTGAGGAGCCAAAGTATCTGCCAGAATTCCATGCATGTCCTACCCATAGTAAGGGGGTAGCATCAGCATAATGCTGGTTTCCAACAATAATATTCATGTGATTTCAGTAGAAATGGAATCCTATTTCATTATTTGATGTTGAAGCATGTCACATGTTTTCAATTATTCCACAATGTTTTATTTTTTATTTATTTTTCAGTTTAAATTTAGATTAGAAACAAGGTTGCTTCACAAGTCAGTTCCAGGTCCCTCTCCCTTTCCCTCCCCTCCTCTCATGCACTCCCCCCAACCCCGCATTATCCCCTTATTTCCCCAGGGGGGGTGAGGCCCTCCATGTGAGTGTCCATAGTCTGTCATTTCATACAGGGCAGGGCCTAGACCCTCCCCCAAGAGTTCAGGGTGAGAGTGCATCTCACATTGTTGGATGGGAGTCCAAAGACCGTGTGTATACTCGGGATGAGTACTGATCTACTGCCCAAGGCTCAATAGATTACCTAGGCCTCCTCACTGACACCCACATTCAGGGGGTCTTGATTAGTCCCATGCTGGATTCCCAGGCTGATGCCTGGGATTCAAATGTTAACTTTTGTCGGGTCAGCTGTTTCTGGGGGTTAAACCAGCCCAGTCTTAATCCCTTTGGTCATCAGTCCTCCCTCTCTGTTACTGGCTTTCTCTAGTTCAGCTCAGTACTTAACCGAGGGAATCTGCCTCTTCTTCCATCAGCCACTGAATGAAGTTTCTGTTTCCCAGACTCTCTGGCCATCGGATTGTAGGCTGGCACTCCCCAGATCTATGTCTAAAACCCATATAAGAGAGAGTACATGCTATGTTTCTCTTTTTGTGACTGAGTTACCTCACTCAGGATGGTTTCTTCTAATGTCATCCATTTGCCTGCAAATCTCAGGATTCCATTGTTTTTTTTCTGCTGAATAGTACTCCATTGTGTAAATGTGCCACATTTTCTCTATCCACTCTTCGGTTGAGGAACATCTAGGTTGCTTCCAAGTTCTGGCTATTACAAATACTGCTGCTATTAACATAGGGGAACAGACATTTTGTTGTATGAATGGGCATCTTTTGGATATATGCCTAAGAGTGCAGTTGCTGGGTCTTGGGTAGGTTTATTCCCATTTTTCTGAGGAATCTCCATACTGATTTCCAAAGTGGCTGAACGAGTTGACACACCCACCAGCAATGCAGGAGTATTCCCCTTTCACCACATCCTCTCCAGCATAAATTATCGTTGGTGTTTTCAATTATTCCAACATGTTTTAAAGAGGCCAGGCACAAACCAGATTTTTTTGTCCTATCATCTGTGATGTATCCTGAACCAGAGATTTATCAGACTCTGTTTCAACAAGGCATCTCTGAAACCAACAACCTCAAGGTCTTCCAAAATTCTATAACAATGCTCTCTTACCCTATTGTGCAATCACATTATGTCAAAATCTCATCATTTATAAAACATAACCAACCATTTCCATGACAGGCAAATGCTTTGGAAGTCTTCCTCATTACATGACCTTCATGAGACACCAAAAATACCTTAGGGATTAAATAGATTTGACAACAGGTAGTTGAAAAGAGACACATGGTCATAGAATTCTCAAAATTAGTACAAAGCCCCAAAGAGCACACCAATTAAAACTAAGGCATACCCCTGTGGCCAACTTCTTAGAGCACTCATAAAATCCCCCTGATCTCTTCGTGCATTCCATGGGATTACTGTTTAAAATTATATCTCAGGAAAATAGTTCTGCACCTGACAGCCTCATTACTTTTCATTTTCACTGGCACTTGGGACTTATACAGTACATAGGCTCCTCTGCAGATAATCTCCTGTCCACATAAACATGCTGCCAGTGAATTTGTAGGTAAAATGATAATTACTTCTCACTGAGGAGATGAAATCAATTTTTCTCAAGAATATATCAGAGCTCTGTTCCACTTCTACACACAGCAACACAGCATGTACTACCTGGACAGCAAGCACTTAATGGTAAGTAGATATTTGGAATGTCATTATGATATGTTTTTCTGTATCTCTAATATCTTATATAAAAGATTCAATGAATTTTAGTATATTAATTTGATTATTGACGCAAATCTGGATCTTTTTGTAGGTGAAGATTTAGTATCTTCAAAGTTGAATTAAAGGAGTATATCCAAGTCTGGTGTGTGTGTGTGTGTGTGTGTGTGTGTGTGTGTGTTTGTGTGTGTGTATACTTTTCACACATCTACTTCAGTTTCAACAATTTCCCTCATTAGCTCTCACTGATGCTCTGAACAACTGTCTGCTGATCCTTCCTGATTTGTCCATCGATTTGTAATTTCTGACTTTGTCTATATTGTCTATGAACAGAACCACATACCTGATTGCAAAATAAAACCATATCATGAGATGTGCCTGTCTCTGACTGCTGTTTTCCCATCAGTGCAGACAAAAACACAACGAGGACACTAATGCCAAAAATATTGAATAGCTATGTGTGAAATAGTATATAATACCTTTGAGGGTTCCTGGCCACAGACAATTATCTGTACTTAGTACTCAACCTCCATGGCCATCCTGTACATACTATTCAGTTGAACAGAAGGTTTGAGTTTTCACATAGATGCACAAAACTCTAATCACAAAAACAAAAATGGAAGCCTGTGTCTCTTAGAATATAGTGTTTTTCCTCTTTCTTGGGACTTAGAATATTCCGATCATTTTACAAGATCCTGCTGTCTCATTTCCTGCTTCCTACATCTCCTAGTGAATTTTCTTATTTTATTCAAAGTGAATGGTATTTGAATGGGAAAAATCTCAGTGCAGAAAGTAATTTTGGTTATTGCTCCTGGACAATGACTTCTACAGATGTCCCATTGTATATTCTCTTATACTTTCCATTAACATGATGAGTTTGACATGTATGGTATGTGCAAGGACATTGGTTGTCACTGTGCTCCAAAGACACAAGCAGAGAGCCCAGTAAATTCACAGTTATAGCTCCTCTGATTGTTTCCAAACTGACAGAGACATGCATGATTCTGAATTTTTCAGTTTTCTTTGCAGTGTTCTATTCAGTTGACATTAGTGTAACCCTTTGTGTTGTTCTTGCTAAAATTGTGGCCAGTGGGCAACTCACAGCTCAGTCCTTTTGATATCTTGTGTTGTGGCAGTGCTCATCATTAGTGACCCCTGTGTCTTCCAAGTTGAATTCTCTGGAAATTGTGTTCCAAACTCATAGCTTTATGTGGGTGCCTGGAAATGAATTCAGGTTCTCCTGAAGAGCAAACAGTGCTCTCAACCCTTGAGGCATCTCTCTAGCCATAGTGAAAATGTGTTTACTATTCATTGGCTCAGTTGTACCATTACTTGACTGGTAATTAAAATATTCTCTCAATTACATTTGTGAACAAATATAATAAAGTTACAAACCTCAATAACCAATTCCTATGAATTTCTTGATCCAATATTCCCTTCCTCTTCACTTCATCACTGTACTTTGTGCTAACCACGTTCTAGATTTCACAGTTTTATATTTCTTGTTTCATATTCTACTCTGTCTCTAATTATTTTTTGGTGCAGTGTCTTTCTGCACAATCTTCTCTGTCATGAAACAGAACTGTGCTCAAAATAACAGAGATCCTCTTGCATATACCTCCCAAATGGGGTCAAAATTCTTCTTCACTTTTAATTAAAAAAATTCATTTCCACGTGTTTGTTGTCACATTTGCAGGTCACCTCCAAGCAATAGTTATCCTCTACTGTTTAGCTCCTCATGATAGCATGAAGGCCATCATGTCAAGTAGCAAGTGCATTTACACATTGTTTTCTCTAACCAGGTCCCTGTGTTTCTTGAATGTAATCTTAGTGAAGACATGTGTTTCCTGATATTTTTAGGTTTTTTTTCTTGAGACAGGGTATAACAGTGTAGCGCAACCTGTCTTACAACTCACTGTGTAACACAGACTGCCCTTGAATTCAAGACCATCCTCCTTCTTCAACCTGTGAGTGCTATGGTTAAAAGCATGTGGTATTGTGCTCTCCCTGTTTTCCATTTTATTCCTTTTATTTAAAAAAGATTTATTTATTTTTGATTTATGAGTGTTCTTGTTTGGCCCATATATATGTCTTCACACTACATGCTTGAAGTTCCTTTGGAGTCCAGAAGAGGGCAGAGGATTCTGTGGAACTGAGGTTACAGAGGGTAGTTAGTCTGTGTTCCAAACCCAGGTCCTCTGGAAGGCCAATCAGAGTCTGAATTGATCAGAATTCTCTCTAAACACTCTCTTACATATCTTGATAAATTTGTACAATTATAAACCTGCTTAAAACTAACTTCTGATGTAGAATTGACTATGGCAGTTTGTGACCATTATACAACAGCTCACTTCTAGGTTTTGACCACATCACAATACTTTCCACTGTTTTTAGTTGAGGAGTACTCACAAATAATCACATTTCTTCTTTTTTTGAGACATTTTTGTGCCCTGTGGTCCACACTTGTCATGAATTTATGATTATTCTGATGTTGGTTCCTTGTTTCAGAGATGACAGGCATGTATCATGACTTTTGACTGAAAATCTAATGGCATTAAAAGACATACAAGTGGCCAAGACTTCAGAGAGTAAGTGTTTAGCATCATTCTGATATTCAACCTTCTTTCTCTTGATCAGATTCTCATTCTCCATCCTCAGTGTGTGTGTGTGTGTGTGTGTGTGTGTGTGTGTGTGTGTGTATACACACACACTCCTGTAGAGGACTGAGAATGTTGTTTAATGCCTTCCTCATTCATTCTCTTCCTAAAGTTTCAGACAGTCTCTTTCTCAAAACCCAGAACTCCCATTTTAGGCTATAAAGATATGCACTAGACCCTCAGAGAGTGTTCTAATTTTCATGGGGTGATATGGATTTCAACTCAGGTTCCTCTGATTATCCAGTACAACATTCACTGACAAAGACACTTCCATAAACCACAAGTGTATACATGGAACAATACTCAGTTAACACTTTTGAGGAAACTGTGCAAAAAACCAGACTCCACTCCCAACCTTACCCTTATTCCTTAGTCTCTGCTCCCTAGAATGAAAATCCTGTCTGTTCCCTTCACTGGATTTTCTCAACTAATGACACCACAGGAGAGAGGATTCACTTATATCCTTCTAACCTGTCCTTCATTGATGCTCACTACACATTTAAAAGTTTTTCTTGCTTATTGATTGAAACAAGTCAGTTTCAGGGCTCGTGATAAATCCCTCAGCAGACATACCATGACCTGACCTTGTGATATTCCAGAAGGGTGAGCTCTAAGTATATTCAGTTTTTATCCCAGGAGTTATTGTCAACTTCATAGCTATAGTAGAGTGACAGATAAAATTGGCTATAAAGTCCCTATCTAGAATCTAGGCTCAAAAATGCATCCTCCTTGCATTTCAGGCACCAGTTTGCAGAGGACAGGACAGATTCCAGTCTTGTCTAATGCAGATTTCTGAGCTAGATACTTACTCATTCCAGATTCCAATTTTCTACATCATTTTAATTAGTCATTACTATTTTCTTTGGACTCCAAATGTCTCAGATATGCTTAGTCTGTGCCATTTTAACAGCAGTGAGACAGGGGAAATCTGTAATGTGTCTGCACCCAGGACACTCAATTTAATAAGTTTCACATTTGAAACAGTGTGATGCCTTGTTATCTGTAACTGAAACTGATATACATTGAAACATATCACTTAAAAATCCTTTATCATTGTCTATAAATAGAATCTAGTGGCCACAGTGCAATACAATAGTTGATATCCTATAAGAGTGTAGTTTTACTTGTTTAATATGAGTTCTCTAGATCTAATGTAGAGTAACCAAGGACCATGACAGAATTACATCCAAAGAATTGACTATAAAAATTCTCTTCCTGATCCAGCATGGGACTGATCAATACCCCTTGAATGTAGGTGTCAGTGAGGAGGCCTAGGTAATTTATTGAGCCTTGGGAAGTAGATAAGTATTTTTCCTGGGTATACATATGAACTTTGGACTCCCATCCAACAATGAGAGATGCACTCTCACCCTGAACATTTTGGGGAGGGTCTAGGCCCTGCCCTGGATGAAATGACAGACTATGGACACGCCCATGGAAGGCCTCACCCTCCTGGGGAAATGTGGGAATATTGGGGGGTTGGTGGTAGGGCAAAGGAGGAGGGAAGGGAAATGTAGAGGGACCTGGGACTGACATGTGAAGCAACCTTGTTTCTAATTTAAATTAATATATATATGTGTATATATATATATATATATATATACATATGTGCTTGTAATAGGCTCTGTTGACCTCTTGTTGGAAAAGCAAGTTGTTTACCCACCTAGTCATATAACTAGTCACAGAATTGGATGTTTAACTGTATAAGCAACCTAAGAGATTCAAACTAAGCAAGCAAATATTGTACATCAATTCATCTCTAACTTCCATTGCTACTACAACAGGTTATTTTCATAAAATTCTAAAGATGTCATTATACCCCAAACCAAGTAATAAGGACTGCATCTCTAAGAATATTTCTGCTATGGGAAAAGAACAAGGATCTGTTCATTTCACATTCAGTATAAAAAAATCCATAAATTATTAGCCCTCCTTTTTCTATTATTATCACTTTTCCAGAACTCACATTATGATAGTTGTTGTGCTGTTAATATTCTTCATTAATACATTTTTCTATTTTATTTTCCTATCTTTGATCTTTTTACAAAAAATTTCTGAAGTAATTGCCAACATTTTGTTATGTTATGGAACACCAATAAACTTCTCTGTGTTGTCAATTAATTTGAAAGTCTACACCCTCAGGAATTTCCTTCAAATCCACGTCCTATCTGCCAGTGATCCTCCTCTGTCAGCAATTTCCCATGATCACTAACTACTTTGATAGACGTTATGTTACCTTTTCTAGATTATCACTTGAAAAACTTCATCAGAGAAATCTTTTTCTCATTCTGCATTTCATTACCTTTAAATGTGTATTCTGGGAAACAAGGGATATGAGAAGTGATTAATATTTCTTTATGTAATTTTTCCCTTCCCAAATACCACAGATAGTCATTCTATAATGAACTCTTTCTTATTTTTTCATTTAGAATTCTTTGATGTTTCTCTGGCATTGTCATAGTGGAGATAGATATATCTCATTGTATTACTGGAATAGACTTCAAGTACAAGATCTCAACCAGCTGGTAAATTTTTCATGGTATAATACTCTTTATTATCTAGTAATTGATATACATATCTATATAGTCCATTTTCGGTATTGCTGCCAGAAGCTTAGAGGTGGAAATATATTTCAATACATGCAGAGTCAAGTACTGAGAAAATGCTTGGCAATATTTAATTAATTCTTTTAGATTTCCACTCATTGCATTTTGACCATATTTATCCCCTACTTCCCTAACTCCTCCAAGATCCCCTCCTACTCCCATGCCTGCAAATGTGTGTCCTATTAAAAAATTGGTCCAATTTTTGCAGCGTCTACATGTTTCAGTGCAGGTTATTTGAAGGGGTATGCTCAACTTACCTGGGAGCCATAAGCTTGAATAAAATCCACTTTCCTCAAGAAGTTGTCAAATAATAATTCATAGGTCTGTAGGAAGGCAAGTATGTGTGAACATGCATTTTAAGAGCATACTATGAGTGAATGGGATGATAATTACTCAAGAGAGAGTTGTGAAACATAAATGTATTTATTAAAACATGAAACAGTATACACACTTGGTTTAAAACTGCTGATTCCTCCTACTAAGTTAGAAATTATGCAGCTTAATCAAGTTTGTTCATTTGTTTTCATTATTGATAAAAGCCAGAACTTACAGAAATGTAACAATTTATAAATCAATATGAAATATTGATAATATCTTTTTATGGTTATTTAGGTCTCTATATCATATATAGACATAATTTATGAAAATAAATAAAATATGTTTGCCACACACGTATACATTTAGCATAAATGATGTGACCTAGACCTAATAAAACCACACAATTAGAGCTGTTCATTACACCCAATGACTGTAGTTCCAGCAAGTTGAGGGAAAAGGTTCACTTAAGCCCAAGAATTCAAGAATATTCTGGAAAACACAAAAAGGCACTCCCTCCATAAAATTATAATTAAGTCGAAAAACAAATTATCGTCATTCTTTTACTGAAACCATATTAACAGTAATTCTTATGGACTCTTTAATTTGGCCATTGAACATAAATTCTGACCCAGTATTCGTAATTATGTATAAGCTATATTGTACAATGTGAAACAAACATGAACCTATTATGGAAAATATATATATATATATATATGTAATACAAGCTAACTCTATTTATACAAACTATAAAGGAAATAAACATATGTTTGTTCTTTCCATCTACACTGTTTGGTATTTGTTCTTCTATGCCATTGAGTTTTTAGTCCTTCATATTTTTTATCGTAACTGTAAACTCAAGAATCCATATGTGTAGGCTGGAGTGATTTGTGACTTTCCTTTCATACTTCTTTTTATTCAAGTTAATTCATATGGAAAAACATAATACACTATGTTTCTTGTATTCTCATTTCTTATTTCAGGTTCATCTTCAGGGTAACTTTATTAGGAGAGATGAACATGTTAATTTAATTTTGTAACTATGGGACTTACATTGCTAAAGACACACTTAAAGATATCTCTTAAATAGAGTGTACCAATTTAACATAGAACACACCAACAACTATTTAATTTACAACTCTTGTACACAAGAAAGTTAGGGGGAAGGAGAGTTGCCTCAGTGGTTAGGAACACTTTCTGATCTTGCAGAGAACATAAATTTGGTTCTGAGTCCCTACATTGTTGTTCATAAACATCCTGGAGATCTGATGCCTTGTGGATTTTTCAAGTATTGATTGCATATGGATATATGAAATACTTGAAGAGAAACACCCTCACACGTAAAACAAATATTTTAAAAATGAGAATGTAAAATATCACGTCTTACAGAAACAGAAATATTATGGCATAACCTCAGCAATATAAATTATGAGGTTGAAGAAATAACTTTATTTTTATCTTTTCCTTCTGTCTCAAATTAAAATCTTTATCCCCCTGATGTTTAAATGATGAGTAATATCAAATTGGAAGTGGGGATTTTATTCTTTCTCCAGACAGGAGTAGGCATCATGGGAAACTCCTTGCTTCTCTGTCTTTATGGTTTCACTTTGCTCACTGGACAAAAGATGAGGCCCACAGACCCTATCCTCAACCAAATACTTGTTGCCAACAACTTACTCCTCTTCTTCAGAGGGATCCCTGAGACAATGACAGCTTTTGGATGGAAGGATTTCTTTGGTGATGCTGAATATAAACTTGTTTTTTATCTTCACCGTGTTGCCAGGGGGGTTTCTCTTAATACCACATGCCTTTTGAGTGGCTTCCAGGCCACCAAACTTTGTCCCAGATTCCGTTTTTTTAAGAAGCTCTGTAAGAGATGCCCAAGAAGTGTTGGTGTCTGTGGCTTCTATGTTTGGATCCTGCAACTCTTGGTAAATATGTATATTCCTATGCGAGTAACTGGCCCAAGGGGCATTCAAAATATTAGTATGAGCACGAATTACAGATACTGTTCATCACCTGTACCAAAAACATATATATTTTTATTAAATGCAGTCCTGTACATTGCCATTGATGTTATATGTTTGGTGTTCATGATTTTTGCTGGTGGATCTATGGTCCTGGTCCTGCACAAGCACAAGCAGCAAGTTCAACACATTCACAGTCACAGCCTCTCCTTGAGACTTGGCCCAGAGGACAGAGCTACACACACCATTCTGAGACTGGTGACCATGTTTGTTTTCTTCTTTGGTCTCTCTTCCATTTCAACTTTTTGTCTTATTCTTACCAGGAATCCAACCAAGAGGTTGATTGATGCTGCTGCATTCCTAGCTGCATGCTTCCCTGCATTCAGCCCCTTTCTGCTCATCAGTTGTGATACCCGTGTCTCTCACATCTTTGATACGTGTTGTAGAAAAAAATCTCTCTCATAATATGGGCAAATATCTATCTTCCTTATGGTTTCTACCGTTGACCCACTTCTTGATTTAAGTTTTTATATTCCATTTTAAATGTATATGTGATTTGCCTGCATGTTTGTCTGCACTTATCTTGTGCTGGTGACTTACATGACAGAAGAGAGTGATAGACCCTCTAAGGCAGGAATTACAGACTGTTATGAAGCGTCATGAGTGTACTGTAAACTTAAGCCAGAAACCCAGGAAAAGAAGGTATTGTTGTCCCTCTGGCTTTTACAATCTCTATTGAGGGTTTAATTCTTATAGGACTGTCTTTATATGTAACTTGAAATGTTCCCATTGTAGCTTTTAAGATTCTCTCTTTCCTCAGTATGTTTTCTATTATTATGTAATGTGTGAAATTTATTTTCTGAATCAATCTATTTGGTATTCTCTAAGTTTCTTATCTTTCTAAAGGCATGTTCTTATTTAGGTTGAAACATCCCTATTCTCTATGCGCCTTTCCCAAGGGTGACAGCATTCCCTCCATCATATTACTGATAAAGAATTCCTCTTATTCTGGTGGCTGACTGTGCACTCTCCTTATTGTTTGCTGTACTGTCTATAAACTCTTGAATTTCATTTAGTATCCTCTACTGATATCTGTGGCTAGTTCCAGGTTTTCTGTGTAATTGAAATTAATTTTGAAAGTTATACTGTACCCCTAAACCTTAAGGAATGTTTTCCATTTCCATTTAATAGTTTCAGTTTCTATTTACTTTTTAGAATTAATAATGTTTTTGAGAAAATATCTCACTATGTAGCCATAGCTGTCCTGAAAATCACTTTGTAGCTTGGGCTGGCTTGGAAATATAGAGAGAAATGTACCTGCCTCTATCTGTAGTGTTCTGCTATTAAAGTTGTGTACTACCACATCCAATTGTATTTCAGTTTTTCTTATTTTTCATTATTACATTTTAAAATTTAAATTAGAAACAAGATAGTTTCACATGTCAATCCCAGCTCCCTCTCCATGCCCTCATCCCCCACCCCACACCAAAAACCTAGGCCCCACCCAATCCCCATGTTGCTCCCTAGGGATTGTTTGGTCCTCCGTGGGAGGTCTCCAGAGGCTGTCATTTCATTGGGGGCAGGGCCTAGGGCCTAAGAGAGATATGCATGATATCCCAAAGAAGGGGAACTGGGCAGGATATCCTGAGAAGTTTGGAAGCATGAGGGGAGGGGAGAGGTAGCTGGGAAAAGGAGAGGGAGAGAATAGGAGGGTAGAGGAGGACATAGATGAGAAGGAAGGTTGGGTCGGGGGAACAATTTCAGTTTTTCAAATAAGGTGTTTGATATATTTTAAAGATAATTCAAAGGGTAGAAATTAGACAAGAAAAAGTCTAGGACATAATATTATTAAAATAGGCAAATAATACAATCTAACACTCCTTATTGTGAACTACATAATTCTATATGTAGTATAACCTATACAACATACTATAAAATGATTAGATCTAAAAATTACTAGCCTTCGTATATACTAGAAGTGTACTCTCAGTGGAATAAATTATTAAAATATCCAATTTTCTGTGCCTCCCTCCCAAAATGAGTACCTAAGAATAGAGTTAAACAAAAGGAAAGAATCCCTTTACTCCCCAAAACTTCAAAACCAAGAACTCAAAGAAGATACTACATGATACAATTTTACTGTTTTTAGACTGGAAGAATTAATATGGGACAAGGCAAATACTATCAAATTTAAACAATATTCCTGGGAACCCTTGGCAGGAAAGCAGGAAATCTAATTCAGATATTCACTTCTGCTTCAGATCCTCCAAATCCACTTCCCCAGACTCATCCTCACCTCTGCAGTAAACCCCTTCGAAAGTCACGCTTCTCCCATCTCCCATCTCCCTATTTGCCTCCACTGGATCACACTGATCAGCTCTTAAATACCTCCCCCCCCCGCCAAAATTGCTTTATCCTAGACACTACAGTAGTCATTACATGAAAACCCATAGTCCACTCCTGCCAGAGAAGCAGGCAGGCAAACTGCAGACTTTCACTCTTCCCACTCCTCTTCCAAGTAAAATGCCCATTTTATCCCCATCTCTGGAACAGAAAATATGTTTCTGCTTCTACTTGCAATGGGGCTTCATTTGCAGGGGATTAAGCAGACAACGATAATGCACCATGGTTTTCTCCCTGTGTGGACATCTATAGACTCAGCTGCCCTTTAGCATATCCACAGCCCTAAACGTAAAATTCCAGTACCTTGGAAAATATTTTACCTTGTGGACATACCTATCAACATCTCAGAAGAGTTCTCCTAGAAGAAAACCCTCAGCCACCCCACTTTCCTAATGATCAGAGATGAAATCAAAAATGAGGAACAAAACGATCCCCCTAAAAAAGACAAGATCATATACCATCACCTTGAATCACAATTTCTTAAAGAAAAGTGACCAAATGAAGTTGGAAAACCATGACCAATACTGAGAGAATACCATATGTCTCCACTAGAGCAGTGCAACCTTTTTGATGCTGGCTCTGAATATTCCATCATAGATAAAGAACAGGAAAAAGACCTGAAATTAGCCTTTACAAATATGACAATGGTCCTTCCAGAGGAAATTAGTAAATCCCAGAACAAGATATATGAAAATACAGTGAGAGATAATGAATAAAAAGTTTCAAAGTGAGGGGACCAGCAGTTCCGTTGGGACCAGGTACAACAGTCCCTGCATCCCAGCCTGTGTTCCAGTGCCTGGAAATTTCCTGGGAACTGCACAGAGCCTCCAATCCCGGTGGAGCCAAACACCCCAGACTCCACGTCTTCTCTCCCACCAAGGAGACCAGGAAACCAGTGGATCCAGAGAGACGAGGGGATCAGCTATTCCAGCAGGACCAGGTAACCAGCAGATCCGGGAAACCAGCAGACACAGCAAAGGGACCAGAGGACCAGGTGGGATGCTAAGCACCCCAGATTCCGGGTCTTCTTCTCCACCCACAGGACCAGAACAAGGACGAGGTATAGAAGAACTACCAGATTGTTGGACTTGCTAGCACCCACCAAAAGGGAACTCTGGCTCCCTAACCACCAGACCAGTAAGGGGCTCTTTCTGCACCCACCATAAGAAGAGATGGGAAAGAGACAATACAAATACACACTCAGCAACAGAAAATCAAATATGACACCGCCAGATTCTAGAGACTCCACACCAGCAAGACTTCAACATTGCAATGCAAATGAAGCAGAAGAGAATGACCTTAAACCACCTTTATGAAAATGATAGAGACTCTAAAAGAGGATATAGGAAAATCTCTCAAAGAAATGGATGAAAAAACAGACCAAAAAATGCAAGAAATGGAAGAAAAAACAAACCAAAAAAGGCAGGAAATGGAAGAAAAAACAAACCAAAAAAGGCAAGAAATGGAATAAAAAGCAAACCAAAAAATGCAAGAAATGGAAGAAAGAACGAACCAAAATATTCATAGAATGCAACAAATGGACAAAAGAATAAACCGAAAATTGCAAGAAACAATGCAAACAGTGCAAGAGTTGAAAACTGAAATAGAGACAATAAAAAACGCAATCTGAAGAAAGGCTAGAAATAGAAAAGCTGGGCAAATGGTCAGGTACTACTGATACAAGCACTACCAACAGAACACAAGAGATGGAAGACAAAATCTCAGATGTTGAAGATACACTAGGAGAAATGGACTCATCAACCAAAGAAAAATCTTAAGTCTAACAAATCCTTAACACAAGACATCCAGGAAATATGGGACACCATGAAAAGTCCAAACATAATAGGTATAGAAGGTATAGAAGAAGGAGAAGAAAACCACCTCAACCAAAGGATCCAATTAAAAAGTGGGCTGCAGAACTAAATAGAATATTTTCAATAGAGGAGTCTAAAATGGCCTAGAGGCACTTGAGAAAGTGCTCAACATCCTTAGCCATTCAGGAAATGCAAATCAAAACAACTCTGAGATACCATCTCATTCTTGTCAGAAAGGCTAAAATAAAAAACACCAATGAAAATTTATGCTGGAGAGGATGTGGTAAAAGGGCAACACTCCTCCATTGCAGGTGGGAGTGTCAACTGGTTCAGCCACTTTGGAAATCAGTATGGAGATTCCTCAGAAAAATGAATTCTGAATTCTCCGTGGAAACGCTGAAAGCCAGAAGGTCCTGGATAGATATAATACCAACACTAAGAAACCATGGATGCCCGCCCAGACTACAATACCCGGAAAAGCTCTCAATTACTATAGATGGAGAAAACAAGATATTCTATGACAAAAATAGATTCAAGGAATTCGTCTCCACTAACCCTGCCCTAACAGAAACTTTTGGATGGAAAACTCCAACCCAAGGAAGTTAACTACAACAGAAAAGCATAGGCATTAGAGAATTCCTCTCTACCAACAGCCAAAAGAACAAAGGGGTGAAATTCCACATAATTCCACCAACATGAACCATTCCAAATCAAAGAAGAATGAGCAATCAATGGTCATTAATATCCCTCAACATTAATGGCCTTAAATCACCCATACAAAGACACAGGCTAGCAGAATGGATTCAAAGACAGAACCCATCCTTCTGTTGCATAAAAGAAACACACCTCACACTCTAAGACAGACATTACCTGACAGTTAAAGGTTGGGAAAAATTTCTAATCAAATGGACCCAAGAAACAAGCAGGGGTAGCAATCATAATATATAACAAATTAGACTTTAAAATAAAATCAATCAAAATAGATGAAAGGGGTCATTACATACTCATCACAGGTGAAACCCACCAAGATGAAGTGTCTGTCATGAACATCTATGGCCCAAATAAAAAGGCATCCATATTCATAAAAGAAATATTACAAAAACTTATATCACATATAAAGCCCCACACAGTTATAGTGGGAGATTTCAACACACCACTCTCGTCACTACACAGGAATAACAGACAGAAACTCAACAAAGAAGCAAAGGGTCTAATAAAAGTAATGACACAACTGGGATTAACATACATCTATACAACATTTCATCCACATAAAAAAGAACATACCTTCATCTCACCACCACATGGTACCTTCTCAAAAATTGACCACATACTTGGCAACATATCAAACCTCAGCAACTTCAAAAAGCCGTAAAAACTCCATGCATCTTATCAGACCACAATGCTTTAAAATTAGAATTCAACAACAACACAAATTGCAGAAAACCTACAAAATCATGGAAATTGAATAATACACAACTGCAGCATTCCTGAGTCAAAGAAGAAATAAAAAAAGAAATTACAGACTTCCTAGAATTCAATGAGTATGAAGACACAACATACTCAACCCTATGGCAAACTTTGAAAGCAGTGCTACAGGGGAATTTCATAGCACTAAAGGCCCACATGAAGAAACTGGAGAATAGTTATACTAGAGAATTAAAAGAACAGCTGAAAGCTCTAGAACACAAATAAGCAGATTCTCACCCCAGGAGTAGATACCATGAAATAATCATATTGAGGACTGAAATCAATAAAGTAGAAACTAGAAAATCAATGCAAAGAATCAATGCAACAAAGAGTTGTTTTTTTAGAAAATCAACAAAATAGACAAAATTTTGTCCAAACGTACCAAACAGCAGAATGTGAACATGCAAATTAACAAAATCAGAAATGAAACGGGGGCATAACAACGGACTCTGAGGAAATTCAGAGAATCATCAGGTCATAATTTGAAAACCTGTACTCCAATATTCAAAAATTTAAACGAAATGCATGACTTCCTGGATAGCTAACACTAGTCAAATTAAATCAAGAACAGATAAGCAATTTAAATAGACATATAACCCCTATGGAAATAGAAGCATTCACCAAATTTTCCCAATCAAAAATTGCCCAGGTCCAAATGGCCTCAGTGCAGAATTCTACAAAACATTCAAAGAACAGCTTATACCAATTCTTCTCAAAGTATTCCATGCAATAGAAGCAGAAGGGTCTTTGCTCAGTCCTTAACCGAGGGAGTCTGCCTCTTCTTCCATCAGCCACTGAATGAAGTTTCTGTTTCCCAGACTCTCTGGCCGTGGTGTTGTAGGCTGACACTCCCCTGATCTATGTCTAAAATCCATATATGAGAAAGTACATGCCATGTTTATCTTTTTGTGACGGTGTTTCCTCACTCAGGATGGTTTCTTCTAGTGTCATCCATTTGCCTGTGAATCTCAGGATTCCGTTGTTTTTTTCTGCTGAATAGTACTCCATTGTGTTAATGTACCACATTTTCTCTATCCACTCTTCGATTGAGGGACATCTAGGTTGCTTCCAAGTTCTGGCTATTACAAATAATGCTGCTATGAACACAGTGGAACAGACATCCTTGTTGTATGAATGGGCATATTTTGGATATATGCCTAAGAGTGGAGATGCTGGGTCTTTGAAAGGTTTATTACCATTTTTCTGAGGAATCTCTATACTGATTTCCAAACTGGCTGAAACAGTTGGCACTCCCACCAGCAGTGGAGGAGTGTCCCCCTTTCACCACATCCTCTCCAGCATAAATTCTTTGGTGTTTTTGATTTTAGCCATTCTGACAGGAGTGAGATGGTATCTCAGAATTGTTTTGATTTGCATTTCCCAGATGGCTATGGATGTTGAGCACTTTCTCAAGTGCCTCTCAGCCATTTTAGACTCCTCTATTGAAAATTCTCTATTTAGTTCTGCACTCACTTTTTAATTGGATCCTTGGGTGTTTTGGAGCCTTGCTTCTTGGGTTCTTTGTAAATTTTGGAGATCAACCCTCTGTCAGATGTGGAGTTAGTGAATATTTTTTCCCAATCTATGGGCTGCCTTTTTGTCTGGCTGACTGTGTCCTTGGCCTTACAAAAGCTTCTCAGTTTCAGGAGGTCCCATTTATAAATTGTTGATCTCACTGTCTGTGCTACTGGTGTTATGTTCAGGAAGCTGTCTCCTGTACCAATTCGTTCAAGGGTCCCACCCACTTTCTATTCGAAGAAGTTCAGTGTGGCTGGATTTATATTGCGGTCTTTGATAAGATTTAAAAATATTCTACACATGTTGACTTTTCACAAGATCCCTGCTGGGCACTGGGCATCTTAAATGATGTCATTTTTCTTACATGTAGGATCAACATTTGGAGCAGATAATCACAAATAAAGAACATGTATGTGGCATTGTTCTAACAACATGTCAGTAAAATCATATTCCAGTCAGCATCACAGTTTTGAAACATAGGATGATCTTTATTGGGATCATGGTCTCAAACGGTGATTCCTTGAGAGTTATGCACAGACACAAGCTGCCATTTAACCAACAACCTAAACCCAAACACAATTTGTTCCTGCTTTCCATCATTTCTTCTTTCCTTCTTTGTTCCTTCCTCACTTCCTTCCTTTCTGCTTTCTTCTTTTCTTATCTCCTTCCCTCCTTCTTTCTTCCCTCTCTTTCTTTCTTTCTTTCTTTCTTTCTTTCTTTCTTTCTTTTTCTCTCTGTCATTACTATGCTTTAAAAATACAAACAAAAGTCATAGCTATATATTTCATGGCAATTTCAAAAGTATGGCAATCTTGCAATGCAGTATGTAGAACAAATACAATACTGCTAGAGAAATTATCAGAAATCCACCAGGGTGACTCCTTATTAGACTCCAAGCAATAGTGGGAGGGTGTCAGAATGGGTCTTTCCCTTTAATCAGATTACTGCTTACTAATTGTCATCCTAAAAACTAGATTCAGTAATTTTTGGAAACAGTGACCCACAACCAAGCACTGTGTTGAGTTGCTAGAGTTTGGTTGGAGTGGGAGGAGGGATCCTATGAACAAGGAAGGAGTCAAGACTATGATGGGAAAAAATAAAGAGAGAGCTGATTCAACCTAGTAAGAGCTCACCGACTATGGACTGAAAGCTTGGAAATGTGCATGGGACTGAATAAGACCCTCTGAATGTGGGTGGGAGTATCGTGACTTGCACTGGTGTGTGACGGGGGGGGGCACTTTGGCAGTGGCTCCAGCACCAAACCCATGGTTCATGAAGCAGATTTTTGGAGTGCATTTCTCATGGTGGGATACTGTGTTCAGCACTCCTCAAAGGGAGTAAAGCTGCACATGGGGTGTCAAATAAATCAGCCCCATTGACATAGAAGCAAAGCCTACACTGAGGGAGGTACACCTCTATAGGGAATTGTCCATATAATTCTGTTGAATATCTGATGCCAAACAATGTTCAACCTCTCATTCCTATAGGAAGTGAGCAATGATGTGTTCCTCTAGCACAGCAAAATATAAACACATTTTGTTCACATTTTGAACCCATCAAGGCCAACTTTGGTTAGGGTGGCTGCTGGGGTCTCTGGTGAATGGTAACCAATGGATACAGCAATCAAACTGGCCAGAAACAGCTATTCATGCCCCCCAGGCAGTGATGACCTGGAAATCCCGAGCCTGAAATTGCTATGTAGAATTTTATTGTGTATATATCAATTACTTAAAAATGGTCTGTCACAGGGCATGTGATGCAAATCTGTGTGTCAATGCTTCTGTGATGTTTTTACTGGATTATATAAAAAGTCACCTTCTTTTTACTTAGTTATTCTTAAAAGTGGGACTACTGGGGCCCAGTAGATTTGTCCCTTCCATGTTAGAATTCTGTTGCTGTCATATTTATGTCTGTTTTAGTCAGCGATGTTGAGGCTTCAAGGTTGTTGCGTCAATGACATTTATAGGATATGCAACCTCATAGCCAGTACCTGTTCCTTTGGCTCTTACAAGCTTTCTGCTTCTTCTATGACAATTTTACCAGAGCTTTGTGTGTAGCAGTTATATTTAGGTGGATCAGTTCAGGTTTGGCACTAAAAAAACCACTTGATCTTGTATTTGGTCAGTTGTGGTTTCTTGAAATGGTCTCCTCATTTATTAAAAAATGATTTTTTTTCCTGTCTAACAGTTAAGAGTTACATGTAATGAAGGATTTCTGAGAGCAGGAGAAAATACTCATCCCCATGGGAAAGCTCCAAATCTAGTGTGAATTTGTGAACAATTAAATCATGTATACACAAGTACCATTATGCAGATTGAGAAGAATATGTACATATATATAATATATATAATATATATGTGTGTATGTCTGTGCATGTACATATACATATACATATATATGTAAACATAGCTATGTGAGTAGGCATATATGTACATATATGTATATGTTCATAGACATATAATATAGACATACTCATGTGTACATATATGTATCTATATGAAAACAACTAAAGAAAAAGTCAATTTCAAAGGCTGATGTCAAATAATTTGAAGGAGAGTGTGTGGGTGAGTGTACGTCTTCGATCCTATGATTCCCTCTTCCCCCTATTCTACCCCCACCCCCTCAAATTCTTGTTCCCCCATGACCAACTCTCTTCCTCTTCACCCCCTCTCTTCTTCCCAGGTCCCACTCCCCCACAACCCCTCACCGTGTTCCCCATCCATTCAGAGCATCTTGTCTCAATCCTCTTCTCTTGGGTACTATGCATATATGCATATCTTTTAGGTTCTTTCCTGTTTCCCAGACTCTATCAGTGGAAGTGCAGACTGGCACTATCCTGGTCCATGTCTAAAATCCATATATGAGTGAGTGCATACCATGTTTGTCTTTTTGCAACTGGGTTACCTCACTCAGGATGTGTTCTTCCAGTGCTATCCATTTACCTGCGAATTTCAAGATTGCATTGTTTTTTTCTGCTGAGTAATACTCCATTGTGTAAATGTACCACATTTTCTCTATCCACTCTTCAGTTGAGGGGCATCTAGGTTGCTTCCAGGTTCTGGCTATTACAAATAATGCTGCTATGAACATAGTGGAGCAGATGTCCTTGTTGTATGAACTTGCCTTATTTGGATATATGCCTAAGAGTGGAATTGATGGGTCTAGTGGTAGATTAATTCCCATTTTCCTGAGGAATCTCCATACTGATTTCCAAAGAGGCTGTATGAGTTGGCACTCCCACCAGCAGTGGAGGAGTGTTCCTCTCTCTCCACATCCTCTCCAGCATAAATTGTCTTTGGTGTTTTTGATTTTAGCCATTCTGACAGGAGTAAGATGGTATCTCAGTGTTGTTTTGATTTGCATTTCCCTGATGGCTAAGGATGTTGAGCACCTCTTAAGTGTCTCTTGGCCATTTTAGCCTCCTCTATTGAGAATTCACTATTTAGTTCTGTACCCCACCTTTTAATTGGATCCTTTGGGGTTTTGGAGACTTGCTTCATGAGTTCTTTGTAAATTTTGGAGATTATCCCTCTGTCAGATGTGGGGTTAGTGAATATATTTTTCCGTTCTGTGGCCTGCCTTTTTGTCTTTTTGACTGTGTCCTTTGCCTTACAGAAGCTTTTTAGTTTCAGGAGGTCCCATTTGTTAATTGTCGATCTCAGTGCCTGTGCCACTGGTGTTATGTTTAGGAAGTGGTCTCCTGTACGAACTCGTTGAAGAGTATCTCCCACTTTCTCTTCTAAAAGTTTCAGTGTGGCTGGATTTATGTTGAGAACTTTGATCCTTTTGGACTTAAGTTTTATACAAGGTGATAAACATGGATCTATCTGCAGTCTTCTGCAGACCAGTACCCAGTTATGCCAGCACCATTTGTTGAAGATGCTTTATTTTTTCCATTGTACAGTTTTAGCTTCTTTGTCAAAATTGAAGTGTTCATAGGTGTGTGGGTTAAAATTAGGGCTTTCGATTCGGTTCCATTGGTCTACCTGCCTATTTTTGTGCCAATACCAAGCTGTTTTCAGGACAATAGCTCTATAATAGAGCTTGAAGTCATGTATGGTGATGCCTCCTGAAGTTCCTTTATTGTATAGGGTTGTTTTCGCTATCCTGGGCCTTTTGTTGTTCCATATAAAGTTGATTAATGTTCTTCCCAGGTCCTTGAAGAATTGTGATGGAATTTTGATAGGGATTGCATTGAATCTGTAGACTGCTTTTGGCAAGATTGCCATTTTTATTATGTTGATCCTACCAATCCAAGAGCATGAGAGATCTTTCCATTTTCTGGTATCTTCTTTGATTTATTTCTTTAAAGACACAAAGTTCTTGATATACAGGTCTTTCACCTCCTTGGTTAACATTATCCTCAGATATTTGTTGCTGTTTTTGGCTATTGTAAAGGGTGATGTTTCTCTGATTTCTTTCTCAGTCACTTCATCATCTGTATATAATAGGGCCACTGATTTTTTTGAGTTTACCTTGTATCCTGCCACTTTGCTGAAGGTGTTTATCAGCTCTAGGAGTAACCTTGCAGTGTTTTTTGGGTCACTTATGTAAACTATCATATCATTTGCAAATAGTGAAAGTTTGACTTTTTCTTTGCCTATTTGTATCCCCTTTATCTCCTTTTGTTTTCTTATTGCTGTAGCTAGAACTTCAAGTACAATATTGAAGAGATATGGAGAGAGTGGACAGCCTTGTCTTGTTCCTGATTTTAGAGGAATTGCTTTGAGTTTCTCTCCATTTAGTTTGATGTTAGCTGTTGGTTTACTGTATATTGCTTTTATTATATTCAGGGTTATATTTGATGAATCATATTTTAACATTAGATTTATTCAGTGAAGCTGTTTTCTTTTAATACCATGACTAGCCTATAACAATAATTCCTAAAATTAAATTTGTTTGCACAGGCTGTCACTTCTCCATGTTTTTCACATATCAACCTCACATCAAATCATATTGAGTATTGCAATTTCAATGAACTTTGCTAGCTCTCCTTTCAACAACATGTGCATTCGGAGGTACTGAGAAATCTCATAGTAACATACATGGAAAGTAATAGTATTTCCAAAATTCTTGGTTTGAGGCTTTTCATGTCGTCTGGCTGGTCTTGTTATTCTTTGTTCAAAAGACCCTCTCTTCAATTATATTCTTACCTCCACTGATTTAATGTGTGCTGAGGATACAATCATTTGCTGTTATTCATTTTCAACAGAAAAGAAAATTGTGCCAAATTAAAGAATGGACTTGTGGAATTTGCCAATAACAATAAGTTTCTTTTCCCAAAGTTTAATAAGAATTGTTGGTAATTTCTCTCTTGTTTTCTGCTATCTAGTCATTTAATGTAGAGAATGTTCCTAAAGTCCACAGATTTGATTCTAATGTACCTGATGGATACCAACACCTTGATCCTTCTCTCTTTAGGAATGCCCCTCAACATGGCAGCTTTGGAGCTGAAGAATTTCTTGAATGATTCTCTATGCATGCTCATTTGGGGCATTCAAAAATTTTGCAGGAGTGCATCTATTGGCACCATCTGCTTCTGGAATGTTTTCCAGATCAAGACCAGCAGTCCCAGAGAATACTGTGGGAAGAATTGTAAAGTCAGCCACACAATGTTGGGTGACTGCACTCTTTACCTCTTCTGTGTCTTGTATATGCTGATACATTTTTATTTTCTTTTTGCAACCTTTTATCACAAAGAATAGAAAAAAACATGACATGAAAATGAGATTTGGGAAACTGTTGTAATATAAGGAGTAATGAAGTCAGGGACTCATTTTATGCATGCATTGGATTTTTCAAAGCAAGGACTAATGGAAATGGGTGAATCACAGGCACAGTCTACTGTATTCCTTGTCTGGTCAAGTAGTTCTATCATTATTCTGTACAGACACAAAACAGAACATTGAACTCACACACATCATAGAAGGATCCAACAGGAACTCCACTGAGACCAGGGTCACCCAGAATTCCCTGGTCATAGTGTCAACATTTCTGGCCTTTCTTAATCTCTTGTTCTCTTGTTAGAATTCAGTACTCTGTATAATCACAATTGATGCTTGGTTAATGTCAATGTCTTCACTTATCTTTTACCTCTTACCATTTGTTTTTATGAACCAGTGTCCCACTGTGTTCAGACTCACTTTGGTCGGCATAAAGAACAAAATATCTTTATCTTATTTTAACTATATAAATGAGATGATTTTTGCATGGTCTCTGGTAGGCTACTCACCCATTACCCCCAAACTGTCAATGCAGAAAGTTACAGAAGTAGCACCTTGTCTTTCTAAGAGTAAACAAAGTCAGGAATCTTGTTTGCTTAGTAATTCCATCACCTTCAGAATAAAGCATTCTTAACCTGGTGGATGATATATTTGAGGTGTTCATGAGTTCTGTTTGCAAGCATTATAGTGAGAATTTTTGCATCAGTATTCACCAGGGAAATTAGACTGGGATTCTCTTTTTTGATGTTGCTATTTTGTGGATTTGCAATTACAGAAATGTGCCCTTGTAAAACTATGTATTATTCTTCTGTTTATATATTTTAGAATTATTTGAGGAAACCTGGGGTTAAATCATCTTTGAAAGTCTGGCAGAATTCTGTGCTATAACAATTAAGGCATTTTGGTAATATCTTGTTTGGACAAATAATATCTGTCTGATAATCAGAGAATGGACGTTTACCCTAGTTAACCATGGAAGTCTGGAGGTCTCTACAGCCAGACACAAAGTGAGGTAGCTGGTTGGAAACAGGATATAAGCAAGGAGAAACAGGAGCTCACTCTCTTTTCTGCTGAGATGCTAAGGAGGTAAGGTGTGATGGTGGCTTGCTCCTTCTTCTGCCTGATCTTTCAGCAATTTCCTCTATAACTTTCTATGAGCTTTCATTACTTAGACCAATTAAGAACCACATTTACAAGTCTAAAGTTGGTGCCTCGGATGCAATAATGAGTTTGGGGAGGGAAGTTAAGAGGGTAGTATCTGTGTGACCCACTTGATATTAGAGCAGGAGGAGGAAGCTAAATTTTCGAGAACAGACTATAATGAAATAGTGTGTATTGGAGAGAATTCATTAATAATACCACAAATGTATGCAAAATGTGTCAGAGTCACATTAGGGAAAACAAATTAAGCAGCACTTTCCAAGGGAATTCAAAAACAGAAATAGCCAAGATTTTAATTCTCTACTTCTCTCTCCTTGTGTCTTCTGTAATTCTCTGTCTGTCTCTGTTGTATGAAACTATGCTGAGCTGAATGATGACTTGTAGATATGTCTATCGCTGATTTTTCTATCTCTCATTGTGCCTCACAAAAGACTATATTTTTTATTTATGGAATGTCATGAGAACTTCACAAGGAGGAAATAATGAGGGGTGCTTTACAGAAACATTTAAAAGGTTTTTTTAAGAGGGTAAACATTGACATCTATTGCAACCAAAATAACCCAGATAACCAACATCATAGCACACAGATTTATCAAACTATATTCTCTTCAGTTCCATAATTTACGGTAGATATTAGTTTCATATGGTTGTTTTTAAACTACTTACTGTTTTTAGCATTTAGTACCATAATATACGTAGACACCTACATTGTGCCTTGTTCAGAGGCATGGAAGAGTATATATTTTAGAGTTAAAATTATGCATTAGCTTAGGGTGGCGAAGGTGTTTACATGAGATATCCAAGACAAAGAAGGGTGGTTGTTACAGTGTACCCTCAAAGGTAGGTTACACCAACTGGCTGAGAACACAATTGGGATAGCAGTCTTTGAACTCAAGGTGCATTAACACTGGCTGTGAGTTTTGGCAAAACTTTCAGTCTTACAGGATGTAAGAGACACTTCCATAGTGATGCATCAACACAGTAGAGTATAATTGCGAGCTCACCCTTTGCCCTCAGTCCTTGCTGGTTAGATTGCAAAGCCAAGTCTGGTCTTCCTTACTGGACTCTCAACTTCTGACATGTCAGGAGCGAATAGCCATTTTTCACTTGCATCCTGCCCCTCTGTGATGTTCACTATTCATCTAAAATACTTTCTTCCATATTGATGTTAAACTTTTTTCATAGGTGTTGTCTACCCTGTCAACAATACTGCAATTGTTTATTCCTGTGAAATGGTGATGTCTTGGGGCAAGAGCTCAAAGATCATTCAGCCTCCTTCATCTTGAGTATTGCTGTCAACTTTGTAGCCGTATGAGCATTGTAGGAACCATTGACCATGGAGATCCCACCCAGCAGCTAGCACCACAGATGCAACCTTCACTGGTATGATGCTTTCCTTCAGGCATCCATTCAGCAGATGACAGGGCAGTCTCTGGAAGGTAGGTGACTGCTGATCTCTGTACTGATCCTCCTATTTCAAGGAAGAGCTCCTGTATGGTTGAAATCTCTTAGTGTATGTATCAGTCTCCTGAACACAACATGAGGTGATAGAGGCTATAGGTGAAAAACACTATCTCTGGTTACTCATTATTTTAAGTTCTTTTTCAAGAAAGTGACCATGTGTTTGTTTCCAGCAACACAGTATCCTGGTGACTGAAATGCTTTGCTTCTGTTTTTCAGAATTCATCTGCACTAATTTTCTTTGAGGAATCTCAGTCTCTGTTCCCTGGGTTGATAAAACTGTGCCAGACTTCAGTCCGTTATAAGAGCAAGTCGAGAAGTAAATCCTGCCCTCTGTATAATAACACCCCAAACTCTGCTTTCCGCTGTTGCTTTATGCTGAGAGAGTATTTTCCTTTATTGGAAATGCCAGTGTGAATGGCATAGTAAGAAATCAATATCCTTCTTAGAGAGATTTATGGTTGGGGTTGTGAAAAGAAGAGCATGTGCTAACATGTTTCAATATTCAAATTTATGTGTCTGTTCATTCTACTAACTGAATGAATTAGACTCCTTTTCACATAGGTCTGGGGCTTCTGCTGTCCTAGAACTAGTCAGGTAGACTATGCTATCATTAATTTCACAGAGATACCTTGACCTCTATCAAGTATGGAATTAAAGGCATGTGTCACTATTCTGAGCCCAGATAGAGCTTTTGGGTCAAGTAGATAGCGAGTAGATATTGTTTTGTTTTAGTTACAGCATTGGCTGACAGTCTACTAATATATTTCAATTTCTGTAATATTTATAAATATATTAGTTAAATTTGGGTCCCCCAATTCAGAAGATATTGTTCTAGTTTTCATTACAAATGACTGAAAAATCCTACTGGTGATCTTCCCATTGAAAAAAATCCATTCATTCCTTCCTGTTGTAAAGACATTGAGAAACTATTTGCTATTTTCACTTATTTAGACATAAACAGTTGTGATATTTTGAATAATATACAGTAAATCAAAAGATTAAAATCATGTTGAATACACTTAAAGACAAACATACATATATATGCAAACATATGTAAATGCATGTCCATGTGAGTGTGCTGTGAAAGGAAAATTCAAATGTATTCCTTCTTGATAGCTTTTGGCTACTTTTTTCACTTTTTCTTTCTAATTTTACTTCTCAAGTTTTTTTATGATTCTTTATTATTTATTCTGACTTTTTACCTTTGAGAAAGTTGTGCGTTTGATCATTTATATACCTCAATTTCTCCCAGCAGACACTCTATCTTTCTATACCATTCCATACTTGTGTCTATTTATTTTTTAACACATAAAATACATTTATGCTGCCAATACGCTCTTGAATGTGTAACCATTCACTTAAGCATAATTGAATTATTACGGGCAAATTTTGAAGGAAGCCAATTCTCCCTTTCAAAATATTTATCAGTAGCTCTTTTTTAGGGGTTCATATTTTCTCTGCTCTTAGAAAATTTCCTTTGTGTTTAGTCTCTGTCTTTTACAAGTTTTTGGGACCTTGGAAACCTGCAGTATGTGTGTGTTAGTATGTACCCAGGATACTCACGTGAGTGCAGTTTGATTATAAAAAATCTTGCCAGGCAGTGGTGGAGCACGCCTTTAATCCCAGCACTTGGGAGGCAGAGGCAGGCGGATCCCTGTGAGTTCGAGGCCGGGCTGGACCGATAGCCTCTGAAACAATACAGAGAAACTCTGTCTCGTAAAAACAAAACAAAACAAAAAACTCTCACCAGTGCACTTGTGAAATTTGAAATGACTATTAATTGTAAAACATTGAAAATGCTCACAACTATTAATGACAATATAATATTTACCATTTTTGACATAGTACCAATTATCTGTAATTGAAACAATAGGAATTCATTGAAACCTAGAGACCATTTTACTAGAGAGATACATATAATCATGACTCATGAATGCAATGTAGTAGTGGTTTTGAAGTACTTTATTTGATAAGCTAGCAAGAAGATAGTCCAACCTGTATAAGACGTATCCTCTGGATATGTTGTGCAGTGACCCAGGACCTTCACAGAATGGCTACCAGAGACTTTGCATTGGGGATCTTCTTCCTGTTCCAAACTGTGCTTGGGATTCTGGGCAAGTCAGCCTTGCTTTGTTGTTTTATCATTGCTGACTTCTCTGGAATAAGGTCGAAGCCCAAGGACTTGATTGTCAAACACCTGCCCTGAGACAATTTTCATAGTTCTCTGCAGAGGAATCCTGCAGATCACTGCTACTTTTAGTCAGACTTACTATCTAGATTATGTTACATGTAAAGATGCCTTATACATTCATAGAATTGACAGAGGCATTTCCCGTGGCTCCACATCCCTGCTGAGTGTCTTTCAGGCCATCACCATCAGCCCCAGTAACTCCAAGTTGGCCCAGCTCAAGGTCAGATTCGTCAAGATTATTGCTTCATCCCTGGGCCTCTGCTGGGCCCTCCAGCTGTTGGTATATATCTTCATTCCTATATATACAACTGACATATTGGGTGGAAGAAGTGTTACTGGAATAAAAGACTTTGGATACTGTGTTATTATCAGTGATCGAAGACTAAGCACTACACTTATTGTAATCCTATTGGTATCCAATAATGTCATGTTTTGGGGACTGATGATGTGGGCCAGTTTCTACATGGTGTTTATTCTTCTCAAACACAAGCAGAGGGTTCAGTACATCCACAAATCTCAGTCTCCTAGGACATACCCTGAGACCAGAGCAACCAAAAGCATCCTGATTCTAGTGAGCAGCTTTCTGTTCTTCTATGTAACTTCTATTGTCATTACATATTACCTGGCTTTGCTTGAGGTAATCACTACGTGCCTGTCCAATGCGTGTGTTGCTATGATTGCATGCTTCCCAGCATTCTGTCCCATTCTGCTCATCAGATACTATACATCCCTTTTCAGTCTCTCCTGTACCACTTATCATCAGACAACATTCTGTGTAGTTTGAGGATTCTAAAAGCTGTGTTGTCTGTATCCCTTTTTGCATTCATTCTACTAACTTCTTTTCTGTGACCACACAGAATATGAACCTTCAGAATAGATGCAGAATATCTACAAAGTTTCTTCCAATACCATCCCTACTAGGATTTGTCACATTGTTTCCATGAAGAACATCACAGTAACAGAGATAAATAAGCTGTAGTGCTATGTGGATTAGAGTGATTTAGGTGGCCATAGAAATGAGGATGGGGTTTTTCAATCAACATGTTCACCTGCAGTCCAAGAGTTAACCAGTGCCGTTCTGTAGTAAGAGAGGTGTGGTGGTCAAGGAGAACCTAGAGGGGAGGATGGCAGGGAAATTACCTTTGGGATGTAATGTATAAGGGAATACTTTTTACAAAATTGTATTTGATTTAAAAAACAGAAATTTATTCTGGCTCACACTGGCAAGATATGGACCAAGGTGAAAACTCCTCTGATGAGACTTCAAACTTGTACAACCACTATCTAAATAAAAGTGGCAGTTCGTCAGAATATTAGAAATCAACTTACCTCAAAATCCAGCTATAATACTTATGTACATATACCCAAAATTCACCTAATCCTACAAAAAAGGACACTCGCTCTACTATGTCCTATTATTCTTAATAGCTAGAAATAATAAACAATCTAGATATCCCTCAACAGAAGAATGGATGAAAATGTGATATATTTACACAAAGTAGTGTCATTAGACAAATGACATCATGCTATTTGTAAACACGTGGGAGAAACTAGACCCAGAAAGACAAACACAATATGTTCTCATTTATAAAATGATATAAGATGTTGAGTAATGAATTATCACACTACAACTCACAGAACCAGAGATGTTACTGAAAGAGGAGAGATCTATAAGGGATATATGGATCTTCATGGGAAGGGGAAATAGAGTGGATTTTGTGGGTGGACTATGTGCATGCAGGGGATGGCAACAGGAGATATAAGATGGGAGAGGAAGGGAAAGAAAGGAGAGTATGGAGAGAGATGACTACAATAGGTGAACATTTATGAGTGATATGGTTACTTAGTGCAGTATAAACTTTCTGGAACCTATGATGTTGATATTAGAAAGAATTCCTAGTAATAGAGGATATAGATCTTGAACAATCTTCTATAAACCAGGTATGGAACCAGTCATGAGACTGGGACACCAAACTAGCCACAAACCCTAAAACTTGTCCTGCTCACAAGATACACTGAATCAATGGTGGCTAGGAACTTATGGAAGTGCCCAAATAATGACTAATATAGCATGAGGACTAACCCATGTGAGGAAAGTCTTCCAGAGGCTGAACTATCTTAAGGGAGAGAATGACCCAAGAAAGGCACTGAAATGAATCCAGGCTCTCAATGACAATGTGGGTAAATAAATTAGGAAAATTTCATTATAGAATCACTCTCTGAGTACTTTGTAAATTGTAGGATACAGGAAAAAAATTAATTACTTTTCACTTCTCCTGCCTTCACAGTATACACAGTAATTCAAGTAACAAAATATAGAATGGAAAGCAGAATCACTGATGAAGATTATCAAGTGAATATATAAAAATGTTAACTAATTTAAAGATCTAGGGAATGACCATGGGAGAGAGCTGGCATGGGAGAAAGACTGGCAGTTGGAATTTGAAGGTGATGCTCAAGTGTGAAGACTTTGTAATCAATTGGCATAATACAGGGAAGGATGCATAAGCTAACAGAATGATGGAAATTACCTCAAACAAATAAACTAGGCTCTTTTTTGTGAAAAAAGATCAAAGGTTGGAAAAGAGAGGAGAGACATGTGTTAATAAAGAACATTAACTTCACTGCAATTAGCTGTGCATTGGTGGTGCACACATTTAATCCCAGCACTCGGGAGGCAGAGGCAGGTGGATCTCTGTAAGTTCGAGGCCAGCATGGTCTACAGATCGAGTTCCAGGACAGCCTCCAAGACAATACAGAGAAACCTTGTCTCGAAAAATCAAAAAGAAAAAAATTCACTGCAATTAATGAATTGTAGGTACTGATTCAAATGACTTGATTCCCTATAAAAAGTGATAAAAATAGAAAAATGTTGGTTGGTATTTAAGGGTACTTTTTGCATAATTTTAATCCCAGCACTTGGGAGGTAGAGGCAGTGAATTTGATGCCAGCTTGATCTACATAGTGGGTTGTAGGACACCCAGGATTACACAGAGAAACCCTGCCTTAGAAAACCAAAATAAAAAATACCAGAAATATTTTTTATCCACACACAAATAGTCATGAGTGCATTCCTGAGGACATCACTGATCTTGAAGTAATGTGTACAATTCCAGTGCTCTTTTGGCAGAATAACAGATGAGTAGCAGAGAAAACATGGTATCATGTGGCCTACTTAATCATTTTAAGAATCATGAAGTAAGGCCAAGTTGGGAATTTAACAATGGTGTCTATGAAGGCTACTCTAATTGTACTGAATTCACCAAGTATAAACCAGCAAAAGAAGGTTTATTTCCTGTACAATCTGGGACAATTAAAGTATTCTGTTCCTTTTGAATATTTTATTAGATTCAACAATGTTCTAAATATTAATACAAGGGGGAATTTTATGTAGTCATATGTCAATATAATTAGCCTTTGCACTCTGCTTTTAATAATAGCAATACATTAGAAATATAAATGTCTCTCATATATGGATTTTAGACATAGATCTGGGCAGTGCCAGCCTACAATCCTATGGCCAGAGAGTCTGGGAAACAGAAACTTCATTTAGTGGCTGATCGAAGAAGAGGCAGACTCCCTCGGTTAAGTACTGAGCTGAACTCAAGAAAGCCAGTAACAGAGAGGGAGGACTGATGATCAAAGGGATTAAGACTGGGCTGGTTAACCCTCAGAAACAGCTGACCAGACAAAGGTTAACTCCTGAATCCCAGGCATCAGCCTGGGAATCCAGCATGGGACTGATCAAGACCCCCTGAATCTGGGTGTCAGTGAGGAGGCCTAGGTAATCTATTGAGCCTTGGGCAGCAGATCAGTACCCATCCCAAGTATACACACAGACTTTGGACTCCCATAGAACAATGTGAGGTGCACTCTCACCCTGAACTCTTGGGGAAGGGTCTAGGCCCTGCCCTATATGAAATGACAGACTATGGACACCCCCATGGAGGACCTCACCCTCCCTGGGGAATGAGGGGATAACAGGAGGGAGTTGGGGGGAGGGCACGGGAGGAGGGGAGGGAAAGGGAGAGGGACCTGTAACTGACTTGTGAAGCAACCTTGTTTCTTATCTAAATTTAAACTGGAAAATAAAATTTAAAAATGTAATGCATAATTGAATACAGACTATAGATAACTACTTATATTAGTCACAATTTATAGTTAGGTAAATTAGGTTTTCTAGATATACAGAGATATAATTGAGACAGATAGATAGTCTTCAAACCTTTCAAAGACCTTCAGAAAATGGCATTTAAAATGGTTTAGGGTTTTTCTTGACAATGAGAAATGTCTGCTCCTGGCAGCACCAATTACATCTGAGAGGAAGATGGGCATCGAAGAAACTTGTTATTGAGTTTGCTTTCAACATTGCAAGATTAGCCATTTGGGCAAGAAACTGCTCTTGCCTGGACTGCTTGACTGTTGCTGTACAAACTGGACATGTAGGACCCACAGGAAAGTGACTGCTGAACTCAAACAGTCTTTCAGGGTTCCTGATTCATGGAAGAGTCTACAAGACTTTCTGCAGGACACAGAAAAGTGAATGACAGACTGCCAATGTGGATGGACAGTTTGAAATTTCCTGCTTTGCTGAGAAGTCTTCTGGATATACTGTGGCCTATAAGCTGATGATGAATGCCACAACATTACAGAGGAAATTCAGGTGACTGTCCAGGCAGCAAGATGTCTGTGTCAATCCTAGTGTTTATATATTATCCTTCTGTGGTCTTTGATGGAGTTGAAAACAGACAGTTATCATCATAGTTTTCCTTAGTTGTGATAAAAGGTAAGCTGCATATAAGACTTTAGACTCATAAAGATAGGATAGATGATATTTTCTTTAAATCTTACTAAATGTTAATGGACAAATATTATAACTGTGTTCTTGCTTGATAGCTGGTCTGTTACATATAATTTGACTATGTTAAAGTTAAAACCTTTCTTTTTATTTAGACAGAAAAGAGGAGATGATTGGGAAGTCCTGTGTCAATAAAGCACTGTTGGCTAGTATGGAAGCAAGATAGGTGGGACTAGGAGTCGAGCAGGATTCTGGGTAGGAGAAACACAGGGAGTCACGATGTACCCACCATAGGGGTAAGAAGTCTGGACCCTTTCTCCGGTATGAGAAATACTTAGATTAACAATTATGGAGTAAACACATACATCAGAGATAGCCAGTAAGAAATCAAGCAAACAGCCAATAGCTTCATAATTAATACAGCATCTTGTGTATTATTTGGGGACTACAACACGGCAGAGCCCTGGCAACTGGTGGGGATAAACCAAAGTGGCTGGCAAGGAAAAAGTTTCACTCAGCATATCACTAATCATAAAGTGCTTGCTTATATAACAACTATTCATATACTAAAAGGCAATGTCTTATAATGGGCAATACATATCCTCTCTTAAAAGTAAAAGCTCAGACAAGCAATAGGGCTTCCTAAATGACCCAGCAAGGACAGCAGTGTCTCTCAGCTCTGTACTTGGTTCCTTCTCCAGATCTCTTTCTACCCATGTCATTTGCAATAGAACATTTGTCCTCGCTGTCTCGAACAATATACCCACCAAGTAAAGCTCTCCCTCCCCCTTCAGATAGACTGCTCTGTCATCAGTGCTAAGGGAGCACATAAAGGGACAGAAGATTGGGAGCTCTGGCCTTTGTATGCCCTGAGTCACACTTGATGCAATGTTAGTACTTAGAGTTTCATGTAGAGTCACATATGCTCCACAGACTCATAATCTTCATGACTGAACCCCGATTTCAGTTCGTCTGGATTTGATCTTTCTAGATGAAGCTGCCAAATCCACATCATGGAGTAACATCTTGATTCCTGGCCCATAATTGGCCTAAAGTCTATGAATAAATGTGCTGTCAGGACAATAAAATATCTTCCAGGATATCAAAGGTCTTGACCTTGGAGAGAGCTGACTCTTGAACCTAGGCCTGTTCTAAGTACTAGTGTGAAGTTTATCAACTTAATTTTTCCCATTCAATTACACTTGTAAGGGGAAATAAGAAATACATTAAATGGTTGAAAGATTAATGTGCATAACCATACAGTAAGTTAAGGGATGTTGCTGCAAATTGGAATAAGCAATAAACACAGTGAATGAGAAAAAAAAAAGAAATATAAATGTCTCTCAATGAAGAATGTTTCAAGGAGTCCGATCATATGAAAAATAGTATATATTCTTGAAAAATGATGGTTTCTCATTTCACTGATGGATATCACACCTTAATTTATACTTAAAAGGTTTTTTTGATAAGTTATCTATTCTATCAAATTTGTTTTCACCTTCTAACCATAGTTCTCGCTTCCACGAGTGAGGTTCCATGTCGACTGTCTTCCAGCAGTCTGTCTCCCAAAATATTCGCTGAAAAATGATCCATAGATGCAATGAAAAACTAAAGAAATGGGAGAGATGGAATACAGTGATTGGTCACCAATTAAGAGCACTGGCTTTTCTAGAGGGCCTAGATTCAGTTCCCAGCAGCTACATTGAGATCAACAACCTCTTTAACGTCAGTTTCAGGAGATCTGATGCTCTCTTTTGGAATCCTTAGGGACTGGATCAATGTAGTGCAGATATATAATGCAGGCAAAACAAGAATACACTCAATTTAAAAATAAACAAGCTTTTTAAAAGTTAAATAAAGAAAGGGAAAACAAGCAGAGCATAGTAACAGATGCTTTAATTCTAGCACTCACTGGTTGAAGGAAGATGATGGCCTTGAATTAAAGGTCAGTCTGAATTACATAGTGAGTTGCAAGGTAGACCCTTTCTAAAGAAAATAATTGAAATGTCAACCAAAAATTCAAATGCCTTTCCGAACTTGCTTTCAAGAATGACAGGGAGCTGAGTAGAGGACTCAGTTGGGTAAGGTACTTGTTAGCAAGATTAATGACCTAAATTCTTCAGAGGTACCACATAGTTAAACTGAATGAAGTGACACACAGATGTGACCACACAAAGCACTAAATGAATTAAAATATATATATAAATGTCACATGTAATGACACTCACCTTTGACCTTATTAGTCAGAAGAAAGAGGCAGGGGGATGTCTGAGTTTGAGGTCAAATCTATTCCACAAAATGAGTTCTAGTATAGCCAGTGCTAAAAAGAAAGACAATGTATTTAAAAAATAAGACAGTATATTTATGAGAAAGGAAATAATAAGTATAGGAAAAACATTTAGGATAGAGGACAATGATTGTAAGGGCTATGAGTCCTGGCCAAACCCTTATCCATGGCACCAAAGAAGAAATGCTTCTTGGGAACAAAGAAGGTGGTAAAAGATTTCTATACGTACAATCAGAGGGGCATGCTCTTAATGTCATATGCTCTATTTAGGTCTGCATCTACTCTAACCATCCTGTTCCACTTCTAACTTCTCCATGATTCTTCTTGTAGCTTTTTCTTCTATTCTAAAATCTCTTCACCTTCAGGAGCCTTGAAGTGATGATGAAGAAATATCTTTCACTGAGTAAAAGTACATTCCGAGAGCAAGTGATAAGGAGCTGAGCCATTTAACATGGCACCACAAGGGTACACGGCCATAGGAGCAAAACCATGACCAGTCAGGGAGGGTACAGTGCTCAACAACAACTTTAAGACACCGATCTACTGTTACTAGGCTTGCAAGTAAAGAATAGGAATGATTTATAGTTAACATGAGGTTGTCTTGGGACAGCAATTTCCTATCTGACAACACAGAGAATCCTGGACATGCTTGTTCTCTATCACTCTGAGAGCTATGCCTTAACTACTTTAGACATACTTAATTCTTATCTTTGGTAATCTGGTAATGTCTCAGTTGAGATCTCTTTATATGGACAATAACACTGATCAACTGCCGAGGAAGATCATTGCAGCAGTGCAGAATTGCAAGTTTAAAGGTATTGACTGATTAATTTCTTGCCAGAATCATGGATTGCTGGGAAGTGTCATCAAATATACCAGTGCATAGAGGGAAACATGCCCAGTAAAATATTAATACATGGCTGTAGTTTTTAGGATGAATCCCACCACAGAATTGGAGTGCTATGTCTCCACAGAGAATTTACAGTAATGACAGTGACTATTCATAAAGCAAGTAATCCCACCACCCTGTGTGTGTGGCGTCTCCATCAGAGTGTGTGATCCTGGTGAGATAGCACTGTGATTTTGTCAACTGAGCACTCCCTGCATTCTGCCTTCCATAGCAAATAGAGATGAGTAGAAGGAAAGGAAAGTTGCTTGAGAAATCTTGCATGAAGTGAGTTTTCACATCTTTGTTTTTATTGTACTATTCTTCACAAAAGTTATATAAGGAAAAATACGCTGTGTATCATCGAATTAGCAGTGCAAATAAACATAGGCACCAGTAAAACAATTTGTGGATGGAATAATGGTTCAGGGGTTGCTCTTCGAGAACCTGGATTCATCTTGTAGTAACTGCAGGACAGCTAATTGCAATTTGCAAACCCGATTGTAGAGGACCCACCTCCATCTTCTGCCTCGCTGGATTTACAAACACATTATACACAGATGTAACAAGCAGACAAGACCTCATGGACCCTAGACTGATGACTAAGAGGCCAGAATGTGACTGATCCAGATGCCCGGATGTGGGTATCAGTGAGAAGGCCTTGGAAATCTTTGGGGTCTCAGTCTGGAAACACTATGGAGATTCACATGAAGAGCCTCACCCTCCCTGGTGAGTGGAGTGGGGATTGCATGGGGGTTGTGGGGAATGGTGGGGGATGGGGCAGTGGGGGAGGGGGAGGGAGCTGGGATAGACATGTGAAGTAAGCTTGTTTGTAACTTAAACAAAAAAGAACAACAACAACAAAAGAATTGAGTTATTTCTTTCAAATTTTGTTACGGGACTCAGATTTAAACAGTCCCAGACAGTTAACAGCTGATACTGAAAAGTAGAAGGAAAACTACAAAATGCCAATGCGGATCAATTGAGTCTCAGAATTGAATGTATTTGAGTAATTTTATCTTCCAATCATCCTCTACTGGATTCATTTTGCAGAGGGGGGATAACATTAGGGAACGGATTCTCTTAAGACTTATATAGGGAAAGTTTCTGAACTAATTACATATAGAAGAATAAGACTTTGCCAATTGACAGTAATGTATCCACCTGACATTGTTGTGGTAAGCTATGTCAATTGACAAATTGTGCAATGTTGTGTAATTAATGATGATTGGCAAATAGCTTGCAGTAATTTATTAGGAGAAATTAGCAACACATATCAAAAAGGTAAGTAGATTCAGTTTATAAAAAGACAATGCAGCAGATGCCTGTTTTGGTTAAGTGGTTAACATAATATTTTTCATCATATTTCAAAATGATTTTCCTCTCTCTACTCTGCAGGGAGGGAGGGAAGGAGGGAAGCAGGGAGCGAGGGAGGCTTAGTTAAGGTTGCTGATTGTATAGAGCTGGTATCTCTTAATGAATCCCAGAGAATCATGGTTGTCAACTATGATCCCAGTAAACATCATCCAATATTTAAGAATGCTGACTGGTGTGAATCTATAGAAATGTTCCTTAGAAGAGTATCAAAATCATGTTATTCAATTTATGCTTTTGCTGCTTCATCTGACATAGGAAATATGACATCATTTAAGATATACTGTTTCCAACAGTGCACAGATGAAAACACAATATCATTGGAAGATTATTAAAGTTCTGTCTACTTGGAATTTTTGTGCTTACTGAGAGAACAGGCGTTTTTCAAGGAAGATGCTACAAGTAGACCGATTCAGCTGCATTTGTGAGGATGGAGAAAATGTAAATTATTGGACATATGCTTTATTTTAAGAGCTGCTGTGTCCTTTAAGAACAGGAATGACTAAGAAGAATTTATACAACATGACTGGGATTTGAATATTTGGCTATCCAACTCATTCAGTCTAATGAAAGAAGAATGATAAAGAGGAGAAACAATGAATATCACCCACCACAGTGTGAAAGTACTCCTGTGTTCAGATCTGGGAGGTCATTCTACTCAATTCTGGAAATGGGTATTCATCTTCACAGCAAGAGCATCAACACACAAAGTTGTGTTTTGGTTAAACTGAAACCATAAACAGAAATTCAATATCTTCACAGGTATTCATGTCATTTTATTTACTGAAAGTTAAATATATAATGACAATTATAATTTCGGTAATATTTATTGTATTGTAATGAATGTATATCAATCTGTAGAGGTCAAATCTTGCAGCCATTCTTACCTGGTCATGTCTTACGTTGAGGACCAACAAAATTCCAAGTACCAATACTAGTGCTGACATCCCACTGATTTGAAATTGATCTTAACAGTGAATACAGTCCTATTAGACCCATGGAATCATACAATAAAAGCACTGATATGAATTTTCACTTAAGAGTATACACATTGCTATTCCACTCAGGGAACTGGACAAAAAAGCACATACCAGGTGTACATTTCTCTAAATCATGCTTGGCTATCTTTTATTATCTTGCAGTTCCCTATATTCCCTGGTATATCAGCTACAAATGACAGCACGTTCCAGAAATGCATAAAAGCAGACTTATTTATCCTATATTGATGCTATTGTCCATACATTTCCTGTCAAGGAAAGGTAGTAAATTACATTCCTCATTTCTCAGCTTCCAAAACTCTCACACTGTTCACATCAGAACCAGGGAGACAGTACAGCTGAAATAGAAGAATACATCCATGTAGTCTAACCTTATTATCCAGAGAAACGCCCTCCTTTTGCATCCTGAGCTTTGTAAGAAATGCCAGGTGTCATTTTTTATTAGGTAAATGTGTATAAGTGGCATACTGTGCCAAAATCTATGAATCAATGCTCTCCTGTTAATTTGACACCTTCTTTGGGTCTTATAACTGTCTGATATTGACAGTAGCTTTACTTCATCTATGAAGACATGAACTTAGATACACAAAGGAGGTATGACTCTTTTAAAAGTAAAAGTTATTGTGTCAGAGTACATACTGGAAGGTCTAGAACATATCTAGTGTGATGCAAACACGGTCATCTGAGTTCCTGATCATAAAACCATAACAGGTAATTTCAAACACACTGCAGTCTTTTATTTAGCTTCTGTTCCCCAAATGACTTGTTTTTTTGTGTTGTTCTTTTATTGCATGCTTTTTGTGGTAAGAAGTTTTATTTGGAAGTACTAGACAGGTGGCTCAGTCACACAAAACTCTTGGTGGTATTTCAGCGGACCTGGGCTTGGATCCCAGTGCCAACATGCTGACTCACAACTGACTCTAAGTCCACTTCCACAAAGTTCTGACATGCTATTCTGGACAATGCAAATACTGTAATGTCAATGTGCACATATTTATGTGTCTAGGCAAAAAAATTATACACACAAAAAATAAGAGGAGATAAATAAATTTTTATTTTTTATTTTGCAATAAATATTGGATAGACAAAAATGCAAAGTGCAATATAGCTTTTTGTATTTTAATAAACTGCAGTGTTCAAATAGTGTTTTGTTGTGACAACTATCCTATCTCCTAGTTTGATTTCACAGGCAGACTTTGTACCTGATATTTAGGTCACTAGAAATATGTGGGTTTTTTTTTTCAGTGAGAGGTAAAGGCTAGAATGGTAACTACAGATACATTTTTTACTCCATTATTCTGTTGAAAGTCAACATGGGACACTAATGTGAGCTAAATAGAATGAGAAGAAAATGAAATTACAAAAATATTCCATTTAACGTTCTGCATATACTTACTGCTTCATAATTGATGGATCTATTATTATGAAATTTATATTACACTCAAATAGAGAAGATTTAGCAAGATAAATACCAAGGTATCTGAAGTATATAAGAACTTAATCAATGTCCAATCCGAAAAAAAAAAACAATGTGGAGATCCAAAGTAGTTCACGTATAGAGTACATAGAATCTGTCCCTTACATGTTCCATTATCAACAATGATAAACAGTGAGAACGTTCATGTCAGCACTTTGTGCTTAAAATTAGAATATGATTCAACCAGGGCAGACAACCCATGACACATTTCTGTCTGGCTGTCATTACTGATATTAGTACTATACATTCCCTTCAGTGTTACGTTTTCAAGTTCAATAGGGAGGTGTTTATGTAGATTGGTTCTTCAATACATAACCAGTTATGTACTGTAACTTATAAATGCATTGTTACATAAGAACACCCTTTAGTCCAGAAACAGATTCACATGTTACACCTGCCATGATTTTGTGTATTTTGCATTCCAACTTGAATTTTTATTATGGACATAAAACTATGCTAAGTTCAACTATAAAGATTATACTGCAAAGATAGGCTATCTGTCATGTAACATCAGGTAACTTACCACATTGACTTACTACCACAATCCTTCATAAATGGACTGCTTTTAGTTGTGGTATCCACAGTCACTCTCAGTCAGATTTATATCACAGTAAGAATTGACATGGACTGGCACATGGTGTGGTGTGGCCTATTTTTTGGTTTGCACCTTAGCTATAGAATTATTCTTCTGTTTTCTCTGTATGTTCCAGAGATACAATTCTCCCCAAATTCCCTTTGCCAGACATGAACACTTACTCATGTCTCTCTTCATTACTGGCTCTGCCACACACTCTGAAAAACAAAGTACTCATCTGACTTCACACATAAACAGAATGGTGGATTCATTTGGCAGATTCAGACTCCTTAATTAGCAGTGCTGTGTGAGAGTTACTTCAAGCCAGAAGTATAGATCTGGGACTCTGCAACTTCACCTCCTTCTAGACCCGCAATTTTCATGTCACCTACAACAGAAATGATAGCACCGTCTTTGAAAAACAAGGTCATTTATGATCCTGTTTCCAGTTGCTAATTAACAAAGATACTTAAGAGTTTTTTAAATATCTCTAGTGAGACAAGGTGTTTTGAAGGTGAACTTGGTTTTTATTGTCCCTGAAGTTTGACTGGTGTCCTATGGAAAGTGCTCAAAAGTTTGTGGTTTGATTAATTAGAAAATTAGATAGATCTCTGTGTCCCAATGCATGTAAGATTCTCTGGCTTATCACAAGACAAATTAACTTAGTTTTTTAAAAATTTGGTACATTTACTTCTTAAATGTTTCCTTGAGTATTATATGCATGCATAAGTATTTTAGTCAAACTCACCCAACCACTGTGTTCTTTCCAATCTCTTATCCCTACATCAGTATTCCCTTCAAATTTAATGTGTACCTAAAACAGGAAACAGATGACAAAAATACACCTAGTGTACTTACTGATGCTAGTATGTTCCTAATGTTGTAGCATCTATGAAACCAGGAATACATTCTAAAATGTCAAATCCTTTGTGAATTCTCAGAAGCCTTATGTGACTAATAGCTCTTCAGCTGTGAGTGGGACTTCCTGACCACCTCCTCTGTGCTGGGATCTTGTGTAGCCTCATTTTGTGCAAGTTTTGTGCATACTGTCCTAACACATGAATTCACATGTACAAGTGTCCTGTTCTATCTGGACAAAACTTCTGTGGAATCTTAAACCACCTCTGGTTCTTTCAAATTTTCTGCCCTATCTTCCACCATGATCCCTTACTCTTGGAAGGAATTACGATACAGATGTCCGATATTCTGCTGGGCCATCCAGAGTCTCTTAATCTCAGTACTTTGAATGATTGTGGGCCTGTGAGATAATCACCATAGTGTGCAAAAAAAACATGTTCTCCTTCATACTGGCTAACCCACCTTCCTCTAACAGTGAATAAAGCCTCATTTCTTTTATATTGTCCTCCACCATGTAATGGTCACTTTCTATTGGTGCCATATCATTATAATTTTAATATTTCTTCTTTCTGTTTCTTCATCTTATCAAACTGATTACCTTGCAATTTTCTAGTTTTATGTCATTTATTGTTTATTTTGCTATATGTCTATATCATCTATCTATCTAGATAAATGACCATAGAGAATGGTGATTATAATAATATTTTAAACATTTTCTGAGGCAGTTATTCTTAATTTATAAAAATAATGTCAAACAAGAGACTAATTTATCTTTGTCCTATTTTTGTACTTTTTCTGCTTTTTTTATTTTAAGACCACTATATCAACATTTTTATTATCACATCAGAAGAACATTTCTTTTATAGTCATTCATTTTATTGTGATTTCCAGAGTGTTTTTTCCTTATATTAGTTTAAAGACTTCATCTTATTCAATTTTAACCACAGTTGAAAGATATCCTTTTGTATTTCTAGTAGTCCATAATTAAAATATATAATTAAAAAGGAGCTTCTCTGAAGAGGGTTAAGGGTTAGATTAATCTATCAACATAAAAATTATTTAACTTCAGTGACCTGGCCCTAAGGGAGAACTGGCCCTGGCCCTCTTCTGTCATGAGGTGGCATGGGTGTGGAATAGATGCCCTCATCCCTACAATGGCCCTCACTGCCTGTAGCAGGTGGGAGAGCTGGTCCTGTGCTACTAAGAGCAGAAGTAAAAGCAGAAGAACTGTCTATACCATTGCACCATAGCGTTAACAAGCCAAGTTATTACTGGAGAGCTCAACCTGGTGGCAAATGTGGGACAGCTTTTGGGCTGACCAACTGTGCAAACACCCAGTCATAGGACCTGTGCTATGAGTTCAGCTCACTCCAACATCCGTCCCATCTATGACCTCTTGGAGCAAGGAAAGATGCTCGTCCTCCTAATCCAAAGATTCAGAATCTTCACAATTCAGGATAAAAGCAGCATATTAAAGAGGTGCCCCAGGAAAGGCCCGGTATCATATCACTAGCAAAGCAGAAACCAGATTTCTTGAACCAGACCAATGATTCTTTGCAATTAACACTTGGCATTAATGATGAATGGACCAAGGAGTTTACTGTATGTCTCACTGTGTTATACTACAGCTTTTAGTATGAGACTTTTCTCTCAAATTTTATTCTATTTTATTTGCTGGGTAGGTTGTAAGACAGATAACTGATACAGATGTAGGGGATATGAATGGGATGGAGATGTATGACATGAACCTAAGAAGTAATAAATAAAAATTTAAAGCTTCAAGTTCATTTGGCCATTTATTACTATCTTTATTTAGTAGAATAATAGCATTTGGTGTTTCCCTAGGGTCTATGCAACACTCCAGTGACATATCCTTGACCCTGATAACTGTGCCTGGCATAGGTTCCATTTTGTTAAGTTTGCTTTCAATTCAAACATGCATTGGCTGGTTATGCTCATGTTATTCATGAGATTATAGCACCAGGCCAGTGATTATTCCAGCTCTCTGTGCTCATACCTGTTAATAGCTATAATAATTTTTATCACTTTGAAAACTATCCCATATGATTGAAGCTTCCAGCATAATGTCTACATGTTTTATGACTCATGTATTTGGTGTCTTCTGCAACAAGGTGTTCCCACATATGGACCATATGGACTGCTAAACATTACAGACCATTTACATTTATCTTGGTTGTGCTCAATTTATTTCCTAACTTCCAAACCACTAACCTGCTTCTCTTTAGAGTTCTTTGCAGAGAAATATAGTCAAATCTGAGAAGAATATCTAATAAAGTAGGATGAAAATGAAAAAAATCACGTAAACAAAACTGTAAGATTATGTATGTTATATTATTGTATTATGGCTTTGTGATTTAGAATACAGTACCCTGGGAAAATGCACACAGAAAGAGAGGAAGGGAGGCACAGGTAAATGGAAAGACCATGCTGGGAAGAGGGAAAGAAATGTTACATAGACATCTTTTAGAAAATTTGTGTCATATTACCAACTCAATCCCTATAGAAGATCAAAACAGCATCTGCCTTATCTTTCTTGTTACAACCTTGCCAAGAGTCGTCCTCACTTATCCTCAAATAAAAATACCATCATCATTCTATACACACCAAGGTTTCACTGCTAATATATAGATGGTGTCAAGAGACAGCATGTGAGACCTTACATGCTAAGCAGTTACCTGTGCCAGGATGAGAGGATTTGGTATGTATTTTGGCTTTTCCATTTCTTTTCCATTTTTAGCAAGAATATGGGGTCCCAAAGGAGTCTGCAAAATGCATTTATAAAATATATGTTGCCTTTTAACTAAAGAAAACTTTTACATACAATTCCAGAATATTCAGTCTTATCCCCATGTTAAATAAGAAAAAGTATACATAAACACCTAGGTAGCAAATGATTTTTCAGTCAGGGTGGGATCATGGGCAGAAATAGAGAATCTAAGGAGAGTTTTTTAATATGTCAGTGCTACAATTAACCATTACTTAGGCTTATAACCAGGTTTGGTAGTGTGCCCCTGTTTTAATTATACTGCCCAGGTTACTACTAGATCTTTTGGAAAGGTATAAAAAAGCAATATTTAAACCTAAGACTCCACTGGGTGTACAAATCTCCATCCTGTTTGAGGTCCATGTCACTGATGTCATTCATCTGTCTGTTCTCCATAGATTGCTGTGATCGACACAAATCCTGAGTCTTACAAAGTTTGAATTACTTGTGAATCCCCAAGAGTCCTTGGATAGCGCTAAACCATCCATCAATACATTTGACACCACTGAAGACTTGTCTCAAACCTGGGTGATGTTTCCGCCTCCCACTCATGTGTTAGAAGTTTTTTTTAGCAAACTTTAAAATTTATCTCCTGAAGTAGATGTTCTTATTCATCTTAATTTTAGAGTTTGCTACACTCATGCATATATGCATAAGAGTGCACTGAGTACCTTCACAAGATCTAGCGGGGAGACCTTCATCTGTCAATTGCATACTGAACTGTCAAGATTTTGAAGCTTTCCAAATGTCTTAATCTGAAGAAACTCAAATCTCATAGCAACACCTTGAATAATTTATTTAGATATTATTCTCTCTGTACTCGACATAGTGCTGTCAGAACTTTCCATTTGTAGTCTACGTAACTGAGAATAACTAGAAGATATTTGATTAAAATTATATTCTATAGGTATTTTTGTGTTATTCATACTCATATCTTATATGTTCCTTTGGATTATTCTCAAAAGGTTTGTTCAACTAATTCATGGATGTTTGTGGGGACACTAGACCTTGAGCAGAAACCCACTTCCCCTTTGGCCTGGGAGCAGGCATCTATGTATTGTTTACTGAAAACAATTCAGTGCTTTAAAGCTTGATAGGGCTCAGATAGGGCTGGCTCACTGAAATACCATGCCTTCCACACCTCCTATGGCTAGATGCCTCTTCCTGCCCCCTGTGGTGTCTCCCCGATTCTGGGGCCGGAGATTAAACCACCAGCCAGGAGGGTGAGAAGTGGAAAGAATGGTATGTAAATGGAAGACAAAAGTCCTTAAAAAGGGAAGCTCCTTTTTCTTGAGGAGACTTCTCCAGAGATTTCGCCAGAGACTTCTCCAGAGATTTCGCCAGAAACTTCTCCAGAGATTTCGCCAAAGACTTCTCCTGAGACTCCTGAGAGCTCTGCTAAGCTGACTTGGGAAGATAAAGTTTTCTTAAAGCAACCGACCGGTCTCTGTGTCATCTATCCCGACCACCTCGCTACATTCTCGGATGCAGGCCGCACAGCAGGTGCGACAATTGGAGGTCCCACCGAGATCGTGAAAGCGAGGTAAGTGAGCGGGTTCGTCTCTTTTTCTGGCCAGGGACAGATTAAAAACAAAAAAAAAAAAAAGAAAAAACCATGGAAAATAGTTCTGGGAAGCTTAAATTACAGTATCAAGTTAAAAAGTTACTTGAAGGACATGGGACTACAGTAAAGCCTAAAACCTTAAAAGGCTTTTTAAAATGGATTGAACATGCCAGTCCATGGTTCATTACTGGGGAAGACTTAAATGTCCCAGATTGGAAGGATGTTCGCTATGATCTTTAGAGTCGGGTGTTGGTGGCATATGCCTTTAATCCCAACACTCGAGAGACAGAGGTAGGTAGAATGGAGGCCATCCTTGTATATAGAGCAAGTTCCAGGACAGCCTCCAAAAGGATAGAGAGAAACCCAGTCTCAAAAAAAAAAAAAAAAAAGAAAAAAAAAAAATAAAAAAAAAGGGTAAAATAAGAAATAAAATAAAAAATCTCCAGTCTTTCGCCTGATCCACTGAGGTCAGGAAAGTAAAGGGAAACTGAGAGATCTAAAAGGCTAGCCAGTAAGGCTATGTGGATGTGTTAAAAAGGGGTACCAAGCTAGGGGTACCGGATGAAATCTCCAGGCCTTCGCCTGACAAGGTCAGGAAAGTAAGGGGACCCTGAGAGATTGCCCTCAGTTGGAGGGGGTATTGGATTAAATCTCTAGGCCCTTGCCTAAAAAAGGTCAGAAAAAAAAAAGGGAACCTAAGAGATCACCCTCAGTTGAAGGGTGGATTAGATTAAATGTCTAGGCCCTCACCTAACAAAGGTCAAAAAAAAGAAAGGGAACCTAAGATGAAAAGTTGCCCTCAGTTAGAGGGTGGATTGGAGGATCATCCTCAATGGGAGGATAGATTAAAGATGGGTAAATTAAAAAACTGGTAACAGTTAATAAATGAGGTATTAGTATTCAGTAAAGAAAAAGACAAAGACATATAAAATAAAAATGTTTGGTTACATTTATATAGGGTAGGTTATTGAATTTTGTGAGTCATCTCTAAAAACTTTTGGCAAAAGCCTGGCCTTTCCACTTTGCATCTACAGAATTACAAGGAGTGGGTATGGCTGTAGCCCCTGAGTGTAGCTCAAAACTTCTCTAATGAAGAAATGACGAGGGACATACAGGACTTTTTCAACCTTTAGTTTTAATTCAAAGATTGACTGGAGTTGTTCTGTTAAAGAAGTTTCAGTTCAACAAACTAATCATAACCTAGGCAAGGAGAGATATGTATACATGGTCTGTGTGTATGGACGTGGCCACGTCAGTATGTATGAAGTGTGAAATGTAAATGCGTGAATGTTGACAAAAGCAACTGTTCTAATTGCCTTGGATATGATTAAAGGGATACTTAAATCCCTTCAAACAGTTAAAAACTACCTAAATCGATTTAGATATAGCCAAAAGAAACATCCAGTCAGTCGGTTAATATTTTAACAAAAAAATTCAAGTTAAGCCCTCAGAGCCAGTCAGAGAGAGAGAGAGAGAGAAGAGGTTTTTTTCAGGGAACTGTCCTGCTGCTTTGGCAGGCCCCCACCCCCAAAGGTGTCTGTGTAGATGCAAATTAGGCCTTGTCAGTTCAGATGCAAATGAGGCCTTGTCAGCTAGTGAGAGCTACAGGTTAAAAGAAAAAAAAAAAAAGGACTATTTGGGACATAGTATAGTTTACAATCCTTAAATGATTCTCAAAGGTACTTAATGGTTATGTCCCTTTTAAAGGACATCTACTAATACTTTAAATAGTGATCCCAATTCACCTAGATAGTTGACTAAGGAGGGTAGACAAATCCTTCTACTGTTATGGTCCAACTTCAACAGTTCAAACAAAACTTAAAAATAAAAGGGAGTAATGTCCCCAGTCTCCACATGATTCATTAAATAATCCACTCCTCATTTAAATATTTATAAAATATAAATGCCAGTGAGGAATCTGCTTCAGACAGATTCTAACATAATGAAAGTTAAATAACTATTACTCAGGCCAAATGGAAACATCCATACACTAGACAGTAGAGAAGACCCTAATTTGGGGTCGAGGGCATGTTTGTGTTTTCTTACAGGAAAAGAATAAAGCTTCAGTAGCGGTCACAACATCTGGTGAGATACATGGAACAAAAAAAACTGGACCTGAGACCGTGGGAGCCTGCTCAAGCCAGTTCGAGATCTCCTAAATCAGTGTTCCTGACCCTTGATGTCATCAAATCTACAGCCCGAGAAAAAAATAAAACAGTCAGTTCGAGATTTCCAGTTTCTCATCAGGCTTACTACATCAACCTCCTGGACCCGTGAGTTTTCATCCCAAAGCCAACAAAACTGAAAGATTAGCAGCTAGCCTTTGATACACCTTAAAACAACAGAATTCATTTTGCCAGCTTTTCCCTTTGGGGGAAAAAGGACCCATTTAACATTTAGACATTGGTATGGACTGTGATGAATGGCAAAAGCCTTTTTTCAGTATTTGAACAGGACATGGTCACTTAAAATATCAGACTCGGTAGTTCCTGTTTCTGGAATCACAGTGTGTTTTTCTGGAGAAATGTGGTTTGTCCTGGTGCGACAAAAAGACTTTAACTCGGGTTGCATGTTCGGCTGATACTACTGACATTAAATCAACAGACTACATCACCACAGGAACAAATTGGTACCCTGTAAATAGTGCAACAAGCCTCTTGTTCATATTTTTTATAATGCTACATGTGTAACATCAATGATTGTACCTAATGTATCTGTGCAAGCGCACTCTCTAATGCTTTCCTAAGTAGATCTTAAAATAATTGTAAACTTTATCACTGTTTTGACCGTCAAATTGTAACTATAAATCACCCTTGTAGCAAAGAAAGGCTGGTGGTAGAATGCTAAGGCCCAGATCGGGGGATGGGCAAGTGACAGAGAGGCGCTATGTCAGTGGGGGTCCTAGGAATGGTAACAGTGGCAGTAGGCGCTCTGGCTTCATGCTGAGTTCAAAGTGCCTTAGCCCATGGCAATCCCGATAGCCATAAAGCCTTATTACAAATGATTTTAAGGGTGGGGCTACTTCAATGACGGGCAACTTGTGGGGAAGACCCACTCCCACCTAACAGGGGTTCAAGGTCCCCCAAAGACGGGCCAGGGAGGGTGACCCTACTTGACCTAAGACAGGAGTGCCTCATTTAAAAATAAAAAGGGGTGAATTGTGGGGACACCAGACCTTGAGCAGAAACCCACTTCCCCTTTGGCCTGGGAGCAGGCATCTATGTATTGTTTACTGAAAACAATTCAGTGCTTTAAAGCTTGATAGGGCTCAGATAGGGCTGGCTCACTGAAATACCATGCCTTCCACACCTCCTATGGCTAGATGCCTCTTCCTGCCCCCTGTGGTGTCTCCCCGATTCTGGGGCCGGAGATTAAACCACCAGCCAGGAGGGTGAGAAGTGGAAAGAATGGTATGTAAATGGAAGACAAAAGTCCTTAAAAAGGGAAGCTCCTTTTTCTTGAGGAGACTTCTCCAGAGATTTCGCCAGAGACTTCTCCAGAGATTTCGCCAGAGACTTCTCCAGAGATTTCGCCAAAGACTTCTCCTAAGACTCCTGAGAGCTCTGCTAAGCTGACTTGGGAAGATAAAGTTTTCTTAAAGCAACCGACCGGTCTCTGTGTCATCTATCCCGACCACCTCGCTACATTCTCGGATGCAGGCCGCACAGCAGGTGCGACAGATGTTATATTACAAATTCTTAATTACTAATTTTGAAAGTATGACTTTGGGCAACAGTTTACTATTTCCCCATGGGAATTATTGCTTTTACATACATGTGTTAAACTTACTTGAATTGTTTCTGCCAGGTTCATATACACTGAAATAGTAAGAGTAAAATTCACTAATATTTCACTTATATTTTAATGTTGTTCATTTTTTGGAAGAGGTCACAGATTATAGAGGACTGTTTGAATATTTTATACATGCAAATCTTAAATTATATCTCTTCCTAGCCTTACACCCAGTAAAATCTTGTCCTTAAAAGTTCAAGCTGTAATGCAAGAAGGAAATGATTGTTGTACTCTTTCTGCATATTGCCCTTTACATGGAACATAGCTTGTAAGTAGGAACCCATGTCAGTGCAAAAAGGTTCCCTCTCCCTGAATGTCATTCCTACAACTGTGGACTGCAGTGCTCTGCACTATTTAACCTGAACAATAGATATTGCAGAAATATAAAGTACCAGTCTTCCTTGAGTTGTGCCTGTACACAAAAGAAATATTTCATAACTATTTAAAAATATAACACAAAAATAGATACTGAGATATATATATCATGGTCATACAGTTCTTCCAATTTTTTTCCTTTTTAATTTAAATTAGAAACAATCTTATTTTACATATCAACTCCAGTTCCCTCTCCCTCTCATCCTCCCATACCCCCACCATCACACTAAACCTAACACCCTCCCAGTCTCTATCCATTCCCAAGGGAGAGTTAGGCATTCCAGGGGGGATCATAAAAGTCTGTCACATCATTTCTGGCTAGGTCCTAGGACCTCCCCCTTCTATTAAGGCTAAGAGAGTATCCCTCCATGGAGGAATGGATTCCCAACGACCATTCATGCACTAGGGATAAATACATGTTCCACTTCAAGAGGTCCTATAGACTGCCCATGACTTCTAACTGTCACCCAAGTTCAGGGGGTTTGTTTCAGTGCTATGATGGGTCCCCACATGGACTTGACCCCTTTTATTATCACTTCTCCATCCCTACAGCAGGATTCCAGGAGTTTAGTTCAGTGCTTAGCTGTGGGTCTCTGCTTCTGCTTCCATCATGTATTGTATGAAGGCTCTAGGGTGGCATTTAGGGTAGTCATCAATCTCATTATAGGGGAAGGGCATTTAAGTTATCCTCTCCACTATTGCTTACATTCTTAATTGGGATAATCCTTGTGAATCCCTGGATATTTCCCTAGTGCCCAATTTCTCTTAAAAACTATAATGGCTCCCTCTTTTAAGGTATCTCTTTTTCCATTCTCTTCATTCCCTGAATCAATCTTCCTTGATCCCTAATGTTCTCCTTAGCCCTCCGCATCCCCCTCATTTCTCCTACATTCCTTCCCCCTCCCCTGGCCCTTGTGCTTACAATTTGTTCAGGTTCTCTTGCTGATTTCCCCTTTCTGGGAGACAATGTATATCTCACTTAGCTTCTCTGGTGTTGTGGATTACAGCCTGTTAATCCTTTACTCTATCTATAATACTCATAGATGAGTGAATGCATACCTTTTTGTCTTTCTGTGAGTGGGTTACCTCCCTCAAGATGATTTGTTGTAGTTCTATTCATTTGCCTGCAAATTTCAAGATTACATTGTTGGTTATTTTTTTCCACTGAGTAATACTACATTATGTAAATGTATGGAATTTTCTTTATCCAGTTTGCAGGTGATGTGCATCCAGGTTGTTTCCACATTCCCGTTATTACAAATAACGCTGCTATTAACATAGTTGAACAGATGTCCTTATGTATGAATGTGCATCCATTGTGTATATGCCTAAGAGTGGAATTGCTAGATGCTGGGGTAGAGTGATTCCCATTTTCAGGAGAAAACACCATACTGATTTACAAAGTGGCTGCATAAGTTTACACACCCACCAGGAATGGAGGAGTGTTCCCCTTTCTCCACATCCCCTCCATGGTAAACTTTCATGGATGTTTTTGATTTTAGTCATTCTAACAGGTGTGTGAATGAATCTCAGAGTTGCTTTCATTTTCATTTCCCTGGTGGTTAAGAATGTTGAGCACTTTCTTAAGTGTCTTTCAGCCATTCGTGATTCCTTTTAACAAAATCCTGCTCACAAAATTTCTGCCAAAGCTACTTTGAATTTTTCAAATTTCAATTGGAATAGAAAGATCCATCCACAGTGGAGCTGTGTGTAGCAGCACACTTTAGCCACTGACTGGCCAAACATAGTTACTGCAAGTAAAAATCTGCACCTCAGCCTGAAATCGATGAAGGTAAGCTTTGCATTCCAGTAGCTTAAGTTGGTAATAAGATTAACTACTCTTTACCAATGGTGGATAATCTTACAATGCAGGACATTAGGGATCTTATTGCCTCGTATATGGATGACATCCGGAGATAGGATTATGACATGCCCAAAATATATCTATGTTTAATGCTAATGAAGCTTCATAATCCTTTTAATATCCTGGAAGATAGGGCTTGATAATAGGGTGAAAAGAGGGAACTTGTGCAAACTATTTGTAAGTTAGAGACAAGAACTCAAAATCTTGAAGATAGTGGGGAAATGACCAACAAAGTACATAACATAGAACTTAATAATAGCCATCTGGAAGACATGATTTGATCCATGACTACCGCCTTAATGACCAAAATAGTAGCAATTGAGGATGACATTACCAGGCTAGCAGTAACAACTCGTTCCATATCTGATGACTCGATTAATAATACTCAAAGGATGAAAATTCAGGTTAAAAAATTTAGAGAAAATATTCATTCCATGTCTGAAATACTAACCAGCCATCAGATACAACTGTTTCCAGAAGGCAACTTACATGCAATTCAGATAATATCTAAGGATGAGAATATTAAATGTTGGGAATCATGTATACATAATGAATTTAAGGAACTGACAGATATTATGAAGTCCTTGGAAATTTATTTTATCCAAAAACTTCAAGCGCTCAGGGAAACATTGATAAGTAGACTGCAGGTCTTATATGATCTCCAGCCCAATACATCTGAATCAGTTATTCCAAAATGTTTTAAATAGGCCAGGCACAATGCAGATTTTTTTGTCCCATCATCTGTGATATATCCTGAACCAGAGATTTATCAGACTCAGTTTCAACAAGGCATCTCTAAAACCCACAACCTCAAGGTTTTCCAAAATTCTTTAACAATGCTCTCTCACCCTAGTGTGCAATCACATTATGACATAATGTCATCATTTATAAAACATAACCAACCATTTTTCCATGACAGGCAAATGCTTTGGAAGGCTTCCTCATTACACGAGGCTTCATGAGACACCAACAATATCTTAGGGATTAAATAGATTTAACATCAGGAAGTTGAAGAGAGACTCATGGTCATAGAATTTTCAAAATTAGTACAAAGGCCCAAAGAGCACAACAATTAAAACTTAGGCATACCCCTGTGGTCAACTTCTTAGAGCACTCATAAAAGTCCCCCTGATCTTTTTGTGAATTCCGTGGGATTAGTGTTTAAGATTATATCTCAGGAAAACAGTTGTGCACCTGATGGCCTCATTACTTTTCATTTTAACTGGCACTTGGGAACTTATACAGTGCATAGGCTCCTCTGCAGATGATCTCCTGTCCACATAAACATGCTGCCAGTGAATTTGTAGGTAAAATGATAATTACTTCTCACTGAGGAGATGAAATCATTTTTTCTCAAGCATATATCAGAGCTCTGTTCCACTTCTACACACAGCAACACAGCATGTACTACCTGGACAGCAAGCACTTAATGGTAAGTAGATATTTGGAATGTCATTATGATATGTTTTTCTGTATCTCTAATATCTTATATAACAGATTCAATGAATTTTAGTATATTAATTTGATTATTGACGCAAATCTGGGTCTTTTGTAGCTGAAGATTTAGTATCTTCAATGTTGACTTTAAGGAGTATATCCAAGTCTGGTGTGGTATGTGTGTGTGTGTGTGTGAGTGTGTGTGTGTGTGTGTATACTTTTCACACATCTACTTCAGTTTCAACAATTTCCCTCATTAGCTCTCACTGATGCTCTGAACAACTGTCTGCTGATCCTTCCTGATTTGTCTATCGATTTGTAATTTCTGACATTGTCTATGTTTTCTATGAACAGAACCAAATACCTGATTGCAAAATAAAACCATATCATAAGCTGTGCCTCTCTCTGACAGCTGTTTTCCCATCAGTGCAGGCAAAAACCCAACAATGATATTAATGCCAAAAATATTCAATAGCTATGTGTGAAATAGTATATAATGCCTTTGAGGTATCCCGGTCACAGACAATTATCTGCACTTAGTACTCAACCTCCATGGCCATCCTGTACATACCATTCAGTTGAACAGAAGGTTTGAGTTTTCACATAAATGCACAAAACTCTAATCACATAAACAAAAATGGAAGCCTGTGTCTCTTAGAATATAGTGTTTTTCCTCTTTCTTGGGACTTAGAATATTCCGATCATTTTACAACATCCTGCTGTCTCATTTCCTGCTTCCTACATGTCCTAGTGAATTTGTTTATTTTATTCATAGTGAATGGTCTTTGAATGGGAAAAATCTCACTGCAGAAAGTAATTTTGGTTATTGCTTCAGGACAATGACTTCTATAGATGCTTCATTGTATATTCTCTTATACTTTGCATTAGCATGATGAGTTTGACATGCATGGTCTGTGCAAGGACTTTGGTTGTCACTGTATTCCAAAGACACAAGCAGAGACCCCAGTAAATTCACAGTTATAGCTCCTCTGATTATTTCCAAAGGGACAGAGACATGCAAAATTCCTAATTTTTCAATTTTCTTTGCAGTGTTCTATTCAGTTGACATTAGTGTGAACTTTGTGTTATTCTTGCTGAAAATGTGGCCAGTGGGCAACTCACAGCTCAGTCTTTTTGCCATCTTGTGTTTTGACAGTGCTCATCATTAGTGACCTCTGTGTTCCAAACTCATCACTTTCTGTGGGTTCCCAGAAATGAATTCAGGTTCTCCTGAAGAGCAAAGAGTGCTCTCAACCCTTGAGGCATCTCTCTATCCATAGTGAAAATGTCTTTACTGTTCATTGGCTCAGTTGCACCATTATTTGACTGGTAATTAAAATATGCTCTCAATTACATTTGTGAAAAAATATAATAAAGGTACAAACCTGAATAGCCAATTCCTATGAATTTCCTGATCCAATATTCCCTTCCTCTTCACTTCATCACTGTCCTTTGTGCTAACCATGTTCTAGATTTCACATAGTTTTATATTTCTTCTTTCATATTCTACTTTGTCTTTAATTATTTTTTGGTACAGTGTCATTCTGCACAGTCTTCCCTGTCATGAACCAGAACTGTGCTCAAACTAACAGAGATCCTCTTGCCTATGCCTCCCAAATGGGGTTAAAATTTGTATAGAATTATTCTTCACCTTTAATTAAAAAATTCATTTCCACATGTTTGTTGTCACATTTGTAGGTCACCTCCAAGTAATAGTTATCCTCTACTCTTTAGCTCCTAATAATAGCATGAAGGCCATCATGCCAAGTAACAAATGCCTTTACACATTGTTTTCTCTAACCAGGTCCCTGTGTTGCTTGCATGTAATCTTAGTGAAGACATGTGTTTTATGATATTTTTAGTTTTTTTTTCTTGAGACAGGGTATAACACTGTAGCACAACCTGTCTTGGAACTCATTGTGTAACACAGACTGCCCTTGAATTCAAGACCATCCTCCTTCTTCAACCTGTGAGTGCTAGGGTTAAAAGCATGTTGTATTGTGCTCTGCCTGTTTTCCATATTATTTCTTTTATTTAAAAAAGATTTATTTATTTTTGATTTACAAGTGTTCTTGTTCGGCCCATATGTATGTCTTCTCACTACATGCATGAAGTTCCTTTGGAGTCCAGAAGAGAGCATAGGATTCTGTGGAACTGAGGTTATAGAGCGTTGTTAGTCTCTGTACCAAACCCAGGTCCTCTGGAAGGCCAATCAGAGTCTAAATTTATCAATATTCTCTCTAAACACTCTCTTACATATCTTGATAAATTTGTACAATTACAAACCTGCTTAAAACTGACTGCTGATGTAGAATTGACTATGGCAGTTTGTGGCCACTATGCAACAGCTCACTTCTAGGTTTTGACCATATCACAACACTTTCCACTGTTTTTAGTTGGGAAGTACTCACAAATAATCACGTTTCTTCTTTTTTTGAGATATTTTTGTGCTCTGTGGTCCATACTTGTCATGAATTTATGATTATGCTGATGTTGGTTCCTTGTTTCAGAGATGACAGGCATGTGTCATGACCTTTGACTGAAAGTCCAATGGCATTAAAAGACATACAAGTGGCAAAGAGTTCAGAGAGTAAGTGTTTAGCATCATTCTGACATTCAACCTTCTTTCTCTTGATCAGATTCTCATCCTCCATCCTCAGTGAGTGTGTGGTGTGTGTGTGTGTGTGTGTGTGTGTGTGTATACACACACACTCCTGTAGAGGACTAGAGAATGTTGTTCAGTGCCTTCCTCATTCACTCTCTTCCTAAAGTTTCAGACAGTGTCTTTCTCAAAACCCAGAACTCCCATTTTAGGCTATAAAAGTACACAGTAGACCCTCAGACAGTGTTCTAATTTTCATTGGTTGATACGGATTGCAACTCAGGTTCCTCTGATTATCCAGTACAACATTCATTGACAAGGACACTTCTGTAAACCACAAGTGTATACATGGATCAATTCTCAGTTAACACTTTTGAGAAAAACCCTGCTGAAAACCAGACTCTACTCCTAACCTTACCCTTATACCTTAGTCCCTGCTTCCTAGAATGAAAATCCTGTCTGTTCCCTTCACTGGATTTTCTCCCCTAATAACACCACAGGAGAGAGGATTCACTTATATACTTCTAACCTGTCCTTCATTGATGCTCACTACGCAGTTAAAAGTTTTTCTTGCTTATTGATTGAAACAAGTCAGTTTCAGGGCTCATGATAAATCCCTCAGCAGACATACCATGACCTGACCTTGTGATATTCCAGGAGGATGAGCTCTAAGAATATTCATTTTTTATCCCAGGAGTTATTGTCAACTTCATAGGTATAGTAGTGTGGCAGACAAAATTGGCTATAAAGTCCCTATCTAGAATCTAGGCTCAAAAATGCATCCTCCTTGCACAGGCAAGTTTGTTTCTTTCAGGTACCAGTTTGCAGAGGACAGGACAGATTCCAGTCTTGTCTAATGCAGATTTCTGAGCTAGATACTTACTCATTCCAGATTCCAATTTTCTACATCATTTTACTTAGTCAATACTATTTTCTTTGGACCCCAAAAGTCTCAGTTATGCTTAGTCTGTGCCCTTTTTAGCAGCGATGAGATAGAGGGAATTTGTAATGTGTTTGCACCCAGGACACTCAATTTAATAAGTTTCACAGTTAACATAGTGTGATGCCTTATTATCTGTAACTGAAACTGATATACATTGAAACATATCACTTAAAAATCCTTTATCATTGTCTATAAATAGAATCTAGTGGCCACAGTGCAATACAATAGTTGATATCCTATAAGAGTGTAGTTTTCCTTGTTTAATATGAGTTCTCTAGATCTAATGTAGAGTAACCAAGGACCATGACAGAATTACATCCAAAGAATTGACTATAAAGATTCTCTTCCTGATCAAGCTTGGTATTGATCAAGACCCCTTGAATGTGGGTGTCAGTGAGGAGGCCTAGGTAATTTATTGAGCCTTGGGTAGTAGATCAGTATTTTTCCCGGGTATACAAATGGACTTTGGACTCCCATCCATCAATGAGAAATGCACTCTCACCCTGAACCCTTTGGGGAGGGTCTAGGCCCTGCCCTGGATGAAATGACAGACTATGGACACGCCCATGGAAGGCCTCACCCTCCCTGGGGAAATGTGGGAATATTGGGGGGTTGGTGGTAGGGCAAAGGAGGAGGGAAGGGAAATGTAGAGGGACCTGGGACTGACATGTGAAGCAACCTTGTTTCTAATTTAAATTTAAATTAATATATATATGTATATATATATACATATGTGCTTGTAATAGGCGCTGTTGACCTCTTGTTGGAAAAGCAAGTTGTTTACACACCTAGTCATATAACTAGTCACAGAATCAGATGATTATCTGTATAAGCAAACTAAGAGATTCAAACTAAGCAAGCAGATAATGTACATCAATCCATCTCTCACTTCCATTGCTACTACAACAGGTTATTTTCATAAAATTCTAAAGATGTCATTATACCCCAAACCAAGTAAAAAGGACTGCATCTCTAAGAATATTTCTGCTATGGGAAAAGAATAAGGATCTGTTCATTTCACATTCAGTATAAAAAACCCATAAATTATTAGCCCTCCTTTTTCTATTTTTATCACTTTTCCAGAACTCACATTATGATAGTTGTTGTGCTGTTAATATTCTTCACTAATATATTTTTCCATTTTATTTCCTATCTTTGATCGTTTTTCAAAAATTTCTGATGTAATTTCCAAAATTCTGTTATGTTATGGAACACCAATAAACTTCTCTCTGTTGTCAATTAATTTGAAAGTCTGCACCCTCAGGAATTTCCTTCAAATTCATGTCCTATCTGCCTGTGATCCTCCTCTGTCAGCACTTTCCCATGATCACTAACTACTTTGATAGCTGTTCTGTAACCATTTCTACATTATCACTTGAAAAACTTCATCAGAGAAATCTTTTTCTCATTCTGCATTTCATTACCTTTAATGTGTATTCTGGGAAACCAGGAGATATGAGAAGTGATTAATACTTCTTCATGTAATTTATACCTTCCCAAATACCACAGAGTGTCATTCTATAATGAAATCTTTCTTATTTTTTTCATTTAGAATTCTTTGATGTTTCTCTGGCATTGTCATTGGGGAGATAGATATATCTCATTGTATTACTGGAATAGACTTCAAGTACAAGATCTCAACCACTGGTAAATTTTTCATGGTACAATACTCTTTTTATCTAGTAATTGATATACATATCTATATAGTCCATTTACGGTATTGCTGCCACAAGCTTAGAGGTGGAAATATATTTCAATACATGAGAGTCAAGTAGTGAGAAAATGCTTGACAATGTTTTATTAATTCTTTTAGATTTCCACTCACTGAATTTTGATCATATTTATCCCCTACTTCCCTAACTCCTCAAGATCCCCTCCTACTCCCATGCCTGCAAATGTGTGTCCTATTGAAAAATGGATCCAATTTTCAGCGTCTACATGTGTCAGTGCAGGCCATTTGAAGGAGTGTGTTCAACTTACCAGGGAGCCATAAGCTTTTATAAAATCCACTTTCCTCAAGGAGTTGTCAAATAATGTTTCATAGGTCTGCAGGAAGGCAAGTATGTATGAACATGCATTTTAAGAGCATAGCATGAGTGAATGGGATAATAAATACTCAAGAGAGAGAGTTGTGAAACATAAATGTATTTATTAAAACATGAAACAGTTCACACACTTGGTTCAGAACTGCTGATTCCTCCTAGTAAGTTAGAAATTATGCAGCTTAATTGAGTTTGTTCATTTGTTTTCATTATTGATGAAAGCCAGAACTTACAGAAATGTAATAATTTATAAATCAATATGAAATATTGATAATATCTTTTTATGGGTATTTATGTCTCTATATCATATATAGACATAATTTACAAAAATAAATAAAATATGTTTGCCACACACATATACATTTAGCATAAATGTGACCTAGACCTAATAAAAGCACACAATTAGAGCTGTTCATTACACCCAATGACTGTAGTTCCAGCAAGTTGAGGGAAAAGGTTCACTTAAGCACAAGAATTCAAGAATATTCTGGAAAACACAAAAAGACACTCCCTCCATATAATTATAGTTAAATTGAAAAACAAATTATCGTCATTCTTTTACTGAAACCATATTAACAGTAATTCTTATGGACTCTTTTAATTTGGCAATTGAGCTTAAATTCTGACCCAGTATTGGTAATTATGTATAAGCTATAAGTACAATGTGACACAAACATGAACACACTATGGAATATATATATATATATATACACATATATATATAATGCAAACTATATTAAAACAAACTAAAAAGGAAATAAACAAATGTTTGCTTCTTTCCATCTACACTGTTTGGTATTTGTTCTTCTATGCCATGGAGTTTTTAATCCTTCATGTTTTTTATCATAACTGTGAACTCAAGAATGCATATTTGTAGGCTGGAATGATTTGGGACTTTCCTTTCATACTTCTTTGTATTCAAGTTAATTCATATGGAAAAAACATAATACACTATGTTTCTTGTATTCTCATATCGTATTTCAGGTTCATCTTCAGGGTAACTTTATTAGGAGATATGAATATGTTAATTTAATTTTGTAACTATGGGACTTACAATACTAAGGACACCCTTAAAGATATATCTTAAATAGAGTATACCAACTTAACATAGAACACACCAACAAGTATTTAATTTACAATTCTGGTACACAAGAAAATTAGGGGAAGGAGAGTTGACTCAGTGGTTAGGAACACTTTCTGATCTTGCAGAGAACATAAATTTGGTTCTGAGTGCCTACATAGTAGTCCATAAACATCCTGGAGATCTGAGGCCTTGTGGATTTTTCAAGCACTGATTGCACATGATTAAATTATATACTTGGAGATAAATACCCTCACACATAAAACAAATATTTTACAAATGAGAATGTAAAATATCACGTCTTACAGAAACAGTAATAATACGGCTTAACCTCAGCAATATAAATTATGAGGTTGAAGAAAGTAACTTTTTAAAAATCTTTTCCTTCTGTCTCAAATTAAAATCTTTGTCCCCCTGATGTGTAAATGATGAGTGATATCAACTTGGAAGTGGGGATTATATTCTTTCTCCAGACAGGAGTAGGCATCATGGGAAACTCCTTGCTTCTCTGTATTTATGGTTTCACTTTGCTCACTGGACAAAAGATGAGACCCACAGACCCTATCCTCAACCAACTGGTTGTTGCCAACAACTTACTCCTCTTCTTCAGAGGGATCCCTGAGACAATGTCAGCTTTTGGATGGAAGGATTTCTTCGGTGATGCTGAATGTAAACTTGTTTTTTATCTTCACCGTGTTGCCAGAGGGGTTTCTATTAATACCACATGCCTTTTGAGTGGCTTCCAGACCACCAAACTTTGTCCCAGATTCTGTTTTTGTAAGAAGCTCTGTAAGAGATGCCCAAGATGTGTTGGTGTCTGTGGCTTCTATTTTTGGATCCTGCAACTCTTGGTAAATATGTATATTCCTATGCAAGTAACTGGCCCAAGGGGCATTCAAAATATTAGTATGAGCACAAATTACAGATACTGTTCATCACCTGTACCAAAAACATATATATTTTTATTAAATGCAGTCTTGTACTTTGCCATTGATGCTATATGTTTGGTGTTCATGATTTTGGCTAGTGGATCCATGGTCCTTGTCCTGCACAAGCACAAGCAGCAAGTTCAACACATTCATAGTCACAGTCTCTCCTTGAGACTTAGCCCAGAGGACAGAGCTACACACACCATTCTGAGACTGGTGACCATGTTTGTTTTCTTCTTTGGTCTCTCTTCCATTTCAACTCTTTGTCTTATTCTTACCAGGAACCCAAACAAGAGGTTGATTGATGCTGCTGCATTCCTAGCTGCATGCTTCCCTGCATTCAGCCCCTTTCTGCTCATCAGTTGTGATACCCGTGTCTCTCACATCTTTGATATGTGTTGTAGAAAAAAATCTCTCTCATAATATGGACAAATATCTGTCTTCCTTATGGTTTCTACCATTGACCCACTGCTTGATTTAACTTTTTATATTCCATTTTAAATGTATATATGTTTTGCCTGCACTAAACTTTTGCTGGTGACTTACATGAAAGAAGAGAGTGATAGATCCTCTAAGGCAGGAATTACAGAATGTTGTGAAGCGTCATGAGTGTACAGTAAATTGAACCCAGGAACCCAGGAAAAGAAGCTACTGCTGTCTTTCTGGCCTTTAAAATCTCTATTGAGGATATAATTCTTATAGGACTGCCTTTATATGTAACTTGGACTGTTCCCCTTGTAGCTTTTAAGATTCTCTCTTTCCTCAGTATGTGTGGAATTTATTTTCTGAATCAATCTATTTGGTATTCTCTAAGTTTCTTATCTTTCTAAAGGAATGTTCTTATTTAGGTTGAAACACACCTGTTCTCTATGTGCTGTTCCCAAGGGTGAAAATATTCCCTCCATCACATTACTGATAAAGAATCCCTCCTATTCTGGTGGCTGACTGTGCACTCTCCTTATTTTTTGTTGTACTGTCTAGAAACTCTTGAAATTCATTTAGAATTATCTACTGATATCTGTGGCTAGTTCCAGGTTTTCTGTGTTATTGAATTTAATTTTGAAAGTTATACTGTCCCCCTAAACCTTATAGAATATTTTCCATTTGATAGTTTCAGTTTCTATTTATTTTTAGAATTAATAATGTTTTTGAGAAAATATCTCACTATGTAGCCATAGCAGTCCTGAAACTCACTTTGTAGCCTGGGCTGGCTTGGAACTCTATAGAGAGATGTACCTGCTTCTGTCTGTAGTGCTCTGCTATTAAAGTTGTGTACTACCACATCCAATTGTATTTCAGTTTTTCTTAATCTTAGTTTTAATTATTACATTTTAAAATTTAAATTAGAAACAAGCTTGCTTCGCATGTCAATCCCAGCTCCCTCTCTATGCCCTCCTCCCCCACCCCACACCAAGCACCTAGCCCCCACCCAATCCCCACTCTGCTCCCCAGGGAGGGTAAGGCCCTCCCTGGGAGATCTCCAGAGGCTGTCATTTCATTGGGGGCAGGGCCTAGGCCCTAAGAGAGATATGCATGATATCCCAAAGAAGGGGAACTGAACAGGATCTCCTGAGAAGATTGGAAGCATGTGGGGAGGGAAGAGGTGGCTGGAAAAGGAGACAGAGAGAAGAGGAGGGAAGAGGAGGACATGGAAGAGAAGGAAGTTTGAGTCAGGGGAACTGTTTCAGTTTTTCAAATAAGGTGTTTGATATATTTTGAAGATAATTCAAACAATAGAAATTAGACAAGAAAAAGTCTAGGACATAATATTATTAAAATAGGCAAATAATACAATCTAACATTCCTTATTGTGGACGACATAATTCTGTATGTAGTATAACCTATACAATATACTATGTAATGTTTAGATATAAAAATTACAGCCGGGCAGTGGTGGCGCATGCCTTTAATCCCAGCACTCGGGAGGCAGAGGCAGGCGGATCTCTGTGAGTTCGAGGCCGGGCTGGACCGATAGCCTCTGAAACAATACAGAGAAACCCTGTCTCGTAAAACCAAAAAAAAAAATTACAGAATAATTACTAGCCTTCATATATACCAGAAGTATACTCTTGGTGGAAGAAAGAATCAAACTTTCCAATTTTCTGTACCTCCCTCCAAAGTGAGTACCTACGAATACAGTTAAACAAAAGGAAAGAATCCCTTTACTCCCCAAATTTCAAAACCAAGATCTCAAAGAAGATAATACATGATACAATTTTACTGTTTTTAGACTGGAAGAATTAACATGGGAAAAGGCAAATACTATCAAATTTAAACATTATTCCTTGGGAACTCCAAGGCAGGAAAACTAATTCAGATATTCACTCCTCCCTCAAATCCTCCAAATCCACTACCCCAGTCTCATTCTCACCTCCTCAGTAAACACCTTCTAAAGCCTCGCTTCTCCCTTCTCCCATCTCCCCATTTCCCTCCACTGGATCACACCCGTAAATCCCCCCTTCCCCCGCCAAACATTGCTCTATCCTAGACACTAACTTCATTAGCCACTACCTGAAAACCCACAGTCCACTCCAGCCAGAGAAGCAGGCAGGCAAGCTGCAGACTTTCACCCTTCCCACTCCTCTTCCAAGTAAAATGCCCATTTCATCCCCAACTCTGGAGCAGAAAACATGTTTCTGCCTCTCCTTGCACTGTGCTTTCATTCACAGGGGATTAAGCAGATCACAATAAAGCACCATGGTTTTCTCCCTGTGTGGTCGTCTGCAGACTCTGCTGCCCTTTAGCACATCCACAGCCATAAATGCAAAAATTCTAGTACCTTGGAAAATATTTTACCTTGTGGACATACCTATGAATACCTCAGAAGAGTTCTCCTAGAAGAAAACCCTCAGCCACCTCACTTTCCTAATGATCAGAGATGAAGTCAAATCTAAGGAACAAAATGATCCCCCTAAAAATGACAAGATCAGATACCATCACCTTGAATCACAATTTCTTAAACCCAAGAGCCCAAATGAAGTTGGAAAAGCATGACAAATACAGACAGGATATAATATGTCTCCACTAGAGCAGTGAGACCATTTTGATGCTGGCTCTGAATATTCCATCATAGGTAAAGAACGTGAAAGAGACCTGAAATTAGCCTTTACAAATATGATAATGGTCCTTCCAGAGGAAATTAGTAAATCCCGGAACAAGATTTATGAAAATACCGTGAAAGATAATGAATAGAATGATTCAAACTTGAAAATGGAAATGGAATAATAAAGAAACCCCAAACTGGGGGACATCTGGAAACTAAAAATTTAGAAAATCAAGCAGGAACCTCAGCAGACAGCCTCACCAATAGAATGAAATATAGATAAGGGAGAATCTAAGGTGTTCAAGAATACATAGTAGAAACAAACTCATAAGTCAAAGATTTATAGGAATAGATGAAGAAAAATAAACCCAGGTAGAAGGCAAAGAAAACATATTTTCAACAAAATACTAGAATAAAATTTCCCTACCTAAATAATGAGATGCCCATCAAGTTAAAAGAAGTATATAGAGCACCAAAGAGCATGGAGCAGTATATAAAGTCCTCGCGGCACAAATATTCAAATTATTTAATGAAGAGAACAGAGAAGGAATATTAAAAGCAGCAAGTGAAAATTATCAAGCAAATATAAAGGCAAGCATATTAGAATAGTGTGTTGTTTCTTAAGGGAGGCTCTGAAAGCAGAAGAGCATGAACAGATGTGCTAGAAACTCAGAGACCAGACCTGCCAGCCAAGACTAACATAAGCAGCAGAAGTTGCAATTACCATAGATGGAAAAAGTAAGGTATTCCAGGGACAAACCAATTTAAACAATATCTATAAATCTAGCCACACGGAAGATGATAAAGGGAAATTTTCAATTGTAGATGTTTACTCACACCCTATAAAACATAAGGAATAAATAATCCCAGGCAAGCAAATCCAAAGAATTGGAAACACACACATGAGCAAAGCATGCACCTCACATTGGCATCACTCAATATCTAGAGTCTTAATAGCCTGTTAAAATGCACATACTTACAAATTGAATGAAAATCAAAATCCATCCTTTATATGCATCTAAAAACCACATTTGAACTTCAAGAACTGACATTACATTAGTGAAATAGTAGGATAAAAGATAATCCAAGAAAACTGGTGTGAAGGCATGCTGAAGTAACCATTCCAGTATTTAACACGGCATATTTCAAACCAAAATTATTCAGTGTGGATAGAGAACTAAATAATATATGTTCCCATACACACAGATAGAAGTTGATTTCAATAGTCCACTACCTCCAAAAGACACGCCATCCAGGCAAAAACTAAAGAGAGAAGGACTAGAGATAACTGACTTCACAAAGCAAATGGACCTAATAGATGTGTTGGAACATACAAGTCAAAGACAAAGAATATGCCTCTGTTACAACACCTCATAAAGTGTTTCCCAAATAGACAGCAAACTTGGACACAAATCAAGTTTCAGCAGATGCAAAAACTTGTAATAATAAAATTCAGATCATCTGACAACCATGGATTAAAGGATAGCATCTACAACAGAAACAATAGAATGACTGAAAACTGAGCAAATGACTATTGAATGAGAATGCTTCAGGACAAACTTTAAAGAAGAAAGTAAAGAAATTTGATAATTTAATGAAATTTAATGAACAGCACATGTAAACTTATGGAACACAATGATTGGGGTTTCCACAGACAAGTTATTGCCACTGAGTATCTACAATAAAAACAACAAAAAACAAACAAAAAAAGGAATCAATCAAAGGAAAAAAACAAATGGACTGATCTCGTACTAATCATTTAACAGCACACATGACAGTTTCAGAACAAAATAATGGAATCACACACAGAAGAGAAGACAGGCAAAAACACAAAGAATTAAAGAAACAAAACCTTGGCTGTTTAAGAAAATCAATAAAATTTACAAACTCTTATCTAATGAATTAAAAGGCAGAAAGAGAGAATATAAAGAATAACAAAATCAGGCTATTACAAATAATGCTGCTATGAACATAGTGGAACAGACATCCTTGTTGTATGAATGGGCATCTTTTGGATATATGCCTAAGAGTGGAGTTGCTGGGTCTTGTGGTAGGTTTATTCCCATTTTTCTGAGGAATCTCCATACTGGTTTCCAAAGTGGCTGAACCAGTTGGCACTCCCACCATCAATGGAGGAGTGTTCCTCTTTTACCACATCCTCTCCAGCATAAATTGACATTGGTGTTTTTGTTTTTAGCCATTCTGACAGGAGTGAGACAACCTAGATGTCCCTCAACCGAAGAGAGGATAGAGAAAATGTGGTACATTTACACAATGGAGTAGTATTCAGCAGAAAAAAACAATGGAATCCTGAGATTGGCAGGCAAATGGATGACACTAGAAGAAACCATCCTGAGTGAGGTAACCCAGTCACAAAAAGAGAAACATGGCATGTACTCTCTCATATATGGATTTTAGACATAGATCTGGGGAATGCCAGCCTACAATCCCATGGCCAGAGAGTCTGGGAAACAGAACCAAATTCAGTGGCTGATGGAAGAAGAGTCAGACTCCCACGGCTAGGCACTGAGATGAACTCAAGAAAGCCAGTGACACAGAGGGAGGACTGATGAACAAAGGAGTTCAGACTGGGCTGGTTTAACCCCAGAAAGAGCTGACCTGACAAGGGTCAGTCCTCCCTCTCTGTCTCAGAAGTCTCAGAATGGCATTAAAATACTGAAGGATTCTACGTGAAGTCCTTGTCTGTAAATGGCTTTGAAGTAAAGAACCATGGATGGTGAAGAAATTTTGGTTTATGCAGGTATTAAACCAACAACAGGATAGACACTAAACAGCAAAACCATATGCATACACATCATATACAAATATGTATGTGCTTGTGTATGTATTTATGTCTGTGTGTGTGTGTGTTCAATAAAAAGAAACATTGTTTTCATTGCTTCTTGAACAAAAGTAGTTCTGTTCAGAAAGTGCTTTCCTACATCTATATTATGCAGCATCCTGTCTATAGTTTCTCCTAGAGTTTCATTGCTTTAGGATTCACATTTAAGCTTTGATCCATTTGGAGTTATTTTATATACAAAGTGATAGGCTCAGGTCTCATTTCATTCTTTGCATGTGGAAATTCAATTCTGCAAGCACCAATTGTTGAAGAGGATTTATTTTATCCGACATATACTTTTGGCATACTGTTTAATATTAAATGGCTGAATTACATTTCCTCCTATTTGAATCTCCAATTGGTCCCATTGATTTTCATATATTTTCATATGCCAACAACATATTGTTTTTATTGTCTCTGTAATATTTCTTAATATCTGGAATGGTATTTACTCCAGCATTTTTCTTTCTGCTCAGGATGGATTTTTATAGCTAGGTCTGTTGTCGTTCCACATGAGTGTTATTTTTTTTTCTGTTCTTATGAAAATTGAGATGGGGGCTTTGATTTGGATTTTATTGCATTTGTAAATAGATTTTGGTAAAATGGACAGTACAGAGTCATGAGTTTATAGCGTCTGACCATGCAGACTATTAGTCTTTCTCAGATAAGGATATTTCAGTATGGCATGGCACTCCTCTGGTATTAGACCTTCATTATAGCACAGAAATTACACAAAATAATGATTCCCATAATGTAGGGAGCCTTCCAAGTACAGTCTCAGACCTTACAATACATAGCTCTAAATGCAACATGTCAACACTTGGAAGACACCAAGGAATGCTAAAAGCTACTACTTAGTCTAAAACTGGGCAAGCATGGGCCCTGGGTTCAGAGCAAATGTTATTTGAGTCATATATTCTCTGAGGCATGATGATACCTTTGCACAATAGGCTGTTATCTATGGTCAGAAAGGTTCAGTGGCTTCATGGGTCATTGTGAAATCACTGTGTATATCCACCCTCTTTTTACCACTTTGAATTTTAGACATCCACTTGATATCCAAATACGTCACTGGTGTCTATTGAATCACTTTTCCACACAGGAATCTCTTGGTTGAATCAGTGATTTCATTAGTTTAAGCTCCTTATCAGTGACTTTCCCAGCCTAAAGAGCACTGTCAATCATCTGTATCTACTATTCACTATGACTCCTTCCAACTCAAATATTTTAGAAGATTCCCTATGTTCTCTCTATTCTACTGACAATTATTTGATTTGTGACTCAATTTCATTCATTTACAAGTCCTCTTTACAGTGATACATACTCTTGATTCATGAGTCTCTGTCATTTTCATTGAGAATCATCTCATCAACTCATGTCCACTTTTGTCTTAATTTTATTCTGTGCATTCTCTCCCTCACAATTCATCCTCTTATAAATATAGCTCAAATGGAAATGGGTTGTGTTTGCAGGTCATTACTTAATTATGGTATCATATAGAAAACAGTTTTGAAGATACAACACAACTTAAGGTGATCAGTCATGGTGTGCCTCTTGCATATATGATGCTTGTGTCCTAACCCTTGAGTGTTGTTTTATATTATGCAAGCTTTATTACATTGAGATGTGATCTATTCATGATCAGACACTCCATGGAATTTATAGTGAGGATTTTATTGAAACACTTTCTGACATCTGGGCTGGTAAATGGATTTTCTCATTTGATCGTGCTAGTCAGAGAAGACATACACATCAATATCACTGATGTTGGTAAAATTGCTATCAAATAGTAGCAAACAAGGATCAGAATTATATTAAAACCATCCATCATGTTGGCCATTTTGAATTGATTTTTTTGTAATAGGTGAAAGATTTTAAACCTCTTTGTTTCTGGTATTGATACAGGCCAGGGCAGTTGTAATGGGAAGAGGGAATCCTGACACACAGGTTCATTGATAGTAACTCTTTCAGTATTCATAGTACTCTTTCAGTAGTAGAATAGACTACACAGAGATTTCTGTCAAATCATCAAGCATCCAAATCACGTTATAGAATGAAAGCCACAACAATGGCATTTTTATTGATAGCATTTTGCTGGATTCTTTGCACATTGGGTGAGCAGAGTAAAGACTCTCACAGGGTCAAGTTGAGTAGCACAATGTGCATCACACAAGAGAATTGGATCATATAACTGTGGACTAAATCAGCCAACAAAACTTTCTTATTCATTTAAGCTAATCTTATAAAGACAAGTGGCTAACAACATAGTGTTCTGTATAGACAAATTGAAGGTGACTGTTGAATAAATTCCTGGATACCAAGGAAAATATATCATTTTCATTTTTAAAATGAGATTACATTTTTTGTATTTCTTATACAGACCAAACAAAACTTGGGTATAATAGAGTAACGATATAATAGAACAAATGGTAAAAATGATGGAAAGCAGAGAGAAGTAATGCGATTGATGTTCACCAACAACCAATTATGATAATATAAAAGAAAAATGTAGCCTCTTAAGATGGAGGAAAGAGTGTGAAAAGCCAGAAAGATAAACACAAGAATAAGAATATTTTGTGTGACTCTGGATTCAAGAGAGTTTCTGTCGGAACCATGGGTGCTGCGGATATGTTGAACCCTCTGCTTGTGTCTGTACAGAATGACAATCATGGAGACACTGGACCAGACCATGAGCACAGAAAAGAATATTTCAGGGCAGACCACCAGTGCTGCATAGAGGGAAGGGCCAATTCCATCCAACATTACAATGGAGCAGAAACCAAAATCTCGTTTTCTTGTCATATTTTTGATATCAGTATTAAGAAATGTGTATGGAAAAATCAATATGAACAGAATCCAAATGAGGGAGATGTGGCAGCCAGTGATTTTCTCAAATTTGATTTTATGATTCTTCCAACATGATTTCCTGGGACTAATGGTCAAGGCCTGGCAGACACTCAAGAGGCAGGTGGTGCCAATAGACACACTTCTACCAAGTCCTTGCAAGTACAACAGCAGCTTGCATCCAAAATCATTCAAGAAATGCTTAAGTCCCCAAACTGCTATTGTTTGGGGCACTCCTGTAGAGAGAATGATCAAAGCATTGGCTGCCATCATGTGTATGAGTATCCTATCTGTGGGCTTTAATGTGTTTTCTCTGCAATAAAGGACTAGATAGTAGAAAATTAGAGAGATATTTCCCAGAATTCCAACTGTAGTCTGTGATAAGTAAATAAACCTGATTGCCAGATTCCATAAGTCCATTCCGTGCTTTGGCACAATTCTGTTAAGTATAGGGATCTGCTATTCCTCTGGTCAAATAAATACTGAGAAATATTTACAGCCTTCAGTGACAGAAGAATCTTTTAATTGATTGGGCTACTATGAGACTGAAACACAAGATGCTAAAAAAAGGTATAAAAAAAGATCAGGTGTTCAAGTCCATCCCCAGCCACTGGAAAGACCTTGTTTGCCAGGAGTTTGACAGGAGTTACTTTGCATGTATACTATTGTGAGAATGAGCAATTACTCAGAAAGCACATAAGATGGAAGGAGAGCCATCATGTTTCATAGTAAAAAACATTCCCAATGATGTGACATTGACCTATGGAAAACAATGAAATTTCACAACCTATAGAACAAATACACTATTTCCAGAATAAGTTGCTATTTTAGTCATCATGTAAAAGAAAACAATTTAAATAATGTTGACAAAAGTTCAATGTATTAATTCTAAATTTATATCTCATCTAAAAATAAAAGATACAAAGTGACAATTTCATAATACCACTCAGAATACACCTATGGTCTTTTGAGAAGTTGTGTGAAATCCTCTTTATGGAGGTGAGATGTCCTTGATGCAGGAGACAGAAACAGCTGTGAATCAGTACCAGGCTCAACCATGAAGTCCTAGGAAAAATCCAGTTGTTACACAAAATAATCAACAGTGCAATGATAGTCACATGAACAAAGAAAAAACTGGGAAGTAGTGGGCTATGTAACTTGGGATCTAAAGAGTTTTAAACGAAATGGAGATATGAGCTGTGCCCTTAGGAATTATCAGATAGTAGCAGTCTCCCATCTCCATGCACTGGCACTGTGGAGCATCCAAGGGATTGGATACATCAGAGTGTAGAAAGCATTCTATTAAGGGTGATAAGACAGACCCGTAAATATCAGTAGCTTATATTCCATGTCAATGTGGATTATTATCTATTGGTGTTGGAAAAATGTGTTTAAGTGGAAAGAATACAAGTTGATCCCAGGTAACTAAAATGTGACACATGAGAGAGTTAAAATGAGTTTCCATGAGAGAAGCCTTGGAAGGAAAGAAAACACACAATGTTTGAGAATAGAAGGAAAATAATGTGCATGCAACAGATAATCTGAAGTAGAATTGGAGAAATGGATAGATGAACAACTGGGTCAACCAAAAATTTAAATAGGAAAAAGGCTTAAAGAAACTAGCTATATTTAAGCTAACTAAAAAAGGCAATAAAATGAAAAAAGAAAAAAGTATTAAAATACATCTTGATACAAATGCTACAAATATTGAAGTAAGTCCAATATTTGGAATTTCTTGAGCATATAGAAGTAAAAACCTGCCCCTACTATGATAACCCTCCCCCCATAGGACTATACCTCCTCCAACATTGCTACACTTTCTAATAGTGTCAATCCATGTACCCCCAGGCATTCAAACACACGAGTTTATGGGAATATAAATTTTCATTCAAACCATCACAAAAAAACAAAGTAAATTCCTGTTCGTAACTGAAGAAATTTGGAATTTAAAATCCATTCATCACCTTGCATATTAGCCACATGTGTTCAGTACAATCTCATGATCAATTAATCAATATATACATGATAGAATCCTGTATACATGGCAACCCTTGAAAATTTTAAAGTGTTGTGTTTTGCTGAATCTATTGGTTTCCAGTTGGTTTTTAACTTGCGAAATTCCCAGGCAATGCATGGATATTACTTTTAAGTCTTAAAATAAAAAAGTGTAAATCGTAAACAAAAGTAAGTCTGATTTAAGCCTGCTGGTTGAATGGCACCTGACATCTATGCAATATACTCATGGATTCAGTATTTGAGTCTACTTTCTCAACAAATATCATCTGATATTTTGAACACTGATACTGACTGATATATGAATTCATTGAAATATTTGTCGGGATATTACCTCAAATATAGTCTTTATTTATGCTTTTGTTGCTTCATCATATGCATAAGAACTTCAACATGACTTTGGATAAACTGTCCAACAGTGGACACATGAAAACAAACACATGGATGCTTTACAAAAGTCCTCATATATGTCATTGTCACATGCAGGACACTGGGGATATTTCTAGGAAATTAGGCCAATGGCCTACTCAACTGCATCTATGAGGATAGAGAAAGCTACAAGTATTGACAAGATTCTTCATGAAAAGACCTGCTGTGGAATAATTGGAGACTTCTGTAATGACAATGACCAGGAAATATCTGTACCACATATTTGAAAATTAAGTACTTTCACTGTTTACCTGAGTTCATTTTAGTGAAGAAGAGATGCTATAGAAATTAAGTAGGAACCAATAACCTCCATTACATGATACCATGTCTTTGTGCAGATCTATAAATTCACTCTACCAATTATGATAATGAATATTTGCTTCACAGCCATTAATGTATTTCACACAAAGCTACTGGTCACATATACTGAACCCCGATATTCCCGATAGTAAATATTCACTTAGTTTACTTCTTAAATTTTTTGTGAATAATGGCAAATAAATTTTTAGGTGTTAAGTAATTATACAGCAGATAGCAGTGACAACTTACAAATCATGTTTATTTGACACCTCTTTGATTTTTATAACTGTCATTATCTGACCTTAGGAACACTGAGGACAAATTACTTATCCATGAAACTGTTTAGAGGCAAAGTAAATGCACTATGGACATGAACATGGATAGTACAGCATAAACACATTGACCTCAGTCTGTGGTCAAAAAGCCATGAAAGATGTTCTTAAATGTATTCACTTCTGACACTCAGGTTATGTTCCCAAATTAAAAAAACTTCACTTTATTGTTTTGTAATTGTATTCTTTTTGCTGTAGGCTGGCATTTGAGAGGACTATAGAGAAGGCTCAGTGGGGCAGAGACTTGCTGCTGGTGTAGACAGCCTGGGTTTATTCCCCAGCACCCACACGTTGGCTCACAATTAACTGCATTCTGGTTTCAGTGTAGACTGACACTCTCTTGTGGCCACAGTTGGGACTGAATACCATAAGGCACACATATGCATTCAGGCACAATCATTCATATATACAAAGTAAAAATAGATGAATAAATGCATCTTTACACAATTAAGTTATCATTTTAATATGAATGTTGACTCCACAGAAAAATGCAAACTGCAAATAAGGCTTACAAGATTGTAAAAAAGTCGTGTTCTAAGTGTTGTTTGACATAATAGAAAATTGCCACAACTCCAAGTTTAATTTCACATGTATAATATGCGCCAAGTATTTATGTCTCCACTGTAAATACGCATTGTTGATATTGCAAAGATAAAGATGACAGAGATAGTCTAACAATCAATGAATTTCTAACACTATTACTGTGTACAAAATGCAATATTAAATTCTAACACGTGATTAACATATAGCATCATGAGGAGAAATTTAAATTACCAAAACCATTTTTTACAATTCTACATGTATTTGGTAATTGTTATACATGTTGTTGTTTTCAATCAGGGCGCCATTATGTAGCTCTGGTTTTTTCTGGAACACCATTTGTAGATCATTTTGATCTAAAGCTCACAGAGACCTTCCTTCCTGTAATTCACAAATGAGATAAAAGTTTTGCACCAGCACCACTGGATTGTTTTATTATTGTATAATTTAACTATTATAATGGAATTCATGATTATTTGAAACTCAGTTGGTACACATGAGATAATTAAGAATAGTCAGAATAATGTGAAACTTTAAGTATTGTCTAATACTAGTGTGGTTTAAAATTAGCTAAGTGGTAGTGTCCAGGCCAGCTGTGTGCAAGGCCCTTTGTTATGTTGGTAACAGCAATAAACATATGAGACTTTATTGTATAAGATTCTGCTCAACATCAGAGTAAGAATAATACAAATGAGAAAACCTTTAATGTGAATCTGGGGTAAATACTGATTGGTGGAACTGAGAGAGAAAACCCAAGTATAATTTAATTACAAAGGAGTGACTGAAAAAATATAAATGGTCTTAATCTTGTGTGAGTCTTTTGGTTTTTACTGTAATATAAATCCCAAACTGAGGGTGACTATGTGTAACACCAGAATAATGCAGGCCATCTGTGAGGTTGCTGAAGAAATATTGTAATACGTCAATATGTAAACGCACCCTACCCTCATACTGTGTTGATTATCTATTAAATATTATGATCCTGGCAGTGATTGTCCAATAGTGATACACTACATTACATTCCTTGTCACCTTTCCACGTTAAAGAGTTTTGAAAGATGTCATTTTACCATTGGCTCTTCACTACAGGCAAATTTACTACTGCTTCTATAACCAAATGATTAACGTAGTGTCTCATAAGAATGATTATTTTTTACTTCAGAAACATATTCATATCCTACATCTTCCCAGGGTTGTGTGCTTCTTTTATTTCCATTTTAATATCCACTATGGAAATTAAATCCTAAGTTTACCATAATAATAGGACTTCAAATTAATGAACACATTATGGACGGTAAGCTGAATTATCATATTGATCTATTGCAATGGCCCTTGAGCACCTTAACAGATAGGTGGCTTGCATTATCCTGGTATACCAACTGTCACCATCCGTGGGTAACTTATATTATACTAAGAACCAACAAGTTGAGGCGCAATGTTTGAACATGCCTATAATCCTCAGTCGCTGCTTAGTTGTGAAATTAATCACGTGACTTCTCTCTATGTAAGATAGATCAGTATTTTCCTCAGATTCCCACTACCAGACATGGGCTATTATACAGGACCCTTCCTTTGACTGACTCTTCTGCTCCAACTGAAATACAAAGTACTCACCAGGTTTCATGCATCTGCAGGATGGTGATGTCATTCTGCAGACCCTGACCCTTAAGAAGCAATTGGAAGAGAGTCAGCTCAAACCTGAGTTATAAGTCATTGAACTCCTGTCCCTCCAGATTTGCAATTTTCATTTCACCTTCAGTGGCAATGACAGCATTGGCTTTGGGAGACAAAATAATTCATGAAACTTTCTCCATTTGCTCATTAGCACACATACTTAATTGTTTCCTTTGAATAGCTCTGCAGAGACAAAGTCTTTGTAGAAAGCATTGAGTTTTCAGGATCCATTGAAGACAGAACAAATTTCCTGTGAAGGGTGAGGTCGACTTCATAAAAAAGTAAATGCAGTTCCCCTATCTCATGGGATGCAGTTTTCACTGACTTCACGAGCACAAATCACATTAGTTATTTAAAAATAAAAACTATAACATTTTGTAATTAAATTGTTTCTTTGAGTTTTTCGTAGATTCTCATGAAGTGTTCAGTCCATTCCCATTAACTTCTTTCCAATTTCTTTCTATAACCTCCCATCATTAATTTCTGTTAATATCATATCTCAAAACAAAACAAACTCTGTGTCTAATGAATGAATATAGAAAGCACCTAATTTGGGGGAACCTGTGGAAACACGGTTAGTATCTCAAACTTTGAACACTTAAAATCGTGTGACATTATTTTCACAGAAGCTACCTGTGACCAGTAGCTATTCAGATATGTGTGAAACTTCCTGAGCCCTTTCACTATGCTGGAATTTTTTCTTACTTACTTTGTGCAATATTCGTGAATGTTATCCTAGCAAGTGGATTCATGTTTGTAAGTGCACTAATTAGTCTGGGCAAAAAGTGCTTCATTTTAATACCCTGGGCCTTCTGGTTTGTACACTCTTTCTGTCTCTTCTTCCATGACGATCCCTTAGTATTTGGAGGATAAGTAATGTTATAGAGGTTCTATTTTAAGGGGAACCTTCCAACAATTATGACAGTTGTGGACCTGAGTGTTAATAATATAGAGTGAAAAAGAAGCTTATCTAATGGAGGTTGAGAGATATACTAATCATAATTATGAAGATGAAATAATAGGTAATAGTTTATTATTCTTTTTTAGCTGTTTTATTACTTTAATTTAAAATAGCTTGTTCACATGTCAATCCCAGTTCCCTCTCCCTCCACTCCTCCCACATCCTCCCGACCATGCCCCCCCAGCTTCCCACCCTATCCCCTCTTCCTTCCACATAGAGGATATCTAGAGTCTGTCATTTCACTCAGGACAGGGTCCAGGCACTCCCCTAAGAGTCCAGGCTGAGAGAGCATCCCTCTTTGTGTTATGGACACACAAACTAGGGTTGTATGCCAGGGATAAAGACTGATCTACTGCCCAGCGCCCAATAGATTGCCCAGGCCTCCTCACTGATTCTCACACTCAGGGGGGCTGGATCAGTCCCATGCTGGCCTCCCAGCTGTCGGACTGGAGTTCTTGAGCTCCCCCTTGTTCAGATCAGCTGTCTCTGCAGGTTTTGCCAGCACATTCTTTGCCAATTTGCTCATCGCTCCTTTCTCTGAGTCCCTGGGTTCCATAGGCTCAGTTCAGTGTTTAACTGTGGGAATTTGCCTCTGCTTCCATCAGTCACTGGATGAAGGTTCTAGGGTGGCATATAGGGTAGACGTCAACTTCATTATCAGGAATGGGCATTAAGGTGGTCTCTCCACTATTGCTTAGCTTGCAAGCTGGTGTAATCCCTTTAGATCACTAGAAGTCTCACTGGTGCCAGATCTGTCTTCTAACCTATGACTCCTTCTTTTATGGTATTTCTCATCCTGTTCTCCCCCTATTCTATCCCCCACTCAACCTTCCTGTTCCCCCATGACCTACTCTCTCTTCCTCTTCTCCCCATCTTCTCTTCCCAGCTGCCACTCCACACCCACCCCTCACCATGTTCCCAATCTTTTCAGAGGATCTTGCCTCATTCCTCTTCTCTAGTGTAACATGCATATGTCTCTTAGTTTCTTTCTAGTTTCCCAGACTCTCTGTCAGTGGAAGTGCAGACTGGCACTATCCTGATCCATGTCTAAAATCCATATATGAGTGAGTACATACCATGTTTGTCTTTTTGTGACTGGGTTACCACACTCAGAATGGTTTCTTCTAGTGCCATCCATTTTCCTGTGAATTTCAAGATTCCATTGTTTTATCTGCTGAGTAATACTCCATTGTGTAAATGTACCACATTTTCTCTATTCACTCTTCAGTTGAGAGGCATCTAAGTTGCTTCCTAGTTCTGGGTATTATAAATAATGCTGCTATGAATATAGTGGAGCAGACATCATTGTTGTATGGATTTGCTTCTTTTGAATATATGCCTAAGAATGGAATTGCCGGGTTTTGTGGTAGATTGATTCCCATTTTCCTGAGGAATCTCCATACTGATTTCCAAAGTGGCTGTACGTGTTGGCATTCCTACCAGCAGGGGAGGAGTGCTCCCTTTTCTCCACATCCTCTTCTGCATAAATTATCTTCAGTGTTTTTGATTTTAGCAATACTGACAGGAGTAAGATGATGCCTCATATTTGTTTTGGTTTGCATTTCCCTGATGGCTAAGGATGTGGATCACTTTCTCACGTATCTCTCAGCCATTTTAGACTCCCCTATTGATAAAATCTATATTTAGTTATGTACCCCCCTTTTTAATTGGATCCTTTGGTGTTTTGGAGACTTGCTTCTTGAGTTCTTTGTAAATTTTGGATATCAACCCTCTGTCAGATGTGGGGTTAGTGAATACCTTTTCCCATTCTGTGGACTGCCGTTTTGTCTTGTTGACTGCATCTTTGCCTTACAGAAGCTTCTTAGTTTCAGGACTAGGAGTCCAGGAGAACTCTGGGAAGGAGAAACACAAGAGAGTCAACATGTAACGCCATGGGGGTAGGAAGCCCGGAACTATTCTCCGGTAAGAAACATACTTAGATGAACAATTATGGGGTAATTACTTAAGTCAGAGCTAGCCAGTAAGAAACAAGCAAGGCCAACAGCTTCATAATTAATACAGTGTCCTGTGTGTTTATTTGGGGACTACAAAGAGGCAGAGCCCAGGCGGCTGGCGGGGGATAAACCAAAGCGGCTAGCAAAGAAAAAGCTTCTCTTTAACATATGTTAATTTTCAATCTCAGTGTTTGTGCTACTGGTGTTATGTTCAGGAAGCAGTCTCCTGTACCACGTCCTTGAAGGGTATCTCCCACTTTCTCTTCTAAGAGTTTCAGTGTGGTTGGATTTATGTTTAAGTCTTTCATCCATTTGGACTTAAGTTTTGTGCAAGGTGATAGACTTGGATCTATCTGCAGTCTTCTGTATGCCAATATCCAGTTATGCCAGCAAATAGTGAAAGCTTGACTTCTTCTCTTCCTATTTATATCACCTTGATCTCCTTTTGTTGTCTTATTTCTCTAGTTAGAACTTCAAGTAAAATGTTGAAGAGATATGGAGAGAGTGGACAGCCTTGTCTTGTTCCTGATTTTAGAGGAGTTTCATTGCGTTTCTGTCCATTTTGTTTGAGGTTAGCTATTGGTTTACTGAATACTGCTTTTATTATGTTCAGGTATGTTCCTGTTATCCCTAATCTCTCTAGGACCTTTATCATGAAGGGGCGCTGGATTTTGTCAAAGGCTTTTTCAGCATGTAGTGAGATAACCTTGTGGTTAATTCTTTCCCAGTTTGTTTATATGGTGGATTACTTTCAGAGATTTTTAATGCTGAGCCATCCTTCCATGCCTGGGATGAAGCCTACTTGATCATGGTGGATGATTTTTCTGATCTGTTCTTGAATCACATTTGCTAGTATTTTATTGAGGATTTTTGCATTGATATTCATGAGGGAAATTGGTCTATAGCTTTCTTTCTTAGTTGTGTCTTTGTGTGGCTTGGTTACCAAGGTAATTGTAGCCTCATAAAATGATTTTGGCAGTGGGCCTCCTGCTTCTATTGCACGGAGTACTTTGAGAAGTATTGGAATTACCTCTTCTTTGAATTTCTGGTGGAATTCTGCACTGAAGCCATCTTGGCCTTGGCTTTTTTTGGTTGGGAGACTTTTGATGACTGCTTCTATTTCGTTAATGGTTATAGGTCTGTTGAGATTGTCTATCTGTTCTTGATTGAGTTTTGGCAAGCAGTATCTATCCAAGAAATTGTCCATTTTCTTTAAATTTTTAAATTTTGTGGAGTACAGATTTTGAAAGTATGCCCTGATGATCATCTGGATTTCCTCAGTGTCCATAGTTATGTCCCCTTTTTCATTTATGATTTTGTTAATTAGCATGCTCCCTCTCTGTGTTTTCGTTATTTTGGACAGAGGTTTGTCTATTTTCTTAAAGAACCAACTCTGATTCATTGACTCTTCACAATGTTTTCCTTGTTTCTGCTTTATTGATTTCAGCCCTCAATTCGATATTTCCTGGCATCTGCTCCTCCTGGGTGAGTTTGCTTCTTTTTGTTCTAGAGCATTCAGCTGTACTGTTAATTCTCTAGTGTAACTCTTCTCCAGTTTCTTCATGTGGGCACTTAGTGCTATGAACTTTCCTCTCACCACTGCATTCAAAGTGTCCCATAAGTTTGGGTATGTTGTGTTTTCATTCTCATTGAATTCCGGGATGTCTTTAATTTCTTTTTTATTTCTTCCTTTACCAGGGATGGTGCAATTTTGCATTGTTCAGTTTCCATGGGTTTGTATGTTTTCTGCGATTTGTGTTATTATTGAATTCTAATTTTAATGCATGATGGTCTCATAAGATACAGGGGGTTATTCTAAATTTTTTGTACCTGTGGAAGTTTGCTATGTTTCCTATTATGTGGTCAATTTTAGAAAAAGTTCCACATGGCCCCGAGAAGAAGGTATATCCTTTTTTGTTTGGGTGGGATGTTCTATAGATACCTGTTAAACACAGATGGGTCATAACTTCTATTAGTTCTTTTGTTTCTTTGTTAAGTTTCTATCTGGAGGTCCTGTCTAGCGGTGAGAGCAGAGTGTTGAAATCTCCTACTACTAGCTTGTGAGTTTTTATGTGCAATTTGAGCTTTAGTAATGTTTCTTTCATGAATACCTTTGTATTTGGGGAATATATGTTCAAAATTAAGACTTAATCTTGACGGACATTTCCTTTGATGAATATGAAATATCCTTCTTCATCTCTTTTCATTTTTTTATTTGAAATCTAGTTTGTTAGATATTAGGATTGCTACACCCGCTTGTTTCTTTGGTCTGTTTGATTGGAAAATCTATTCCCAACCCTTTACTCTGAGGTAACGTCTGTCTTTGACGTTGAGATGTGTTTCTTGTATGCAACAGGAGGATGTGTTCTGTCTTCATATCCATTATGCTAGTCTGTGTTTTTTTATGGGCAAGTTGCAACAATTGAAACTGAGGGATATAAATGATCATTGATAGTTGTGCTTGATTTATTGTTAGTGGAATTATTGTGTGTAGATTCTCCTCCATTTTTTCTTTTGGTGTTTGGTAAACTGGGGTTTTATATTGCCTATGTCTTTGTGAGTATAGTTATCTAGTTAGTCTAGGTTTTTCTTCCAGCACTTTCTGTAGAGCTGGATTCATGTATACGTATTGTGTAAATCTGGCTTTGTCATGGAATATTTTGTTTTCTCCATCTATGGTAATTGAAAGCTTTGCTGGATATAGTAGTGGGCTGGCATCCTTGTTCACTTAGCATTTGTAGGATGACTGTTCAGGATCTTCTGGCTTTCATAGTTTCCATTGAGATGTCAGGTATAATTCAGGTAGGTCTGCCTTTATATTGTTTGTGTTTGTGTTCACTTTTTTTCTTTATTTCTTTTGGTTGTTCCAAGAAAGTATTTCTCTATGAAGCTTTGGAGCCTGTCCTGGAACTGGCTGCTGTAGTCCCGGCTTGCCTCGAACTCACAGAGACCCACAAGTGTCTGCCTCTTGAGTGCTGGGATTAGAGGTATGTGTCACTACCACCACAACCTGGCTCAATTTATTTCTTAACTCTCAAATAAGTGATCATCCCCATTTGCTAGTACTCCTTAGGAAATCATAGGCAAATCTGAGAAGGACATTTAATGAAGTAAGAGTAAAATATAAAGCATGATATTACAGTTAGTTAGAACAATATTAGAAATATAAGAATGTAGTACAAAGTAATTTACAAAGATGGCATGAGAATATTCTGGGAAAGTGAAAAATCATATTTTGTCATGAACCACAAAATTTTAATTTTATATATATATATGTAGATAATCATAATGTTTGAAATTTAATTATACTTAAACCACTTTCCACTTTCTCTTTCCTGCCTATATCCCATAATATTATTTCACATAGCTTTTTTCAAATTCATGTCCTGTGTTACATTATATGCTGTTTCATACACATACACACACACACATACACACACACACAGAGACACACTTTCTTAAATACAGCCTCCATATTGCATACAATGTTATTTTTATGAATAAGTTTTCCATGCTGACAAATAGGTATTTGATGACCAATTAGGAGATTCTCCCCTGAAGAAGACTGTTTCTCCTAATCTTAGTATTCATTGGTTGTCTGCAGCCTTTTATCTATCATTGACAAGTCACTAGAATAACTTCTTCCATGTTAACATTAATATCTGTCATTATCATAGTTCAGGATTTTGTTTGATTGTTTGCTTGTCAAATAGCTTTGAGTTGAAAAGCCCCAGAAGACATTCTAGCATTCTATGAGGGTACATATATAAGTATTTTTTTGAGCAGTAGTTCTGTCTCTTTATTTTTGAGAAGAAAGATTACAAGAGACAGAGGAACAAGTATCTCTCCTAGAAATGTACACAATGATAGAGCAGTGGAGTCTCAAAGCAACTATGTAAATAAGGACACTAACAGACATGCTGTCACAGAAGTGAGGGTATCCCACTATGCCCCAGTAATTGGGCTTTTAACAATAGCTACACAATGATTTTATATTTTACGTCATCCAGGAACAATTTGCATTTACCTGCAGAATACACACTCATATCCAGTGGCAGTCCATGATCAATTAATTGACATCCACAAAACAGAATTCTACATATCAATTCTGGTTCAAGAGATTTTCTGTCATTTCTACAATGGACATATGGGTGGATGTTGCTGTCCATGAGAATGGGTGTGCACTGATACCCTCTTCTGGCCTCTGCAGGCACTGCATTCTCATGATGCACTTATATACATGTAGGAAAAATATTCATGTGCACAAAATAAATCAGATGTATAAATCTTTCTATACATAAGTTTTCATTTGACATAAATATTTATTTAACAGTAAAATGGCAAGTGTAAATAAGTCTTTCAAGATTTTAGTGAAATATTTTATTCTATATGTGGTTATAAGGAAAAATACTATCTTGACTATAACAGAACAAAACAAAATTCCATTTTAAGGTGGGAAGGTATCAAGGATTACCTTTGAGATGATGTGGAAATAATTATATTTTTAAAGGAAGGGTTGGATATTGGCTTGTCTACATCAAGCAGTAATGTATTTTATAGTTCCTTTGAAAATGTTTCCTCACAGTGATAAATTCACCATGCCTAGTTAAGTCTCAAGTCTATAATTATCTATATCTTGATAGGAAAGTAATTGTCACCTGTATGCTGTGTGATGCCATATAAGTAGGTGCTGGGCAGGAAGGCTGAGTCTGTCCTGTGTTGAGATGAGACTCTGGGCACTGACATACAGTTTTATTATTTCCAGGTCCCCATTCTACTACAGAAGTGATTTTCTACTCAACTCTAGATGCACAATATCATTCAATTAATGGTATGAGGAAATTCAAAATGACTTCATACCAATTACAAGACACTTCAAACATATGCAAATCAAAGGAGCATATCCAGTGAAGCAATTTGGAGGAAATAGGAAGAAAACAACCTGAGCCCACAATGTCGGAAGGATTAATGCAGAAGACACAAAGAGCTGATATTAAGGATATGCAGTTGAGGAAATAGGGCAAGGTTCCAGGCTTTTCTAATACCCAAACATACTTAGAGATATTTTAGACTCTGCAAAACATGAAAAAGGGATGCAAGGGATATTATTTGTCTTCTTCTCTTCTAGCCATATTTCCTAAATGATACATTAATTTCACTCTGCAAATGTCATTCAATTTGAACTACACTGTATTCCATTCCATTCTTCAATTTACATAAATATGCAATTTATTGCCTATTATTTGATTTTATTTTACTCTGAACTTCCTTTGCATTAATTGTAGTATACAGCTGCTTGTTTTCCTGTACATACTAAAGACAGAATGAGGATTATTAGTATATTTTTAAAAACTTTAGTAAATCTTTGAGAGTGTTCTATATCAATACAGTATATTTTGATCAAGTTCACCACTTAACTGTCCTTCTTACACCTCCAGATCCAGCACCAAATTCCCAGTACACTGAAAGTCTATATTATCTATAACCCACCACAAGCAACTCCTGCAGTGTATGTAATATAAACATAGCGTGTGAGATCATCCTCTGGAGCTTGATTGACTTATGTGAAGCCTATGTCTCTAAGAAAAACTGACCTTCCCTCTCTAAAAACCATCAGTTGTCAAGAGCTCTTTATATATGATGGTAAATAATGAAACCCTCCCTCACACTAGAATGTTTAGAAGTCTGATAATGCTCAGGTCTTATGCAGGCATCCAAGTTGTAGTGGGTACATGTGTGCAGTCTTCCTGTCATAGAGAGCAGATATATTCATCTTTGATCATCCCTGATCTGCCTCTCACAATGTTTCCACCCTTTTTCCATGATGCTATCTGATCCTCATGGTGAGGATGATACAGATATTCTTCATGCCATGGGCCATTACAGAGTCACTTTATTCTATACACTTTGGTTAGTGTGATAAGCACTTTCACTGCACAAAGAAATTCCTCCGATGAATTTAAATGTTGCAACAATGTAGAGGTAAACATTTGTGATTTCAGAGGGTTGTTTATCAAAATGTTCCTTTATCAAATTGATAGCAGGATTTTTCCATGGAGCCCATATATTTCCCAAACATGGATTCTGGGATAAATCCATCCAGAAAGTTGCTGGTTACCACAGTAAAAATTTTACCAGTAATGCACCCAATTCAGAATCTATTATGCCTATCATTACTGTCGTTCACTGTTCAAGCTGGATAGAAACATTGGTGATGTGCTTCCTGCTGAACTATGCATGTATCTCAGAAATTGGGAAATTGAACTGAGCACAGGCAGTTTCTCTCTCCTTCCTGACTCTGAAATCAACAGTAACAAATACATTTACTCTCTCATCACAACTCCATATTTCCTTATTTTGACTACCTTTGCTTCCTTGTGTTTTCTTCATTAGGCAACTTGTTCCAGGAAAAAAATACTTAATACATCTATTACATGTGCATACTGTATGAAAACAAAGGAGTCCACAGTAGAACATTTTTATTATTTCACAAAATAGATATCATTTCTGAGAAATAATTACTATAAATTAAGTATCTAATTAACATTACTCCTTAGGAGGATGAAGAGGACAGAAGTATATTTTCCTGCATATATGTAAAAGTATAATTGTACATAATTAAGGTATTTTGATGAACTTTCTAGAGAGTAGATATTACAGAGCAATAGGAGATGGATTCATGTAGACACTCATTGAAGTAAAATTAACTGAATGGACCACAGAGCATCAGTGACATGTTTTAATTTCTTTTTATTTTAAAACTTATATTGAAAGTGCATAGGAAAAATATTGCATTAAGATATTTCAATATGTGTGAATTATGTGATTCAGTCATTTTCATCCATGATAATCTCATCTATTTCCCCCTCTAAATCTCTCTTGTTCTTTCTCTCTCCTCAGTTGTTCATGTTTTACTCTGATTCCTTTGTGTTCATTGATTTCGCATGAAATAATATGGAACATCTGCTTTTGTGGGGCTGACAGTTTTCTTAAGATGACCACTTTCCATCCATATTTCTACTACATTTTCAGACCAGTGATGTCACTTGAAAAATTGTAGCATCTACATATGTGAGGCAAGAAACAACAGGTTGGAACAATAATCAACACCTTGCTCTGGCTCTTTGTCATTTGATGGAAGCTGAAGGTATATTTGACACTTCATGTTTCTAGAATTAACACTTTCTAATAGAGTGACTGACCACACCTTCCTTCAGAGTCTCAATTGTGGAATCAGCATGGTTTACCTAAGAAGCAATATATTTCAAAGGAGGTCTGCGATGAACTGCCTTCACAGATTTTACTTGTTTTCCTTCAAATATTGTTATGATTACAGACACTTGTGGAAGAAAAATGGTCAGATTAAAATAAGTTCATGTTTCTATACTGAAAAGCTCTTTCTGAGATAGGGAAATTGTCTCCACCTGTATGTACTGACCTACAATCCTGTTGGTTTGATTCCACAGTATTATGGCCTGTGTCTTCACTAACATTGCAATTTGGATTCTTCAGAATAAACCCCTGCAACAGTGATTCTCTACCTTGCTAAGGCAGCACCGCATTAAAAATTTTCTTATATTGTAGTGACAAATAAACATAAAATTACTTTTTGCATCATCATAACTGTAATTTTGAACATTTATGAATTGTAATATAAATGCCTTGTAAACAGGTTGTCTGTTCTTAGACACATACATCATGGTCTTATACCTCCTACCCCTCAAGATTTTGAGTCCAACATGTTGAGAACCATTGCATTTTAATATTGGAGTACACATTGTCGCCAAAATAGGTATTATAAACTAAATGTTTGATTTTACTTTGTGTGTTTTTGATTAGTTTGGTTGATCTTTAAAAAGTTCTCATTTGGGTGAGGTTAGCCTTGAGTGCCCTGAGTAGAAGAGATAACCTCAATTTCTGGTCTTGCTGCCACATGACCCAGCAGCAGGGAATGTCGGAGTGCAAGATGCCATCAGGGTGTCTCATTGTAATCAGATTTGTTCTGTCCTCTCACACTCTCTTTTAGAGGTTTTAATACCCAGCCATAGGGTAAGACCTCATATGGAAACATAAGGATCATTGTGGTTCTACTTCAAAATACTGTAAATCGCATGATGGCTGGAATCTCTTAAGATTTAAAAGACTAAAATATCCCCCACAAACACAATCGAGCAAAATTTAATGTTGAAATTTTTGAGCCTAAATCTCACAAAATCCATTCTCATGAGGAAAGAAAGACTGAAGAATGCATCATATGAAAAAAGTTTTAAAGAGTTAAATGCTGGGTAAGCAATCAGTCATAAGGTTTGTCAACCAAAATATCTTCAATGTGAAAATGCATAGTTTCTGCTGTTACCCATGTCAATTTGAAGAAATTCTGAACTTTAGTAAATTGAAGCATCCTGGTGTCTTGCTCTAAGGCTGCACAGAACGACAGGTACATCAGGGAATGTCATGATTCATCCACAACATATCTTCAGTATACCTGGTCTCTGCGCAGCCTTCACATGAAAATAGAAAACACATAAACTGTTCCCAACTAATCAGTCAGCAAAATCACAGAATCCTGCTTCAGAAAATAGCATTTATTACCTTCTCCTTTCTTCATGATAGTTTCTTGAGTTTCTTCATTCATGGAAAAGACTTCCCATTGTCAAGAACTACTCATTACCAGAGGCCAGCATCCATACAACTACTGCTACTTCCTAAGTGTCTAGGGTTCCTTGATTACAGCTATGAAGATTGTGGTGAGACTAATGGAACAGATGGGGTGAATCCTCTGAGTGACTTTTTTTAAATTTATTTTTCAGTTTAAATTTAGATTAGAAAAAATGTTGCTTCACAAGTCAGTTCCAGGTCCCTCTCCCTTTTCCTCCCCTCCTCCCTCTCCCCAACCCCCCCATTATCCCCTCATTTCCCCAGGGAAGGTGAGGCCCTCCATGGGGGTGTCCATAGTCTGTCATTTCATATAGGGCAGGGCCTAGACCCTTCCCCAAGAGTTCAGGGTGAGAGTGCACCTCACATTGTTGGATGGGAGTCCAAAGTCCGTGTGTATACTCGGGGTGGGTACTGATCTGCTGCCCAATGCTCAATAGATTACCTAGGCCTCCTCACTGACACTCGCATTCAGGGGGTCTTGATCAGTCCTATGCTGGATTCCCAGGCTGATGCCTGGGATTCAAGACTTAACCTTTGTCAGGTCAACTGTTTCTGAGGGTTAAACCAGCCCAGTCTTAATCCCTTTGGTCATCAGTCTTCCCTCTCTGTTACTGGCTTTCTTGAGTTCAGTCTGAGTGACTTTTAAGAACTGAGGTTTTTATTCTATGGCAGAAGCCTGTTTACTCAAAATAGGCATATTGGTGAACTCTAAGCAGTAAGCACCTGGGGAATGGAGGGTGGCTGAGAGGCCAATGCTCTTAAATGCAAGTGTGAGACTTAGGTTTGAAACCACACCTTGGTTGGAGAAGTCACTTGGAATGTCAGCTCACTGTCATCGACACCTGTACCAAAAGAAGCTGGAGACAAGGGAATGTTTGTTATCTGTCTGGTCACACAGATTGGTGTATAATGTCTATTTTCCAAGGTAAAACTCAAGAAATGAATGCTAACTCCTGTGTTGTCCCCTCCTGATATGAATCTAAGGCAAAAAGCAAAAATTCAGAAAATCACAAGATGCAAAATATACGAACCAGGCAATTGTATTCTAGTTCCATTTATTTATTTAATATATGCTAGGCAAAACTTATAGGATAGGTTTGATGTTACAAACCTGTCAGTGACCTGACAAATGACTCATCTTCTATTTTGACACATGGCAATGGATTGTGACAACAGATGGATCAATGCGGAAGTTGCATGTCCAATCTTCAATGGCTTCTTGCTGTTTAGAGATTATATGCTTTTTCATGTGCAGACAACACACTAAGCCTGTAGCACAGTTGACCTCTGCTGAGGATGGTCCACAGTTCAGTCTGATTTATGGCAATGCCTCCTGTGCCAGTGGTATGTGGATGATTGGCGGAAGCTATGGTTACACAGGGAGCAGGCGTAGGGCTTCTCTCCTCTATGAATCCTCTCATGAGCAATCAGATTTGTTTTATGACTAAACAATCTTCCACATGTATTACATGGAAATGGTTTCATTCCCTTATGTATCACTGAATGGACTTTTAGGTCTGATTTATTATAGAAGCCCTTATGACACCTGTTACAGAAAAAGGACCTCTCTTTCCTGTACCTTCTCTGGTGGGCTAAAAGACTGGAGGGATACTTGAATGTTCTGGGACATTCCACACACTGATATGTCTTTGGGACTCTGTTGTGTCTCTCTTGGTGACCCTCACATGTATAGTCTATTTCAGAATTCTTGCAATCTTCCTTCTGCTATGGCCTGCTGATCATCTCTGGTGGTAGCTGCTCCACAGGAACCCCAATCTCTTGTTGTTCCTCTATCTTGTTGTCAACTTCAGAAGTCGATGCCCTCTTAGAAATTTCATGGTGCCTGGAAGTGACTTGAGTTGAACTTGTATAATCCTGAGGGACTCCATCAGAAGCATCTCCCTCCACAGTCTCAGGACACGTATGTCCTGGGTTAATGGAAAGTGAGTCCATCTCATTTCCAGGACTCCTATCCCTGCCATTTACTTTACTGAGATTCACTGGATTATTGTAGCTCTCTTCACTGTCTTCATGTCCTGTTGAAATAAGACAATCTATGAAAGTGTGCACAAGAAGGGGTTTCCACCCAACACCCCTCCTCTGTGCAGCTTCCTGAACACTCACCTGTTGGCAATAGTATATTTAAGGGGATCTGGACATGTGTTCTTGCTAATGTTGAGGACTGCATTCCTTTCAGAAGCTTGATTACTTCATTCAAAGACATAAGCCCAGCAAAGAGGCCTTCTGCTCCCTGCATGGAGACATGAACCTGAAACCATAGCCAGATGGCCATATTCATTGAATCTGGAGAGTATAGAAAAGCTTTCAACTGATTGCATGAAATTACTGGAATATGTGTTAGCTCTCTTACTATATTTCTCCCCTCTCATGGTGTTATCACAACAGTCACAATTAATGTTCTCTAAAGTAACTCTTCTCACTCTATTTGCCAGTGTTGAGTCATTTTTCTCAGACAAAAGGTAAGATTGGGTTTCTCTAGTGTCTGTCTCCAACATTTCCCTCAAATGATCAGTGCATTGTATGATAAAAGATGAGATAGGTCCAATAAGAAAACAAATGGATCTTACCCATTAAGAAAACTTCTCATTGTTCCTTGGATTGTCCCCAACTCACACAAGCTATGACAACTATAACAAAGTAAGTGGCTTAATTAAAAGACATCAGGGCTGGGTAGGACAAATAAACACGAGAGTCTGGAGAAAGGAAGTACCAAAGAAACCTCTAAAACTACGCAAGTATTGTCAATGTCTCTGCTATATCTTTTGTCAATTTAAGTGAGTTGTCTGCTCTAATAATGTTTTCTCTGATTAACAACAAAAACAAAGTTGTATTGCTTGTGTTTCTTAGTATCATCTTAATCTGTAGCTAATTATTTTCACTTTTTCTGTGGCACCCTGGATCTGAAGCTACTGCTTTGTACCCAGAACCTCATTATATTCTCTATATTCTTTCTCTGAGAAGAGGCTGCTACTCTAGATGAAGCTCTTAAGTTAGCATTAAGCCTTTGATTAGTCATGTTAGATTATATCTGGAATCCTTTTGATGTCTACAATAATTTTGTAATAGATGCCATTTTGGTATCCTGAACTACATGTGGCAATTCTAACTGTCTGCTTTGATGTTCATGACTCTTGCATTTCCACTCAGGTAGCTAAGGATTCCCATCCTCCACTCTCAGTCATTTGTCTGTCAGTGATCCCTTTCTCTCCAACTGTCACTTCATTTTGCTGTGTGTAGGGCTTATGGTTGTTCACATCACTAAGTGCCACATTAAAAAAGCATGGAGAACTCTTACAATATTGACTTAACAGCACAATGGAAACTTGTAAAACAGAGAGAAGTAAACTCATCCAGGAGGAGTAGACACCAGGAAATAACAAAACCGATGGTTAAATCAATAAAATAGGAACAAAGAAAACACAGCAAAGAATTAACAAAACAAAGAATTATTACAATCTATGATTTTGTGATCTACTATAGAGCTACAGTAATGGAAACACCTTGATACTGGCATAAAATTTGACATAAAGTAAAATGGAATCAAATTGAAATCCCTGTTGTTAACCAGACACCTATGAACACCTGACACTTGACAACAAAGGCCAATTTATACAATGGAAAACAGAAAACATCTTCAACAATGTTGCCATAACTGAATGCTGACATGTAGAAGAATGCAAATATATCCGGAAGAACAAAACTTAAGTCCAAATGGATCAAGAACCTATTAGAAAAGAAATTGGGAAGTAGCCTTGAAAGCATTGGAACAGGAGACTACACCTTAGACCTAACAGCCGCTATCAGCACTCTTCAAAAATCAATAAATGGTACCTCCTGAAACTGAAAAGCTTCTTCAAGACAAAATATGGTCATTAAACAAAATGGTAGCCAATAGAATGGGAAAATATTTTCACCAAACACACAATTGAGAGAGGGCTCATCTCCAGAGAGTATAGAGAACATAAGGAACTAGAAAAAATACCAAATAAGATGTTAGACGATGGGATTTTAACTGGATTAGGATCAAGGACTAGACACTTCACTGTATGGCTAGGTTGAGAGAGAATCCCACTTTGTGGAGTGGGCTGCCAATGTCCATTCATGTACGAGGGAAAAATACTGACCCATTGGGGAGTAGAAAGGACATGGGAAACAGGTTAGTGGAGAGCAGGTGAGGAGGGGAGGGAAAGGGAACTAGAATTGATATGTAAATCAAGTTTGTTTCTAACTTAATTTTAAAAAGGGAAAAATCTAGAAAAAAAGATGAGGTACAAATATAAACAGAGAATTCTCAAGAGAAGAAACTAAAATGGCTCAAAGACATTTAAAGTAGTGCTCAACATCCTCAGTCCCAGTGAAGCACAAGTCAAAAAGAGTCTGAGATATCTATCAGCCTATCAGAATAGATAACAGCAAAATAATTGATAACATCTTATGTTAGAGAGGATGTAGAGAAGGTGAAACCTCTTCCATTTCTCGTTGGAGTGTAAACTTGTACCACAACTTTGGAAATCAACATATACTTGCTCAGAAAATTGGAAAGCAAACTAAATCTCAACACCCAGCAAGGCCAGTATAGGGCATATATCCAATTGGTGTACAAGCATACTGCAAAGACATTTGCTTAATTGTGTTCAGAGCAACATTATTTCTCATTGCTAGAACCTGGAAACAACCTTCAGGCCCTTCAACTGAAGAATGCATAAAACTAATATGATACTTTTACACAATAGAGTATTCCTCAGTGAATAAAAACAATGAAATTTGCAGACAAATGGAAAGAACTAGAATAAACCATCCTAATTTTGGTAACTCAGACACAGAAACAGAAACAAGGTATGTATTCACTTATTAGTTCACATTAGATGTAAAACAAAGCATAACCTGGCTACAAACCACAACTTCATGGATTTGGTAAAAAGGGAAACTCATGGGGAGGCCCAGAAAGGAAAATTGTTAAGACCTTCTGGGATAACTGGGAGGGGTGTCTGAAGGAATGAGATGGAATATAGGAAAATGAGGGATAAAGAAGACTAAGTTTGGGAAATAGTAGAGGGACAGAACAATGAGAGATACCCTGATAGAGCCATTAAGGGGATAGGGAGAAACTTGGTGACAGAGAATTTCTGAGGAATCAACAAAGATTACTACAGCTAAGACTCCTAGCCAGAGTGGAGAGCTGATCTGAATGGGCCATTCCCTTTAAACAGCTTAGATACTACCCTAATTGTCATCATAGAAAGTACATCTAGTAAGTGATAGAAGCAGATGCAGTGATTTACTGCCAAGCACTGAGCTGTACTCTGGTGGGACAATTTGAACAAGAGGAGGGATCAAGAGCATCATGGTGGAGTTAGTGAGTACTCAGGGACTCTGACCTGCAACAGGGGAACCTGATTGAAACTGAACTAGACCCCATTAATGTGGGTAAAAATTAAGTGGTTGATCTTTTGGAGATAGCAGCCTTTCATGGGAGCAATACCTATCTTGGAATATAAACTGGCATTTGGAGTTCATTCTCTATTGTGAGATGCCTTAATCAGCCTTGATGCTTGGGAGAGTGGACTGGCCTAGTCTTTATTTGGTATGCCAGACTTTGTTAACTCCCCAAGGAATGCCTTATGAACACTGAGGAGTCAGTGGATGTGGGAAGGAGTAGGTGGGGGGGGATGACAGAAAAGGAGGAATTGGGGTTGGTATGTAAAATGAAAATTACAATTTTATATTAAAAAGAGGAAGGCAGAGGGAGTATTATTCTCTAGTCCCACTCAAACCAATCCTACATGATGTAAACATGTCTCAAATGAAAAGAAGTCAATCAAAAACAACTAACCATCCAGTAAACAAACTATACCAACTAAAATCCAAATTAAATGGTCTAAAGCAATGAGACTTGATTTCAACAATAACATTTAGAAAGGTTTGTATGACTGTTTGAAAAATTTCACCACTTGTCCATTTCTGGAATTTACTGATGATTATAGAAACCTAGACATTGAAAGAAGTTCTGATGAAATTACATCAACATGAAAACTTTTAAGTTTTAAAAAACATAATTGCAGGACCATTATACATCATAGCATTTCTTATTGGTGAGTCAGTATTCAATATGGATTTCATAACCTCATTTCATCATCAGAAATCATGCTCTACCATCATGACACTTTTGTTTTATATGCAGGGTACCTTATCACATGTAGTAGCCATTTTAGAAAACCATTAAACCACGAGGACACAAGTGCTGAGATCACAGGATCGTGCTAACCGCCAGAATTTTAAATGTCTGATGAGATTCCAACTCAGTTCCTATCGTTCAAATGTAAGCACCTCCATGAAGGAGCCATCTTCAAATCCCAGGGTATCTCCTCTAAACCGCCAAGGGATTGTGTCAAGTGTTTCTTCCAGAGTATCTACCATCTTTAAATTAATGAATTAAAATTATGAATATCATGTAATCCATAGGCTCCTTTACATTTTATTCTCCTAAATTTAAAACAGTAGATGTAGGAGGAAGCCGTGTGCCGCCATTAGCCATGTGACTTATTAGAGGTGCATACAGATGAGGTAATAAAAGAGTGGTTTACCACACCGCTAACCACAGGAACTTTAGGCATGAATAAAGACATATATGGACGGACATAAAGACGTATAAGAATTTTGGGCATGGCTAGGGCGTTACGGGGGAAGGTATAACAGACTGAACAATGGAAGTCTTGCTCTTTTCTTCCTGCTTTCGGCCTCCAGTTTGGCGGTGGAAAACTACTCTGCTCATCTGGGTTACTTGTTTCATATCTTGTGAGTAATTTGTACAATAAATACTTAGTTTTACTTTCAGTAAGTGTGCTGTTTACCATTACAGCATCAAGTAGATAAACTCCACTCTAAATAGTTTTGTTGTTAATATAGGTTCACACATAAAAGAACTACAACTTCCTTGTTTTTTACACATACAAATGAGTGTGTTGATTCCTAACTTATCCAACTGTCACCCCAGGTACTTACCATCTCAGGAGGCTTCAAACACTCACCTGTCATTTCCTCCATGAATCTCACCATGTTTTTCCCATTTCTGTTTCAAGGCTGTCTAGTCCTTGCAGTGCCCAGTTTTAAGAAACTGCTCCATGACCAATTGCGAAATTATCTGCTCCTTGCTGTGCCTTTCTGGCTGCAACCAGGAGGTGAACATCTTCCAGAGGTTTTGTAACTCCTGCTTTGCACAGGAGTCATTGTTATTTGGTGGGATGTTTAGCCAAGAAACTGGGGAGTCAGAGATGTCATCATCCAACTGCACAGCAGAACACTGGGTTGAGATGAGCTCCATGTTATGTAATATGTGGTGATTTTCTGAAGGCTGGGTCTTAAATGTTTCTCTGTGTTGGGAAGACATTCTGCTGAGAATCTTCAGAAAGATTCAGGTATGGCAGTCTGCTATCTCTCTTGTGATATGAAGACCTGGAAAAGCAATTTGTGTATTATTAGAGCTAGAAATTACAAGGATATATAACTAAAGCAACGATCATGACACAGTCTTTTCATAAATGACTCTTGTTTAAGTTAGGGTTTACTATTTCTATGATAAGCCAAACCATAACTATGGCACTCTTATAAAGGAAACATTTCACTGTGGCGCTCAGTTACATTTCACAGATTCTTTCCCAATTGGAAGGGAGAATTGAATCTTTAAGACAGAGGTGGCATTGGAGATGAACATGCTGCATTGTTTTGTGTTACTCTCAGGAAATTTTTTATTTAAACCAATATTCTCTCATATTACACAGCAATCCCATTTCCTAATTCCTCACCTCCAATAGTGCCCTTAATTCCACACAATACCAGTGTCCAAAACCACTGCCCATGGATAGTCAAAGAAGTCTGTCTCACCTGGGGCCTCTGGTAGTCTGATCAGGATATTTCCATAGTGCTTGAAATTGCTTTTTTGGAGTCTCAAAGATACTGCTACATCTTGCAGGCAATTGGAAAAAAAACTGATTCCTAAGTATATGAAATTTCAATGTTCATCAGGAAACTTACAGAATTCCTCCCGAAGTGTCAGATTAAGGGTGTCCCCAGCAGCCTCAAGGTCTGGATTAAAGGTGTGTGTCATCCAGTCATCTCTAACAAGGACATGCCACCTAATAGTGCTACTCCCTTAGATCTTATAGAGCCCATATACACTCAATCTATTAGAGCTCCATCATTTGCTTACATTAAATACATAATCATAGTCCTAAATAATTCACTCTAGGAAGGTTGACTGGAGTGGATAGAATAGGGGGAAGAGGGAATCATATGTTAGAAGACAGATCAGGCACCATTGTGACCTCTAGTGATCTAAACGGATGACAGCAATTGGTAAGCTAAGCAATAGTGTGGAGACCACCTCGATTGCCCATTCCTGATAGTGAACTTGATGTCTATAACCATCCTGGAGCCTTCATCCAGTGACTGATGGAAGCAGAGGCAAACATGCACAGTTAAATACTGAATAGAACCCAAGGAACCCAGCGGCAGGAAGAGAGGATCGATGAGCATATTGGCAATGAATGGGCTGGCAAAACCAGCAGAGACAGCTGATCCGAACAGGGCAGAGCTCTTGGACCCCGACCAACAGCTGGGAGACCAGCATGGGACTGATCCAGACCCCCTGAATGTGAGAGTCAATGAGGAGGCCTGGGCTACCTATGGGGTCCTGAGAAGTGGATCAGTGTTTATTCCTGGAATACTAACAAGCATCGTGTGTCCATAAAACAAAGAGGATTGCTCTCTGCCTGGACTCTTAGGGGAGTTCCTGGACCCTACCCTGAGTTAAATGATAGACTCTAGATATCCCCTATGTGGAAGGAATTGGCAATAGTGTGGGAGGATGTGGGGGATGGTGGGAGGGTGCAGAAGGAGGGGAGGGAGAGGGAACTGGATTGACATGTAAAACAAGCTATTTAAAATTAAAATAAAGAAAGAAGGCAAGCAACTGAGAAGACACCAGTGTGGACCCTTGGCTTCTAGACCCTCACATGTGGGCATGCACACACACAAGCACATATATGCACCACATACAGACAAATCCTTTCAGAGTCACATGCCTGTGCTCACTTCAGGTCCTCACACATGTACACTTCCAATCTCACAGTCATATGTAAGACACCTGAAAATCTTTCAAAATGCTGGGCTTGAAGAAAGATTAGCTGGGGGAGGGGGGGAGTCAAATGGCTTCCCGAGTTCAGGAATCTCATCTCCTTCTTTCCTGTGAGATCCTACAAATGGTGTTTGGGAAACACTTGAAATAAAACTAGAGGAAAGAGAAAAAGAATTTACTCTAGAGACCAGAACCATATGAAAATGTGATTGCAACAACACTTGACCCAACATGATGAAAAATCTGGTTTCAATGTGGGAAGGTCTCAGACTACAAGGGGTGAGGTAGATCAGGGCTATCTGTTCACGGATTCTAAGTTGGGAAGTTACTGCTACTGAACATCAGATTTTAAGTTTTCCCCTTATCTCCAATTCTAAGGTGCCACAGTGTAAGACATTTATAAGAAAATCACTAAAGTGAATGTCCAATGGCCAGGCATTGGTGGCATACACCTTTAATCCCTGCACTCTAGAGGGAGGAGTCAGATGATCCCTGTGCTTCCCAGGCCAAATTGGTCTGTACAGCAAATTCCAGGATAGGCTCCAAAGCAAGACAGAGAAAATTCATCTCAAAATTCACAAATCAGGAATGAGAAGACAGTTCAAATTCATAGAGTAGAAAAGACATGATCATAAAAGAAAACAATACATTCTTTTTTATTTTTAACTTTAAATTTAAATTAGAAACAAGGTTGCTTCATATGTCAATTACAGGTCCCTCTCCCTTTCCCTCCCCTCCTCCTGTGCCCTCACACTAACCCCCCCCACAACACCCTCTCATTTCCCCAGGGAGGGTGATGCCCTTCATGGGGTGTCCATAATCTGTCATTTCATCCATGGCAGGGACTAGCCCCACCCCTAAGAGTTCAGGTTGAGTGTGTACCTCTCATTATTGGATGGGAGTCCAAAGTCCATTTGTATACCCGGGATACATACTGATCTACTACCCAAGGCTCAATAGATTACTTAGGCCTCCTTACTGACACCCACATTCAGGGGGTCTTGACCAGTCCCATAAAACGGCACATTCTTATCATTCAGCATTTCAAAGGTGAAACCACTAATCAGAAAGTTTTTCTAGCTGTGTAGTGATGTCACAGAATTTAACCTGAGAAATCAGGAGGCAGAGGTAAGTGTATCTCTAGACAGACTGGTCTTCCAATCTAGTGATCTAGTTCCAGGACAATCAGAGATGTTACACAGTAAAGCCTGTCTCCAATATCAAAGCCCAAACAAATAAATGAAAACAAACAAATTAAAAGAATGGCTGCCCAATGACCACACCATTTCTTTGAGATCTCCTTGTATTTGTGACTACAACTTACAAAGGATGACAAAATACACATACTCAATGCATTATTAAAGCAAATATTACTCTTCTCCAATCTTACCTTGTCTAGGATGAATTTCAAGGTAATTCCAGGAAGCACTAGAATCTGGTGTGTCTCCTAGACAATCATCTGCCCCAACTGAGGCTCTCTTCAAGTTGACTTCTTTTTATACTGGCTGTCTTCAGAGTCAATCTTCCATGGTAATAATTTGAGAATAATATTGTACCACACCTTCTAAATCAGGGTGTGGCAGACAGAAAAATAAGCTCTCAAGCTACGAAGGCAGGGGAAAGACACATTCCCCTCCGCTTGAATTTTCACATGGAATCCTACCTCAGCACCAGCTCCACATAGTAGGAAAGAACCCCAATTTTGCAAATGGGTTAGCCAAAATGTACAACAATTATGGAAACTTCTGTATAAAATGCATGTTTTATCTGAATTAATATTCATTCCTGTTGCTTATATTCTGTATTTTAGTAAGATAAACCAACCTTGATGAGAGGAAATATTCTGATGAAAATATTTGATTTCATGAGAATAATAAACATTAAATACGCCACTGTGTGTCACTGTTTTCTACCTGCATAAGAATTTCTGGATACACAATTCAAGGTAACATGTAGAAGGCTTCCTGAACATCTATGGCCATTAATGCCTGAACACACCTTTATTCCAAGCACAAGACTTTAATCCCAGTACAAGCTTTTAATCCCAGAACAAGCCTTTAATCCAAGCACAAGCCTTTAAACACAGCACAAGCCTTTAATCCCAGCACACAGTAAACATACGCAGATGCTCCTGGGATTTGGAGCTCACCCTGGACTACATATCAGTTGCTTTATATCTTGGGCTACAGAGACAGAATGTATCTCAACACAGGCCCAAGCAGAACAAAAATTTGAATGCTTGAAATAGTGAGGTATTCCTGCAAACCCAGTAGTGAAGAGTAGAAGCCAAAAGAATAAAGTATAGGGACATCCACAATTGCTTGCAGAGTTTGGGAGAAGACTCAGTTGTTGGAAAACATGTTGTGAAAAAAAAGTTAAACCTAATCTGCAATAAAATATTTAAACAAAGGAAAAAGAAGAGAAACAAAACTTCCTTGTTTCATTTACTTCCTTTCGAGATTAGATTCTTCATGTAATGTATATCAAACATCATGTAATCCCTAAAGACACACCCCTGTCTATACCAACAGAGATGAGTCTGTTTCAGCCTCTGATTTTTGTATTCTGTAATACAGAAAACTCCTGGTTGACTCCTGCCTTCTGTCTCATTCTAATACTCATGGTTCACTACATGAAGGATATAGATTTGGCCTCTCCTAACAATTTTGCCTTCCTTCTCACCCTGTCTGGGATCTCTGGGACTGCAGACTGAAGCCAGCTCAATGTGCCCCATGAGGACCAAGCCAACAGAAGCCTGCTGAGAAAGCAGGTCTTCTCCTGCTGCCTCTCAGGGCATAGTGCAGAATGTAGAGGGCAGAGCTCCCACCCACCTAGAGAGCCAGTGACTCTGAAACTTCAGCTCCCAATATGAAAGAAGTCAGTGTATTAGACCTGCTTTCATTCACCAGAAGAGAACTTTGGAACTATACCCACCGGGAATGGAAGAGATGCCACCTGTATCCACTGAAAGAAGGGTTGGGAAGATGACAATATAAAAAAATCAATGACAGAAAAGCCAATATGATGACTCCAGATTCAAGGGACTCTATACAAGCCAAAACTGAACATCACAACATAGGCAAAGCAAAAGAGAATTACCTTAAAAACTTCATGAAGATGAGAGAGACTCTAAAAGAGGAATGAGAAAAATCCCTTAAAGAAATGGTAGAAAACAAACGAAAAATGCAAGAAATCAAAAAAATTTCTTAAAGAAAGCAAGGAAACCCAAGAAAAACAATAAAACAGATAATGTAAACACCTAAAATAGTTCAAGCCCTGAAACCTGAAATAGAGAGAATGAAGAAAAAATAAACTAAGGGAATGCTGGAAATAGAAAAGCTGGTTATACAAACAGGAAATATACATGGAAGCATAACCTAAAGAATGCAAGAGATGGAAGATAGAATCTCTGGTGTATAAGATACACTAGAAGGAATAGATTCATGGACCACATTAAATCTCCAGTGCAACAAATCCCTAACACAAAGTATCAAGGAAATATGGGACACCATGAAAAGGCCAAACCTATGAATAATAGGCACAGAAGATGAAGATACCCAACTTAAATATGCAGAAAACATATTCAACAAAATCATAGGAGAAAACTTTCCCAACAAGAAAGACCTGCCAATGAAAGTATAAGAAGCTTATAGAACACCAAATAGAGTGGACCACACAAAGAAGTTCCCTCACCATATGATAATGAAAACACAAAACATACAGTATAAAGAAAGAATAATAAGAGCAGCAAAGGAAAAAGACCAAGTAACATACAAATACATACCAATCACAATTACAACTGACTTCATGTAAACTCTGAGAGCCAGAAGGTCCTGGATTGATGTACTTTGAACACTAACAGACCACGAATAACAACTCAGACTACTGTACCAGAAAAATTTTGAATAAATATAGATTGAGAAAACAAGATATCCATGACAAAACCGTGTTTAAAACATCAATATCCACTAATACAGCACTTTAGAATGTACTGGAAGGAAGCTCCAACCTAAGGAAGTTAACTACACTCAAAAAAACATAGGCAATAGATAATCCCACTTTATAAATCCAAACGAAAAGCTGGGGTGTATCAACACATAATACCACCCCCACCAAAAATCCAAAGTAAACAAAAATTAACACTCAGTGGTCCTTAAATTTTCCTGAGTATTTACAGGGTTAAGTCACCCACAAAAGCACACAGGTTAACAGAATAGATACAAAGACAGAATCCATCCTTCTGCTGCATACAAGGAACATACCTCAACTTCAGAGAGTTGTTACATCAGAGTACTTGATTGGGATAATATTTTCCAATCAAATGGACCCAAGAAACAAGCTGGTGTAGATATGCTAATAACTAACAAATTAGACATCAAACTAAAATCAATCAAAAGAGATTAAGAAGGTAATTTCATATTCACCAAAAAAAATCTAACAAGATGAGGTCTCTATTCTGAACATCTATGCCCCAAAAGCTGAGGCCCCCATGTTCATAAAAGAAATATTACTAAAATTCAAATCACATATAAAGCCCCCATCCCTTAAAGAAGGAGACTTCACAACCCTACTGTCACAAAAAGACAGGACCACCAGACAGAAAATTAGCAATAAATCCAAAGAACTAGCAGAAGTTATGACCCAATTGCGATTAACAGACATCTATATAACATTCCCTCCAAACACAAAAGAGTGTACATTTTTCTCAGCACTCCATGAGACCTTCTGTAACATTTACCACATACTTGGCTATATATAAAACTTCAACACATACAAAAAATTGGTGTAACCACCTATATATTATTGGACCATTATGATTTAAAGTTAGAATTCAACAACACAAACTACAGAAACCCTACAAACTCAGGGAAAAAAACAAGCAATCACACCATGCCTGGGTCAAGGAATAAATAATTGGCTCCCAGCATTAAAGTCGAATGAAGACACAACAAACCCAAACTTATGGAAAAGTTTGAAAGGAGTACTAAGAGGAAAGTTCATAGCACTAAGTGGCCATATGAAGAAACTGAAGCATAGACACACTAGAGAATTAATAGCACACTTGAAATATGTAGAACAAAAAGAAGAAAACTCACCCCGGAGGAGTAGATGCCAGGAAATAATGAAACTGAGGGAAGAAGTCAACAGAGTAAAATAAAGAAAACAATACAAAGAATCAATGTAACAAAGAGTTGTTTCTTCTAGAAAATCCCAACAAGGTAGGCAAAACATTACCCAAAATAACCAAAAGGTTGAGAGAACATCCAAATTAACAAAATCAGAAATGAGGAGCTTAACAACATACACTGAGGAATTCCAGAGAATCTTCAGATCTTATTTTGAAAACCTGTACTCCACAATATCCTAAAATTTAAAGTAAATGGAAAATTTTCTGAATAAATGTCTCTTACCAAAATTAAATCAAGAATAGATAAACAATTTGAGCATGCTTACAACCTTCAATGAAATAGAAGCAGTCATGAAAAGGCTCCCAACAAAAAAATGCCCAGGGTCAGGTAGTTTCAATACAGAATTATATCAGAAATTCAAAGACGAGTTAATGCTCCTCAAATTGTTCCACATAACATAAAAATAAAGTTCACCGACAATCTTATTTTATGAGGCTATAATCACTTTGGTAACCAAACTTCACAGAGTTACAACTGAGTAAGAGAACTACTGAGCAATCTCCCCAATGGATATTGATGCAAATGTACTCAATAAAATACTGGCAAATAGAATTCAAGAAACATCAGACAAATCATCTATCATGATCAAATAGGCTGCATCTCAAGGACGCAAGAATGGCTCGACATATGAAAATCTATCAATTTAATCCACCATATAAACAAACTGGAAAAGAAAACCATATGATCTTCTCATCAGACACTGAAAATGCCTCTGACAAAAACTAACATCCCTTCCTGATAAAGGTCTTGGAGGTATCAGCAATAACTGAAAGATATTTAGACATAGTAAAACAATATACAGTAAACGAACAGCCAAACTAAATGGAGAGAAATTCAACCTGATTCCTCTAATATTAGGAACAAGGCAAGGGCGTCTACTCTCTCCATATCTCTTCAAAAATGGACCTCATGTTCTAGTTAGAGCAATTAGAAAAGTAAAGTAGATCAACGGGATAAAAACTGGAAAGGAATAAATCAAACTTTCACTACTTAGAGATGATATGATAGTTTACATAAATAACCCAAAAAAATATACCACACGATGCCTACATCTGATAAACACCTTTAGCATAGTGGAAAGTTATGTGATTAACTCAATATATCTGTATCCCTAATATATTTAAATGATATTTGGGCTGAGAATTGAATCAGAACAACTTCACCCTTTACAATATAAGTGAAAGACTTGTATAGCAAGAATTTAAAGAAAGAATAGATAGAGAAAAATGCAGAACATTTACACAATGGAATATTACTCATGGGAAAAGATGGAATCTTGAAATTCCCATACAAATGGATGGCACTAGAAGAAACCATTCTGAGTGCAGTAACCCAAGCACAAAAAGACAATCATGGTATGTCCTTGCTCACATTTGTATTTAGACATAGATAGTAGTATTTCGAGCCTACTATACACTCCATCAGAGGAGCTAGGAAACAAAGAGGACCCTAAGTGAAACATATGTGGTCCCTCTAAGTAATGGAATGGGATAAGCTATTCTGAGCAAGTTGGGATTGTAGGGAGTGGGTAGAGTGATTTAGGAGAAAAAGAAGAGGAGAAGTAGAGGGGAGTGAATGAGGTGTGGGACAGTCATAAATATTATCTTGTAGCTCATGAAAGTATTCACACAGTAGAGACTCCTTCCACCTGCTCCCTGTGTAACCATAGCTTCCGCCAGTCATCCACATACCACCAGCACAGGAGGAATTGCCACAAATCAGACTGGAGTAAGTACCTTCCTCAGCAAATGATAGCTGGGTTACATGCTTAGTGTCCTATCTGCACATGAAGGAACATGTAGCCTCTTAACAGCAAGCAGCCATTGATGATGTGACCTGTAAAATGTGGATTGCTCCAATGCTGTCACATTCCATTGTCATGTGCCTGCAAAGAAGATATGTCATTTGTCTGTTCACAAATAAATTTCTAATGCCAAATGTCATGTATAATTTTTTGACTGGTATAGAAAAAATAAATAAACGGAACTGGAATGTAAATGCCTCTTTTAGTATATTTTGCATGTGAACATATTGTAAACAAGGAAGGATGATAAATGCTTACATTACTTTGCGCTGATGTGCTTTGTTCTCTTCTATCACAAAAGAAACCTTCCTGATTATTCAGAATATGTGAAAGATGATAAGAATGGAGGATACTCCTGCACAGATATAAATATGCAGACTTTGAAACTCAGCTGTGGATACATGGTATAATGCTCTTACTGGTAGTAAATGTACAGCAATTGCTTTGTGTGGCATATCCTGTAAAACCATGATAGGTGTTGATTCTTTTTATATTCTTTTTTAAATTTAAATTAAAATCTTCAGAATGGCACTGAAACTTTCTGGAAGAAAAAATAAATCAGGAGTGGATGGGAAGTAGAACAGGCATTGGGTGAAAGAGCTGGTAGGAGAGGAGATATGGAGGGAAATTTGGATTGGGCTGGTATAATAAATCAATTAATAATCAAATTAATAAATTAAAAGTGGCATTATACTTCGATCGTTCTGGGTCAAACCTTGAACAATGATTCTCTACCTTAGGGCTGCACCCCATTGATACAATTCTTCATGCTGTAGTGACACCCAAACATAAAATTATTTTTGTTGAATTATCATAACTGTAATTTCGATACATTTTAAATTACATGTAAATACCTTATATGCAAGATTTCTTATCTATGACAACTGTGTCAAGGTCAAGTGCCTCCCAGCCTCGAAGGAGCTGAAAACAACATTTAGAGAACCATTGCATTTTAATTTTGGTTAAACACGTATGACAAAATGAGAATCATACACTAAATCTTTCATTTTACTTTGTGTGATTCTTACTGGTTTTGTTGTCTTTAGAAAAGTTCTCATGTAGGCAAGATTGGCCTTGATAACACTGGGTAGCATAGAATGAATGAACATCTGATCCTACTGTCCACATACCATTTTCCTTTTTATGATGATTTCTGGATTTTATCGATGAAAAACATTTTCTATTGTTATTGACTTCTCATGTTGTGGGACCTGCATCCTTATAGCTATCACTACTCCATAAATTTCTAGGGGAACTTTGTTTAGAGCTATGAAGATTGAGATGGGAAAATAATGCAGCAGATGGGGTGACTCTTCTGAATGTCCTTTAGTATCTGTAGTTTTTATGTTAAGGCAGAATCCTGTCTACTCATATGAGTTACAAGGCTGAACTTTCAGCAGAAAGCACCTGTGTCATGGAAGATGGCTGAGGGAATAATGCCCATAAATGCAAAACTAAGACTTGTATTTGAAACCACAACATGGTAGAAGAAATCACAGAGAATGGCAGGCCACTGTCATGAACACATGTAGAGAAGGATGCTGGAAACTAGAGAATATTCAGTTTCTGTGAGGTCAGACAAATTGGTGCATAGTGCCAATTTCCCTTTGTAAAATCAAGAAGTGACTAATAATTCCCATATTGTTCACTTTTGAATTTAAACAAAGGCAAAAAACAAAAATTCAGAAATCACACACACACACAGACAGACACACACACACAGGCATACAGACACACACACACACACACACACACACATGCACACACACACACACACACACACACAAATACTAAAGAGGCATTTACTTTCCAGTTCCATTTATTTATTTAATACATACCAGGCAAAAATTATGCAATATTTTGGCATTTGAAACATGTTAACAAACAGAAAAATAACACATCTTCTTTACAGGCACATGGCAATGGAATTTGACGGCATTGAAGCAATCCAGAAGTTACATGTCACATCTTCAATATCTAGATGCTGTTAAGCTGGGTTACACTAAGCCTGAAACCCAGCTGTCCTCTGCCAAGCAAGGTTCAGCCTGATTTGTGGCAATTACTCATGAGCCTGTCATGGATGACTGTCAGAGCCTTTGGTTTTACAGGGAACAGGTATAAGCCTTCTCTCCTATGTGAACCCTCTCATCCGCTAGCACATTATTTTTATGGCTGAAAGGACTTCCACATGTACTACATGTTTTTCGTGTGTATGAAGGATTGCACTTTCAGGTATGAGTGATTAGAGAAGACCTTTTGATACCTGGTACAGAAAAATCACCTCTACTTCTTTCTCTGGTGGTCTAAAAGGCTAGAGGGATATTTGAAGGTTTGGGAAATTCCTCACAGTTGCATGTCTTAGATTCTCTGTGGAGTCCCTCTCGGTGACTCTCACATGTGGAGTCACCTCATGAATCTGGCAGTCTTCAGTCTGCTCTTGCCTGGACATATTCTCTGGTTCTACCTCCTCTATTGGAACATCGTCAGAAGAAGATGCCATCTGAGACTATCCATGGTACCTGGAGGTGACTTGATTTGATTTTCTGTAATCCTGAGAGAATCCATGAGAAATTCCTCCCTCCTCAGTCTCAGGACCTTTATCACCTAGAATAATAAAAATGGAGTCTATATCGTTTCCAGGACTCTGACCACCACCATTTACTTTATTAAGTTTCAAGTGATTGTTGTAGCCATCTTCACTGTCATCATGTTTGAGAAAATAAGACAGTCTGTGAAAAAGTTCCCAAGACAGCTTCCTCACCAAAAACCCCTCCTCTGTGGTACCTGACAATCACCGGGTCCCAATGAAAAAGGCTTGTAGGATTTGCAAGTGTGTTCTAGCAATCTCTTGTGTTGATGATGTTGCTGAATGCTGTTCTTTCACAAGGTTGATGACTTCTTTTAAGGATATGTTCTCAAAAAAGTGGGCTTCCTATCCCTGCATGGACACAGGAACCTGTAAACAGAGCCAGATAATAATAATCAGTGAAACTGCAATCCAAATGATTACATGGGATCATTGGTTATCTCATTTGTTTAATTCCATTTATAATGCTGTTACCCTGGTATTCACGATTTATGTTCCCAAGTAACTACTCAGTATATATTCATTAGTGTTGCATCTCTGTTCCCAAGAAAAAAGTAAAGTTATGTTTTTATTTTTCTATAATGTCTGTCAAGAACATTGTCTCAGAAAAAGGGTGGGAGGTGTCCAGCACTTTTCTGAAGCACAACATAGAAAAGACATGCTAGACAGGAACCACATCTGTGAGCAGTGAGGTGTTTTATTTTGGAAATATGTGATTTTTGTGAGACATAATGTGAGAGTTTCATCCTGGGCAGTAATTAAACTGTGGATGGCAAGTGAGGGTGTCTTTCTGTCTCCTCTTTGTACATTTGCTACTTTCGTGGTGTTTGATTGTTTTTGCAAATGAATTCCTTGTAGTCTAGTCTGTTCACATAGTCACTAATTAATTGTGAAATACCTAGTAATACAATATGATAGCTTACCCCTAAGATTGTTGTCTTATGTTAAAATGTGTTTAACCACAACAGAAAAGACAGAACTCAAGATACTATCCTATTCTAAAGAATCCTAGAAGATCAAAAACCAAAATTCCTGAAGTCTGTCTTTAAAATCCACATCCAAAAACATCTTCAGTGTTGAATCCTCAAGCTGAAAAGTTCTCCTGAGAGAATAAAAAAATGTCATATGATAGGGAAAGAATTAAAAATGCTGCAAATGAATTAGCCAAAATGTACAACCATGTTTTCATCTTCAGTAGAAAAAAGGTGCCTCATGAGGCCTGGATTTGGTGACTGCTATCATTAGTGGGAAGAGGCAAGAGGATATCTCTGAGTGAAAGTCAGCCTGGTTTACAGAGGGAATTCCAGGACTAGAGCTGTTACCCAGAGAAGTCCTGTCTTGAAAAACTAAAAAATACTACTCCTACTGCTACTAAAATAAAATATAAAATCTGACTTCTCTGCATTGACATTTATTCTTGTTGATGATAATCTGGATTTTAATAAATTAAAGCAATGTTAGTCAGAAGAAGTATTCCTATGAAAATATTTGTTTGCATGAGAATAATAAACCTACCACTAACCTGGTGGGGTTGGCTCAAGCCTTTAATGCTATCACCAGCTAGGCAAGACTGGGGGATCTCAGTGAGTTCCAGGCCAGCCTGGTCCACAAAGTGTGATCCAGGACAGACAGGACTTTTACAGAGAGAAGCCCTGTTTGGAAAAAAACAAAAACAATAACAAGAAACAATACAAACAAAACATACCAGTGTGTCAGTATTTGCTTATTTTGTGCGTATTGCAGGGGTTACCATTCAGGCTAACCACAAATCCTTAGAAAAATCCAATGGGCTTTAATCACTTGCACACACGTTTAATCCCAACACTAAACTGAAAAACCTCAATACACCCCCCCCTTTTTGAGAAGTTTACCTCAGTGGAAAATTCCCCAAGGTCCCTTCCCCTGGACAGGGAACAAGGTCTAATTAAAAAGAACATCTGGTCCAGAGTGCTAATGAAGGAACCCGGCAGGCTGTAGAGATAAGTGTAAATCTGACCTTGTGGTTTCTCCAGGGAGGAACAACCCCTATTGCTTGCCCAGATCTGCCCCTGCAGTAGCTCCACTCCTTGCAATACCCCTATTACTTTGCTTGCCAAAATTATGTATATAAAACGAAAGCTGTCCTAGGGGCTGGGCGCATTCAGTTAGCCAAGCTGCTGAATGGCCCACAGATGCCTGTGTAAAAAACTTAAATCTCTTGCGGTGGCATCCAACTGTATAGTTATTGAGCTCGGGACATCACCGGGGTATTCAGTCTGAAGTCCGCTTACTTCAGGTCTTTCAAAACAAAACACAGCCTGGTGCATCTCTGAGTATGAGTGCAGCCTGGGTCACAGAAGCACAAAGTCTTCAAAACAACACTGAACAGAAAAACAAACAGAAGGATGCTTGAAGTAGTGAGTTCCCCTTGCAATACCAGACTATGAGCAGAAGCACAAGACTGGAGTGTAAGGTCATCCACAATTGCTTTGTATATTTGGGAGAAGACTCGGCTACAGGAAGACGTGTTGCAACAACAAGAAATAAAGACAGAAAAAAATAAGCAAAGAATAAGGTAAGGAAGTATATACAATTTTGTGGGTATTGCAGGGGTTACCATTCAGGCTAACCACAAATGCTTAGAAAAATCCAATGGGCTTTAATCCCTTGCACACACATTTAATCCCAACACTAAACAAACAGGAAGACATGTTGCAACAACAAGAAATAAAAACAGAAAAAAGTAAGGTAAGGAAGGAAAAATAAGAAAGAACCACAACATGTTTTCATTTTCGTCACACAGTTTTTATTCCTTCCCAGATCACAATGTTCACATCATGTCTATCATTCAGAATCCTTGCCGTTATGAATAGGGTGGTAATGAACATAGTTGAACAACTTTCTCTTTCCAGTGTGAATATGTGTATGAAGTATGTGAGAGTACGTGTGTACCACAGCATGTCTGTGATGGTCAATGGAAAACAATGAGTACCTCTCCATCTTTGCCTTTTCCCAGCATCGCTGGCTGACCAGGGACACTGGGATTACAATCTTGGGGAGCTTTCCCTTTCAATGACATTCTGACTTTCAAAATATAATGGGATTGCTAGCAAGGAATTAAGAGCCGACTCTGACGGACTTCTGAGAACTGCTGAATACAATTTTGTATAAGTAGATCCGGAACTGGAAACTGTTTTCTGTGAATGAACTCCACATCTTATGGTGAAGAAGAGAAGAAGTTAATTACTAAAAGGTATTTTTGGATACAGGCTGGTCTATTTGCTACAATTTATATGTGAGGTGGATTTCACAAGGAAGTAGGGACTCAGGTCCACTAAATAGGCAAAGGAGGGGGTCTCTTAAACGGCTGAATTAAATAATAGCAGATAGGAATTTATATTTGCCTGAGGATGGCTCACAGCATGCTCCCTTGCTGACTTGTTTATTACTCTCTAGGTGGTCTCAGGGCATTTGATACTGCAGACATTCTTGCCTAGACAGCTCAGTGTGGGGCGATTTTTTTTTCCTGTGTAAAACTCTTGGCTGGGGTTGGGGGTGGTGCTTAGGAGGTAGATGCATAAGGATCACTAGCTCAGCAAGAGGTACAGAGCCATTTCCTCTCAAATATTAAAAAATAAATTGTAGATGTGTGTGCCTCTGTATGTGTGTGTGCGGGCATACGTGTGTATGGGGGGGGTTCTGTGTATTACAACTGAAAACACTCACACACACAATGGAATCAAAATGAAAGTAAGACTACCAGTGTAGAAGGACCAGAGGCACAGGCGTGGCTGGACTGCAATTTGCATGCTGAACAAGAGTGACTCTTTCAACTGCCTGTCTAGAAAGCAGAACTTCAGGACCCCTTCCATGGAGCCTGAGGCAGTAACATGAGAAGCCATTTCCCCATCAGTCAGGAAAAGCAACAGGCAGCTATAATCTCATCCCCAACTGTGGCCCTTACGAAAGACCCCGGAATTTCTGGTAAACACCAAACAAGGCTTCTTCAGCTCCTGCACAGGCTCCTGTTTCTCCAGATGGTATGTAACGGCCCAAATGGATGGAGGGCTGAGGGTGGTGGAAAGCACTCCCGATGAGGTAGCTGATATTGACACGGGATACTTCAAATCCATCTGACCTTACACTGAGTATTGGGGTTAGCGAATGATTTTAAAGCACAGAGCTAGGGCCTCTTATGTGGTAAGCACATGTATTCTACGGTATTCGTATCCCCTCCAGAACACATCAGAAGACAGAAAAAGCTGACTCACAGCTGAGCATTTAAGATCTTAGTAAAGTGTGTTCAAGCTGTTGCTCTTTTTTCTCACACCAGAACTCTAAAAACGAAATACTCTTTGTGCTATTGTGACAGAAAATAAAAAATAAGAACATATAGATTTAAATAAAGAGAAAAGAAAATCCCCACAAATCGGGTAGTACAAGACATAAGTCGTCCCAAGTACACATGTGGGAAAGTTATATAATCCTGGGCCAGGTCTATATAGGGGACTCCAGAACAGTTAGGGTTACAAAGAGAGACACTGAATCAGATTAAAAAATGATAAACAGACTACTTTCCCCACTGAATCAAAGATGAATACTTTGTGGATTTTTTTGTTGTTGTTGTTTGTTTTTTATTTTTTATTTTAAGACATGGTTTCTCTGTATTCTTTTGGAGGCTGTCTTGGATCTTGCTCTGTAGACCAGGTTGGCTTCCAACTCACAGAGATCTGCCTGCCTCAGCTCCCGAGTGCTGGGATTATAGGTGTGTGCAACAAACAGCCAGCTTTCAAAGATGAATCCAATCTCAGTTCCAGCTCTTTATATCTGAAGATTACATGGAAAAAAACACATCCTAGCAAAGCATAGTAAGTCACTCTAGTGAAAGGGACAGTACCACAGTGAGAGGTAATGTTAAGACTGAGTGGCATTTATGTCCCAAAACATCTGATCCTGTGTTCTCACATATAGCTCAATCCAAATTTGTTAATGTTTCCTAATTCCAAAGATTTTTGTAACTCAAATGCTTAGGTGAACACGTTAAAATCCTTGGCAGTGGATTGAGATAGAGAGAAAGAATTTCCCAGGAGGTGTCTGAAGCACAGCACAGAAAAGACAGAGACTGAAAAGATATCATCTCTGTAGGAAGAGAGTGGCTTGTATTTTATTGGGGGGAAACATGATGTTTGGTAGACATGATGTGAGAACTAGTCTGTGGATAAATAAAAATGTTGTGGCCAGATAATGTGTGTGTGTGTGTGTGTGTGTGTGTGTGTGTGTGTGTGTGTGTGTGTGTGCTTGCTTGCTTCCTTTTGCAGAAGGGTGTCTTGTAGCATAGTCTGCTCACAAACTCACTAAGTATAGACCTGCACTACAATCCTATGGCTTCTATCTCCACTTTTCTGGGGTTCCATATTTGCCTCAGTATTTCAGAAATCATTGCTGCCCTGTGATTTAATGTGGCTTGTCCTTCACTTCTAGTACTTTTCTTCCACAACAATTGTTCTATGGAACTTTATAATGGGGGAATTTGATCAAACTCAAAATCAGAGGATTAGCCACAATAACTTCATGATTTCTGGGGACACAGGAAACCCTGAGCTCCTGCACAGCTCGGTGTACTCTTCTGGTTAGTCTCACTATCCTCACCACCAGATTATTCTCCCTGTTGAGTCATATATTTTTCCAGTTTATATATAATCTTTATTCTGTTTTATGGATGTAAAAACTAGGATCAGGTATTTACTGAGAACTCTCAGTTGATTTTTGACTTTAATCATCCATTCTCCTTTTAATTTATAGCTTTTACACATCCAACAACTGTTTCAACAGACCTTCAAGTCACACAACAGATAATTGCCTGACAAAGTTGCATCTTTGTGAGGATCCTCACCAGAATGGCTTCACAGCTCAGAGAAAAATTTCAAACGGAGTCACCAGTAAATGAGCTTGAACTAGACAATCTAGACATTATTCCAAACCAGGTTTCTCCTGTGCAGTGGGAAGGAAACATGCCTAACTCCTCAATTGCTCAGCTCAACTTTCCCCCAAATAACAATGGCTCCTGTGCAAAGCAGGAGCTTCAAACTCTCTGGGAGATGTTCACGTCCTGGTTGCAGCCAGAAAAGCAGAGCAAGGAGCAGATGATTTCTCAATTGGTCGTGGAGCAATTTCTCAAAACGGGCGCTGCAAGAACACGTTTGCCATTAAAGAGAAGTGGGAATCAAGTGGCAGAGACATGGGGAGATTCATGGAGGGTCTGAATGATGAGTGCTTGAAGCCTCCTGTCATGGTGAGTACCTGGGGTGAGAGACGAATGAGTTGGGAGGAGACTGTCATTGCCTTTGGGAATAAATAAGAAGTTGTCATTAGTGAGATTATTTAAATTTTATTTCTGTCATTTTATTCATTTATTTTTATTAGTGAAAGTGCTCACTCATTACAAAGTTGTTGCAAAGAGAATATCCAGTAATCTAAATTATCATGAATAAAGGAGAAACAAGTGTATCAACTGTTTGAGAGTAATAACTAAGTTTAATTTAAATGGAGATAGAGATTGAAGGGCTTACATTTGCACAGAGCCCTTGTGGCTTTAGAGGAGATGCTGTGGGTATGTACCCTGGCTCAGACACAGAGGTGCTCAAATTGTATGAATCTTGAAATTGAATTGGAAATCTGGCTAAAAACTTGACACCTAGAACTTGGCCATGATACCTGGATGCGGGAAGAAGAAACTGGGGAATGAAGTGGATACTGGCTTTTCAAGATATTTATTCCATGTCAGAAGATACCGGTCTAAATTACTGGGGTGACACAATGGTAGAGTAGGATTTCTTTCTTTTTCCCTCCCTCCCTCCCTACCTCCCTTTCACATTCCCTTCCTTCTCTCCTTCCTTCCTGCCTTCCTTCCTTCCTTCCTTCTTTCCTTCCTTCCTTCCCTCCTTCCTGTTTTTTTTTTGTTTGTTTTTTATAGACAGGATTTCCAAAATGCTATGTAGCTTGTCCTGGAACTAGTTCTGTAGACCAGGCTGACCTTGAACTCAATCTGAAGCATGATTTCATATTGTTGCCCTCGTTGGCCCAGTATTCTGAAGTGCTGGATTGAAGGTGTCAATAACTAAACACTGCTGTTTGTTTGAATTTATTACTCTGTAACCAGGTTCACGTTTGACAGTTTGTTTTATTCTTCAGTGTGTCACACCTGAACTTTGTTTTTAATTGAGAATTTTATGATTGTAACTGAATTCCAAGTAAACTGATGCCCGAATGATGAGTCATGTTCCTAAGAGCAGAGACAAATTGCAGTTTGTGGAATTAATGTATATGTTAGTCTAATTCATACAGGCATTAGTTTTGTTAAATACTCAATAATAAATCAATGACAAACAACAATTTAAAGCTTTCTTTTAAAGGGCATCTTTGGTAAAGTATGGCTCTCTAGGGCTAGTAGTCAATGGGACAGACAACAAATTATACCTACTGCAAATGATGCCCAGTGAACACAGCAAAGTGAAATGACAGGTAGATAGTGAGAGAACACTGACAGAATAATGGGTGGAGATAGGGGATCAGAAAGCCTCAGAGATCTGAGAATGACAATGGTTAAGAACATGAGGCTCAAAGACAGAAATAGCAATTGCCAATCTGAGGCTAGAATGCCAAAATGTCAGGTACTCCAGAATTACAGTTGAGTTTCTGAGGATTCCAGATAGAAATTAACATTTACCTCTTGTTAATCCCACTGAACAAGAATAAAGATCATTACACATAGGTTTGATTTTTTTTGTCAAATTCAGCAAGCTTTATACTCTGTTACATGGGTCTACACCCCAGAAAATAGCTTTGAGAAAAATAGCAGTAAATACAGGAGAGAAAGGGTGGGTTTCCATAGTTTAACAAACATTAAGACTAAGGGAAACCCAGGGGTTGGGGGACTTTTTGGTTTACATAGAAATTTGACAGAACATTTCAAAATGATTTGCCAGAACATCTTCTCAGGAAGGAGGTCAGGATATGGCCACAGTATAGGCTGCAGAACATGCAAAATTTCAGAAAATGTGTCAAGACATACTTCAATTTAAATTTTACTGACAACAGCTATGAAGTTCTTTTTGACATTATAATTCCATGGTATCTAATCTTAAGATGGAATCAGGCCAGTCTATCATTGATCACAGGGTGGAGTCTAAAGCAGCAGCTCTATTGGAGTAGCATTGCCATGAACCAGACAATGCCTGTGGATATCCCAAGGTTCCTGGGGGCAAGTGAATGATTGAAAAAAGGGAGTTACAAATTGATGAGAAACTGTGAAATTCCAGGCATGGAGACATTTTTTTTAAAAGAGACAAACTTTATCAGAACAGGCAGATAAATACAATCAAGGGAATAAGAGGATCTCCAGAAATGAGAGACCACGTAGGGAATTTTACACTTTCCTTGAGACACTCCCACTCTTTCTGATTGGTCCTAAGTTGCACTGTATTCTTTTACCCAAGACATTTATTTGGTATTATTTGAAATATGTTTTTTGTGAGTTATAGGGTTGGGGAAAATCCCTGGAAAAATTATCACCTGTTCTTAAAGGGGACATTCCCTGTTGGAAGTTTGGCCTAATTTCATCTGATCCTCCTTCAATGCACTGAACAGTTGAGGAAAATATTCTGGCCAAAACTCTAGGAACATAATTTTGTTACTGCCCTAGAGACAGTGACTCAACACTTACAAACACAGTGAGAATAGTGACTTCAGGGAACAGAACCTGTAGACGCCAAGATAACATCAATAGAAATGAGGGACACACATATGAGCTAACCCATATCCAGGGATTCCATGCAATCAACTGAGGGCAGGTTTTCTCTCATCCACAGATTCATTGTTAATGGTCATCTGGCTTTGTTTCCAGGTTCATGTCTCCATGCAGGGACAGGAAGCCCTCTTTCCTGAGAACATGTCCTTAAAAGAAGTCATCAAGCTTTTGAAAGAACAGCAATCATTAAAAACTGCAAAACAGCAGAATGTAACAACACCCTTGCAGTTCCCACAAGACAATTTATTGGCAACAGGTGAGCAGGGAAACTGGACAGATAATGGATTTTGTAAGATGATGTTCTTTGCTGGAAACAGTTTCATATACTCTTTTATTTCCACAGGTTATGAAAACAGTGAAGATGGCCAAAACGTGTTCTTGAAAGGTCATGAAACAAACAGTGTTTTTAGTAGTCCTGAAAATGTGATGTACTCCCAACTCATTATTCAGACTGGGAAGTATCCTCAGCCTGAAGAGGCAGGTGTTTCTTATGGAGTTCCTCTGGATCTCAGCAGAGCAAGTGAAGGCAGCTCCCTGTACCAGGCAGAGTCCCTTAGGGCTCCTTCCTATGAACATATCACTATGGTTGTGCAGCCAGTGTATCTCTCCTGCACATACAAGTCTGAAGACACTGAAGATGGCCACTACATTAACTTGACCACAACTAATGTAAATTGTGGTGTTAGCAATCTCAAAAATCAGAGAGATTCCCTTCTCATAATTCAGAGAGGGCAGAATCCTGAGCCTGAACAGAGAGGTGTTTCTTACGGAGTTCTCGGGGATTCTGCAAGAGCAATTTGGGGCACATCCAGGTCCCAGGCAATGTCCCTAACAACCCATTGTTCTCGACATATATCTAGGGAAATACCAGGGTACCTCTCTAGGCCAGAGCAGCCCACCTCTGAGCCTGTTCCTCTTTGGAAGTGTCATAAGGGAAGTTTTATATGTGAGGGTCACCAAGAAAAACTCCAGAAGGAACTCAAGCCATACAAATGTGAGGAATGTCCCAGGACCTTCGGATATCCCTGTAACCTCTCAGTCCACCAGAAAAGTCACAGGGTGGAGAAGTCATTCTTCTCTACCCATGGTCACACAGGTTTCTATGAAAGCGCAGACCTCTGTGTTCCTGAGGCCATACCCAAGCCAGAGAAGCCTTTCACATGCAGCACATGTGGAAAGTCTTTCAACCACAAGACCAATCTGCAGGCTCATGAGAGGATTCACACAGGAGAGAAGCCCTATACCTGCTCCCTGTGTAACAGTCAGTTCCGTCAGTCATCCACCTACAACCGTCACCTGAGGAATTACCACAAATGAGACTGAACTGTTTAACCTTCCTCAGCAGAGGTTTGCTGATTTTAGCCTGAGTGTGTCATCTGCACATGAAGAAGCATGTAGTTTTTAAGGAACATTTAACCAGAGAAGATTTATCACCTTGTGGATTGTTCCTTCTTTCTGTTCTCCCATCCCATGGGCATATATATGAGTGTAAAGGAGATGATTCAAATGTTAGTTTGTTTTCTGACGTTTGCCAAATGCCTAAAAGTAACTGGTGTTTTATTTCCAAATACTAAATAAATGTTTATGCTTCTGTGTTCCTTCTGTGTGTTGTTTCTGGTGTGCCTTTGTGTGGTGTGTTTTCCTGGGTCACTCTATTATTACACAATTTGTGACAATGCTTCTCTTACTAATTATACCCCATGTGAGGTAAAGACGTCAATATCATAGAGAAAGAGAACCCCTCACACACACCTGCAAGGCTAGGGCTTTCTCCCTGATCCTGTTTAGGGACAAACCACATCCAAACACAGGTTTTCACAGTGAGAACAGTGGAAAGAATAGACAAAATGACTGCTTTCTTACTGTGCCAGAAAATAGCAGCAAATGGACTTTTTCGAGAAGAAGGGAAGGTCTTTCATATAATGGGCTAGCATGTGATGGCAAAGGTTATACTGGATTAGGGGGAAAGAGGTCAGATGTTTCTTTCCCAAAGAGAGACAAAGAACTGCCTTTGGATAGAGAGAAGACAGCTGTGACCCATAGGAAAATGACAGTTTAGGTTCAAGGGGAATCCCTATTAGCATAATATATTTAATTTTGATTGGGCATGATATTTAGGTGAGCCCAAGGTGCTTTTGATTCATGGACAGTGATTCATTGATAGCTGAGCCTTGATAGTCTGCCTCAGGAGGAAGAAGTGGCCAAATAAGTGCATAAATCTTGGTGCCTAGCTTTAGGAAGGTAATGTAATGGTTTTTAGCAAGACAGAGGGAATGGGGGTTAAAGGTGAGGCCTGCCAGAGTCATGTGCTTCAGTGGCCTAGTGACCCTCCAAACCTCTTAGCTAGTAGTTATGATGGATTTCCCTTCTACTGGACTTGCCTTTCAAACAAAGCCATTTTATATGTGTGCTTCTGTGAATATGTGTGTCATGAGTGAACACGCCCTTATATGTCAGTAGGACCATGAGGTAACCCTACATTTACTTATGCTAAATTGTTTGCATTAGAGCTTGTTTGCTAGGGGATGTAATCTCACTTTCTAGCAGTGATTTGCAATCCCTCATTGTATTTCCTTAATTCTTGGTCATGTTCATCCTCTGTTTCTGCTGGCACTCACAAGCATTTTCCCCATGCACACATGTGAAAATAATTGATTACTAAATACATTAAATAACATGAATAAAAAGGAAACTTAAAGTAAATATTTCTTACATAGTTCTAAAATTTAACAACTCATTCTAAATAAAATTGTCAAATATTTTCTGTTGTTTATCTGAGTGAATTTCAAATTTGGCTGGTTAAACTCTGAAATTATTTCATGATTTGAAAATTCTTTGAAAATTATCTCAAATCATAGGGTTCAGCCAGGACCAATGAAAATAATCTTTTTTAATTTCTCTTTTTCTATCTTCATCATCATTGCCATAACCATTGTTATTTTGTTATTTTTTTTTCCTTATACAGGCTTTCTCTTTGCATAGCCCTAGATATCCAGGCACTGTCTCTATAGCCCATGTTAACCTTAATTTCATAGATCTGACTGCCTCTGCTTCTTTAGTCCGAGGATCAAAGGCTTGTTTCACTACATCCTGTGAAAACATTAAACTTTATTAAGTGTATCCAATAATTTTCATTGAAATAATAGAGAATGCTTCTGTTATTAAAAGTGATTTTTATGGATTATTTGGGAATCTCACATCATGTACAGCAATTGTGCACAATTCCAATTCTTTCCTTTCTGCCCCTCTCCCCAGTGTCCCTCCACCACAGTCCTAAAAATAAACACAACAAAAACCAAGTTCATTTTGTGTTTTCCATACACATTGGAACATGGTGGAATTCCTAGAGGCCAAACCCTGAATAGAGGATGAGTCTTTCTCTCCCTGCATCCATGCCAGAAGTTATGAACTGGAGAGTCCTGGGGTGGTTAGAGCAGCGAATGCCAAATCTCCCCTACCTACACTAACACTTGATGCAAGATGCTGTGGCCAGTGAGGTGTGGGTCTAAGTCTTCCACAAGAGATGGGGCTGAGAATATTTATTTCTATAAAGACCAAACTTTCAGGCATCAGTGAGACAGCTAAGTAAATATATGAAAATTATGAGTATTTTATTTAAACTACCTATGAAATAATTTCCAGGTTCTGTTGACACTATCAATTTATTTACTTATTAAATACGTTTGAATATGGCTTTTGCAAACTTGGCAATGGGAATTTTCCTCTCCTTCCAGACTCCAGTGGTTAGGCTTGACAATTATTCCAAGCTATTTTATTGTGCCATTTTGTTATTCATTAGAAGCACTGAATCCCAAAAGACCTGACTTAAGTCAACTGCTTGTTTCTCATCTCAAGAGGAATTTCACAGACAATGTCAGATTTTTTTATTTAAGTACATCCTGGATGACATTGGACAACAATATTACTGTATATTTACCACATAAATATCTTGGGCAAGAGTGCCATGTTCCATTTACAAGAAAAATATGATTTGAAGGTGATTTGTGGTAGTGCTTGTGGTTTGTTTCTGCTATTATTGCAACTGTATTGTATATAATATTATAGTGCTTCATGATATACTACGTCTGGGTATTGTGGCCTGCTCCAGTGTCTCCACGGTGATTGTCCTTTATAGGCATAAGAGACAATTCTAATATATTCAGTGCTCAGCGATTCCTGATGTCTCACCTGAGGTCAGAGCCACACAAACAATTGTCATCCAGTTGTCCACTTTTGTCATCTCTTACCCAGTCTCTTCCATTCTGGTCATCTTTAAAACATTTACCAAATTCCAGTACTAGTGTGCGTAGGTATATTTTTATTCCTAGAAATATACTTTCCCATAGATTGCTCTCTTTCTTCTCATAAGTTATATGTAGAGTGATCACTAGTAATATATCACATCATGTTTGTTACACAATTTACTATCTAATAATGATCAAAGTGTAAAATTATACAAATTATTATGTAACATTAGGCACAGTATACGTGAACATTAGAAAATACTTCTTGGAAAGAGAAAGTGTGGCAAGGGAATTGAAGCTGGGGGTTGACAACTTTAGAGGAGGCACCCAGTGTGAGAAGTTCTGAGAGGAGCCAGGACTTTGTAAGAGGTACTAGCAATGTTACAAGGTTCTGGCACCTAGCATCCACTTTGATGTTATTAGACACCTCCGTGAGCCATTTGTACTTAGTCTTTGGGTCCATACACTTTAGAGATCCTGAAAAATCTAGCATGTTTTGTGATAGGGAAACTCTCTCCAGAGACAAGGTCATGACACTTGTTTACTCTAATGGTAATGAAGCTCTGTTCCCTCTGCAGGACTCTCTGCTACACCCTTTGTACTCTTTTTTTTTAAACATTTTTTTATTTTAATTTTAAATAGCTTGTTTTACATGTCAATCCCAGTTCCCTCTCCCTCCCCTCCTCCCGCAACACCCACCATACCCCCCCCCCCAGCCTCCCACCTTATTGCCAATTCCTTCCATATAGGGGATATCTCGAGTCTGTCATTTCACTCAGGGTAGGGTCCAGGCACTTCCCTAAGAGTCCAGGCTGAGAGAGCATCCCTCTTTGTGCTATGGACACACAATGTCTGTTTGTATTCCAGGGATAAACACTGATACACTGCTCAGGGCCCCATAGGTTGCCCAGGCCTCCTCCACTGACACTCACATTCGAGGGTCCAGATCAGTCCCATGCTGGCCTCCCCGCTGTGGGTCTGGGGTCCAAGAGCTCTCCCCTGTTCAGATCAGCTGTCTCTGCTGGTTTTGCCAGCCCATTCTTTGCTAATTTGCTCATCGCTCCTCTCTGTCACTGGGTTCCTTGGGTTCAGTTCAGTGTTTAACTTTGAGTGTTTGCCTCTGCTTCCATCAGTCACTGGATGAAGGCTCCAGCATGGTTATAGACATCAAGTTCATTATCAGGAATGGGCATTCGAGGTGGTCTCTCCATTATTGCTTAGCTTGCCAATTGGTGTCATCCATTTAGATAACTAGAGGTCACACTGGTGCCTGATCTGTCTTCTAACCTATGATTCTGTCTTCCCCCTATTCTACCCCCCCACTCAACCTTCCAGCTCCCCCATTACCTACTCTGTCTTCCTCTCTCCCCCTCTTCTTCCCAGTTCCCACCCCACCCCCACCCCTAGCCTTGTTCCTCATCTGTTCAGAGGATCTTGCATCATTCCTCTTTTGTTGGGTACTATGCATGTCTTTTAGGTTCTTTCCTGTTTCCCAGAATGTCTATCCAGACTATCCTGATCCATGTCTAAAATCCATATATGAGTGAGTACATACCATGTTTGTCTTTTTGCGACTGGGTTACCTCACTCAGGATGGTTTCTTCCAGTGCTATGCATTTACCTGGGAATTTCAAGATTTCATTGTTTTTTTTTCTGCTAAGTAATACTCCATTGTGTAAATGTACCACATTTTCTCTATCCACACTTCAGTTGAGGGGCATCTAGATTGCTTACATGTTCTGTCTATTACAAATATTGCTGCTATGAACATAGTGGAACAGATGCCCTTGTTGTATGAATTTGCCTCTTTTGTATATATGCCTAAGAGTGGAATTGCTGGGTCTTGTGGTAGATTGATTCCCATTTTCCTGAGGAATCTCCATTCTGCTTTCCAAAGTGGCTATTCCAGTTGGCACTCCCACCAGCAGTGGAGGAGTGTTCCCCTCTCTCCACATCCTCTCCAGCATAAATTGTCTTTGGTGTTTTTGATTTTAGCCATTCTGACAGGAGTAAGATGGTATGTCAGTGTTGTTTTGATTTGCATTTCCCTGATGGCTAAGGATGTTGAGCACTTTCTTAAGTGTCTCTTGGACATTTTAGCCTCCTCTACTGAGAATTCTCTATTTAGATCTGTACCCCACCTTTTAATTGGATCCTTTGGTGTTTTGGAGACTTGCTTCATGAGTTCTTTGTAAATTTTGGAGATTAGCCCTCTGTCAGATGTAGGGTTAGTGAATATCTTTTTCCATTCTGTAGACTACCTTTTTGTCTTGTTGACTGTGTCCTTTGCCTTACAGAAGCCTTTTAGTTTCAGGAGGTCCCATTTGTTAATTGTCAATCTCAGAGTTTGTGCCACTGGTGTTATGTTCAGGAAGTGGTCTCCTGTACCAACTCGTTGAAGAGTATCTCCCACTTGCTCTTCTAAAAGTTTCAGTCTGGCTGGATATATGCTGAGGTCTTTGATCCATTTGGACTTAAGTTTTGTACAAGGCGATAAACATGGATCTATCTGCAGTCTTCTGCATACCAGTATCCACTTATGCCAGCACCATTTGTTGTAGATGCTTCCTGTTTTCCATTGTATAGTTTTAGCTTCTTTGTCAAAAATCAAGTGTTCATGGGTGTGTGGGTTAAAATCAGGGTTTTCAATTGGGTTCCATTGGTCTACCTGTCTATTTTTGTGCCAATACCAAGCTGTTTTCAAGACTATAGCTCTATAATAGAGCTTCAAGTCAGGTATGGTGATGCCTCCTGAAGTTCCTTTAGTGTATAGGGTTGTTTTGGCTACCCTGGGCCTTTTGTTGTTCCATATAAAGTTGATTAATGTTCTTTCCAGGTCCTTGAAGAATTGTGATGGAATTTTTATAGGGATTGCATTGAATCTGTAGACTGCTTTTGGCAAGATTGCCATTTTTATTACGTTGATCCTACCAATCCAAGAGCATGGGAGATCGTTCCATTTTCTGGTATCTTCTTTGATTTCTTTCTTTAAAGACTCAAACTTCTTGATATACAGGTCTTTCACTTCCTTGGTTAACATTATCTCCAGATATTTGATACTGTTTATGGCTATTGTAAAGGGTGATGTTTCTCTGATTTCTTTCTCAGTCACTTCATCATCTGTATATAATAAGGCCACTGATTTTTTTTAGTTTACCTTGTATCCTGCCCCATTGCTGAAGGTGTTTATCAGCTCTAGGAGTTCTCTTGCGGATTTTATTGGGTCACTTATGTAAACTATCATATCATCTGCAAATAGGGAAAGTTTGACTTCTTCTTTTCCTATTTGTATCCCCTTTATCTCCTTATGTTGTCTTATTGCTATAGCTAGAACTTCAAGTACAATATTGAAGAGATATGGAGAGAGTGGACAGCCTTGTCTTATTCCTGAATTTAGAGGAATTGCTTTGAGTTTCTATCCATT
>NW_024429215.1:11565325-11636817 GCF_017639785.1 Mesocricetus auratus
TCCATTTAGTTTGATGTTAGCTGTTGGTTTACTGTATATTGCTTTTATTATATTCAGGTATGTTCCTGTTATCCCTGATCTCTCTAGGACCTTTATCATCAAGGGGTGCTGGATTTTGTCAAAGGCTTTTTCAGCATCTAGTGAGATGATCATGTGGTTTTTCTTTCACTGTTTTTTTACATGGTGGATTACATTGATAGATTTTCTAATGTTGAACCAACCCTGCATTCCTGAGATGAAGCCTACTTGATCATGGTGGATGATTTTTCTGATGTGTTCTTGAATCCGGTTTGTGAGTATTTTATTGAGTATTTTTGCATCAATGTTCATGAGTGAAACTGGTCTATAGCCAGATTTAAACAATATGTATCCATGAATCCAGCTCTACTGAAAGTGCTAGAAGGAAAACCTACACCCTTTGTACTCTTAGGACCAATGAAAAAGTTCTCATCCTGATTCCTAATTTCTTCCTTGGAGGTACCCAAGTAGTTTCCACATCCTTTTTTTTTTTCTGTCTTCTGACAGCAACTCAGGACCAAGTTGTTTGAAAGTTACTTTAGACCCTTGTGGAGACAGAGTCATGTGTCTACAGTTGAGCTGTAAATTAACAGTCTACTAGGAAAGAACATCAAGAGATCACGGATATTTAGGTGAGTGACAGTATCTTATCAAAGTTATGGCAGTCTCTCCTCTCATGGTGACATAAACCTTCATGTTGCCATCCAGTACTGAGGTGAGTGACCAGAATAAAAAGCACTACTTGGAAAACATATGCTCATATATTTACCTTTCTTTCTTCCCAAGTACCCCTCTTTATCTTAGTTTTTCTTAACATCTGCAATAAGAAATTCAGGAGCAATAATGAAAGTGAGAAATGTAGAAGGTGAGGAAGGAACTAGGAAAGAAAGAAACAAATAAAAAAATAGACACACACACACAAAATTTGAGTCAACAAACTGACAGGGTAGGGAAAAGAGTGTGGTATTTGTTATGGAAGTCTGAACATGAATGTGCGTTTCGATGAAATTTGAGTTTCTTCAAACTTAATGAAAAGTAGTAGACAGTCTCCAATTGTCCCTAAGGTGTGTGAACTATGTTCCTCCCATAGCTACTGCCAAGTTTCTCTCATCATAGATATCTCCTCCTTTCCATGCTTCTATCTTTACTTAGTCAGCCTCTCTCCCTGTCTCTCCTCCCTGACTTCATCTCCATCTCTACCTCTTTTTTCATATATCTCCTAGGGTTTAGGCCTTTTGATTTATTTTGTTTTTTGGTTTCTTGCAATAAAATTTCTCTGTTCAGCCTTATATGTGCTGGAGCTAGCTCTATAGACCATGATGGCCTAAAATTTACAGAGATCCAACCACTTCAGGATCAGTAATGAAATTAAAGGAATGCACCACCATCATAACTTTCTCCATGTTTCTTTATTGTTGTTGGTTTTTAAAAGTAAGATTTTTTTTGATTCTTCATTTTTCTTTACTGAAACTTCGGATCATACCCAGAAGCTTACAAATCCCAAATAAGCCACGTGCTACATTCTCAATTTAATCTAATTGTCTTGAAGTCATTTTATTCTTTACATTCCTCTTGCTCACTAATTAATATGTTTCGGTAAATGTTGCATTCCATTGTGTTTGAATAGTTGCAAGGTAGGAAAGGGTGATACAGAATCTTAATACTAGAAATTTTAAGTTTTTTTCAAAATGATAAAAGTATAAGGAGGTTTTCTACTGGGAAAACTGTGTTTTTTATATATTTTATATCTTATTTTTAAATTTAAATTAGAAACAAGGTTGCTTCACATGTCAATTCCAGGTCCCTCTCCCTTCCCCTTCCCTCCTCCCATGCCCTCCCACCAACCCCTTTCCCTGAATATCCCCTCATTTCCCCAGGGAGGGTGAGTCCCTCCATGGGGGGGGTTCTGTATTTTAAGGAAGCTTGAAGATTAAGTGTCAAAACTGAAGTATAATAAGGAATAAATGCATAAATAGGAGTCTATTTTGTTTGTTGGTGCTTCAGCTGTTTTGAAAATGACAGATGCTTTCACAATTCTATTTCTTATTTATCTAAATATATCCCCAACTGGCTGTTATATTGTTTCAGCTCACTTGTTGTCTGCAAGAAAATAAAGATACAGTGCACTTGTCATGTGAAGAGTTCGGCCTGTTCCCTTCTGGAAAATACAGATAGGTGTGTATGGCTTTCTCTGTTCCTATTGTTTTGTCACTGTCTTCAGTTTTAGAAGTTGCCATATAACTACTGGATGTTAGAGAATTCTGTTAATAAGTGAATTCCAAAGCAAAATAACAAGTCAAAAATATACCTTAATATACTCTTATCAAATATACTTATACTTCTAAATCTTCCTTATGGACAAAAATACAAACTCATCATTGTGACCCAAATTCTCTATCACTATTCTGTGACTCAAAGTAAGTACATGGTTACTTGAATGTCATCACTGTATCTCTGTACCATAAAACATTGAGGAAACCCTCCCTTATTAATCATAATGACATTATTTTTTATATTACAAGAAAATTCAAACTACAATGGCTTTTCATTTTAGTCATTGTAAGTGTAAATTTCAGTTATGTGAAAAAATTATCCTATTGTTGTGCAGCTGATCTCCAGAACATTTTCATCACAAACCCAAAACTCCATGCCCAAGAAACCAACATCCATCACCTACTCTTTGCATCCCCATCAATCATCACTGCATTGTCTTTTAATTATTGCTGAAGGAGCATGTGTGCCTTTAATTGATAAAGCACTTTTAACTGATCCTCATTATTTTGGTTTCCTTGTATTTGTAGTTGACCACTGCAGTTTTGACAGCTAGAAGAAATCATACAGCATTATAACTCATCATAGCATTTACTAGAGGGTCTGTGGAGTTATTCTTGTAGTAGTTGTCAACTGTCACGTTATAGGTTAAATGCTATTCAATTTTATGTATTGAACATATTGTCTTCAAGCCTTTGTTTCTGAATGCACATGTGAAATCCTCCCATCTTTCATCTTTTGAATGACTCTACCATTGAACTCACTAAAGAAGTATCTTTTCAAATCCCTGATTTTAATGCTTTTATCTTTTTTGCTCATACTAAGAAGTGGAATTGGAAAATGCTATGGCAATGCTTGTTTGATGAAAAATAGCATTTTGCATGCATATGGCATGTACACCATGAGACCTTCTTTCATAAAAGTATTTATAATAAAAATAATTAATAAAGCATAAGAAATGTCTTAGAAAATGCATTTCTTCTGGAGGGTTTTTGTTGCATATGCTGTGTACAGGTGCCAGGAAAGGTTCCTGGGGCAATGCATTTGAAAGACAATTACTTTGTCTCCAGAATGTCTACACACTAAGAGAACAATCTTCTATAGCATGGGAATCTGAGTACAGTGGAATAAGAAAAGTTTTTTGTGAATTTTTTGCCAGTTTTATAGCAGCTTGAATGATCTCCCACCATAACATTATTTAAAATTAATTATTTAACAAAAATTAATAATCTCACAGTTTGTTCCATAGAAAATATTGGAATATTGTTACAAATGTAGATTTTGCATTTTCAAAATGTGCAAAGGAAAATTTTACTTGGGGAAACACACACACATACACTGTGTAGTCTAGCATTCAGGAAGGCAAATGAACTTATCAAAAATGGCAAAGTTTTGATATATGTGGTATTTCTCTTTCTTCTGGCTGTGAAAAAAATATTCAAAGAAGGTAATGTTTGTTCACAGTACCATTTGAAGGCACAGTCTATTATGTTAATAAGGAGAAGTAGGGTTGTTAGGAGAGCATAAGGTATATGTTGAGTTCACAGTAAGTAGAGAGAAGAAAGTCTGTGCTCAGTTAATTTTTTATTTGCCCTTTCTATTAAGACTCTACACCAGTCTGTGATATGGTGCCATCTTGAATCACAGTGAGTCTTCTGTCCTCAGTTGAAACTCTTGGAAACCCCCACAGTTATATCAAAAATGAAGAATAAAAAACACAAGTCTATATTGTCAGCTCGACAACCATATGTGTTCCTTTTAACTTAAAAAATAGCCTTTTTTTCTTTTATCATTTTTTTATTTTAATTTTAAATAGCTTGTTTTACATGTCAATCCCAGTTCCCTCTCCCTCCCCTCTTCCCGCACTCCCCTTCCCCCCCAGCCTCCAACTCTATTGCCAATTCCTTCCACATAGGGGATATCTAGAGTCTGTCATTTCACTCAGGGTAGGGTCCAGGCACTCCCCTAAGAGTCCAGGCTGAGAGAGCATCCCTCTTTGTGCTATGGGCACACGATGTCTGTTTGTATTCCAGGGATAGACACTGATCCACTGCTCAGGGCCCCATAGGTTGCCCAGGCCTTCTTGCTGACACTCACATTTGGGGGGTCCAGATCAGTCCCATGCTGGCCTCCCCGCTGTGGGTCTGGGGTCCAAGAGCTCTCCTCTGTTCAGATCAGCTGTCTCTGCTGGGTTTGCCAGCCCATTCTTTGCCAATTTGCTAATCACTCCTCTCTCTCTGTCACTGGGTTCCTTGGGTTCAGTTCAGTGCTTAATTGTGTGTTTGCCTCTGCTTACATCAGTCACTGGATGAAGGCTCCCGAATGTTATAGACATCAAGTTCATCATCAGGAATGGGCATTCGAGGTGGTCTCTCCACTATTGCTTAGCTTGCCAATTGGTGTTATCCCTTTAGATCACTCGAGGTCTCTCTGGTGCCTGATCCGTCTTCTAACCTATGATTCCCTCTTCCCCCTATTCTACCCCCACCCACTCAACTTCCTGCTCCACTATGTTCAAAAATTAGCCTTTTAACACAATTTCATATTTTGAATGGTCAAAAAGTCAGAGAATGTTTAGATCCTTAGTTGGGGTCATTTTTGTAGATTTCTGATTTGCCTTTAAACGTATAATGGCTCCGTCTATTCTGGTATCCCTTTTCTTGATCTCCTCTGTTCTTCCCCTGGCTCAATCTTACTGCAGCCTCATGTCCTCCTGTCCCCTCCTCTTCTCTCCTTCTCATTCTCCTAACTCCATCTCCCCTCCACCATGCTCCCAAATTGCTCAAGTTATCTTGTCCCTTTTCCCTATTCCAGGGGACTGTGTATGTCTCTCTTAGTGTCCTCCTTGCTTCCTAGCTTCTCTGGCAGTGTTGATTGTAGGCTTGTGATACTTTCTTCTATGTTTAATATCCATATATGAGTGAGTACACACCATGTTAGTCTTTTTGTGCCTGGGTTACCACACTCAGGATAGCTTCTTCTAATTCCATCCATTTGCCTGGAAATTTCAAATTTCCACTATTTTTTCTCCACTGGTTAGTGCTTCATTGTGTGAATGTGAAACATTTTCTTGATTGCTACCTTATATGACATCCTAGATCCTTCATTCAGTATCTGATGGAAGCAGAATCAAACACCCACAGCTAAACCCTGACCAGAACTCCTGGAATCCATTTGCAGAGAGGGAGGATTAATGAGCAATTGTGTTAAGTACAGGTTGAGAAACCCAGAGAAACAGCTGCCCTGATCAAGGGGTAGCTTATGGACCCCAGACTGAGAGCTAGAAACTAGCATAGGACCAACCAAGACCCCCTGAATGTGGGAGTCATTTAGGAGGCCTGGGCAGATTATGGTGCCTCTGCTCATGGAACAGTATTTATCCCCAGTGTAAAATGGACTTTGGGAGCATATTCTACTTAGAGAGATACTCTCTCAGACTAGACACACAGGGGAGGGCCTAGGCCCTGCTCCAAAGGATGAAATAGAATTTGAAGATCCTCCATAGAAGGCCTAACCTTCTCTGGGGAGTAGACAGATGAAGGGATAGGGGGTCGGTGGGGTGCAAGGGAGGAGAGGATGGAGAGAGAACTGGGAACGATGTAAAACAACATTGTTTTTAATTTAAAAAAAGAGAAGAAAATATTCAGAGAATGCCCACCTTCAAAATGCATACTTAACCACGAGCAGAAAAATAATATATACCATGATCGATGTAAGAATCCTAACACAGAAACAACAAGGATATACATGGCTATGATTGTTGGTGAAACTCCCCAATCTTGATTCTCATAAAACATTTTAAACATTTCAGAAAGCTGTATACCATTTAATCCATTAAATTAAGTCAGGACATGTATGAGGATAGGGTAGAGGATATGGGGGCAAGGATGAGTAACACCAAACATGCTTGTAAATTCCAAATGTAGGATGCACATGTGTGTATTATGTATGTATGTATGTATGTGTATTATGTATGTATGTGTATTATGTATATATGTGTGTATATTATTGTACTTATTACTCTATACAGAGGATGATGCTCATTTCAGAAACCATAGATTTCCAACTAAAAAGTCTCAGGTAAAATTACTCCTTTTACTTGTTTTTCAGAGGGGCCAGGCAAACTCATAAAACTATAAAGGTCATTGCCATTGCTCTTGGTTATGAACTAGAAGTTGATGACAAGACCCTCTTGCGGAAGACACCATAGACTTCAGGATTGACCAAGGAGCTTCATTGATTCCGGGTGCTTTTCATAGCACCTGAGATGCATGCAGGGTGCTGAGGAAGAAAGTCACCCCAGCCGAGGGTTTTTAATTAGGTAAACAGATCATAAAAAGGGGAAATGGAAGGGGGAAACCAGCTTCTGGAGATTGGAGCAGTGAGACAGAGGAAAGAGAGGAGATGGAGGAGAGAGAGAGGGAGAGAGGGAGAGAGGAGGATGGGGAGAGAGAGAGAGAAAGAGAAAGAGAGAGAGGGAGGGAGGGAGAGAGAGAGGAACAGGAAGAGAGAGGTCAAAAAAGAATGAAGGATGAGAGGTAAGCAGGGCACTTTTATTTTTTATTTAAATTAAAAATAAGCTTGCTTCACATGTCAACCCCAGCTCCCTCTCCCTCCCATACTCCTCTGCCCTGAACCAACCACAACCACGACAGCCCCCACCCCATCCCCCTCTATCCCCAAGGGAGAGTGAGCCCCTTTGTGGAGCATCACCGGAGTCTGTCATTTCATTTAGGGCAGGAATTAGGCCACTAGGCCATCCCCCATGTGTCCAGGCTGAGATGTAAGATGGGCTCCAAAGTCCACTTGTATGCCAGGGATAAATACTGACCTGCTACCCATGATCCCATTGATTGCTGAGGTCTCCTCATTGACACCCAAATTTAAGGGGTCTGGTTGAGTACCACGCTGGCCTGTGTGCCATCATTCTGGGTTCCAAGAGCTCCCCAATGTTCAGGACAACTTACCTGTTGTCTATGTGGGCTTCACTAGCCCGGTCTTGACCAGCAGAGTATTTTTGAAAGAGAACATAGTGAATATGCTCTTCGTAAATGCTGCTACAGATGTCTGAATACTAATAGACGCTGCTGACATGGGCACATTTGTGGCAAAACTATTATTGGAATGACTAGCAAATTTTGGCTTGGCTTTAAGTCTTGCTCCAAAGGGAGCCTGATATCTATCCAGGAATCCATGGTTGAGAAACATACAGGCCCAATGGGATGAAATTATTTTGTTTAATGTACATAGTGTCAAATAACCCTTTTTTGGTGGTAATATTTTGTTTCTGCTTTAATAAATAAACCTTGCCTGAAGATCAGACTGGGAGCTAGTCACTAGTTAGCCATAGAGGTCAGGCTTTGGTGGCACACCCCTTTAATATCTGCACTTGGGAGGCAGAGACAGCAGATCTCTGTGAGTTCAAGGCCACCCTGAACTACAGAGCCAGATGGTGGGTTATCCACCATCAGCTCCAGTTCTTCGGAGTCACATGACTTTGACACTGGCAGTAGAGACAGGTTTGATAGGGCTGGGTGGAGAGAAGAATATAAGGTGGGAGAAAACTGTAACTAACAGCATTCAGTATGGAGATTCATAGGAGCAGGATTATGCTTTTGTCTGAGGGTTCAGTAGAGGCAAAAGGTCTCTCTTGTCACTGGCTCCTTTACTTGTCTGTCCTTTCAGCATTTACTCCAATATCTGACTCTGGGTTTTATTAAAACCTATTTGAAATCATGGTAAAAACTCCCAAAAATCATATAATTTTACCTCTAGATTATTGCTAGTTTCCAGACCCATGAGAGAAACTTCCTTTGTGCTGTGAAGGTGGTTATCATACTGACCAAAGTGTAGAGAATAAGTGACTCTGTAATGACCTGTAGAATATATGTATTATCATCCTCACACCAAAGATCAGATAACATCATGGAAAATGGGGTGGGAATATTGTGCGAGCAGATATCAGGGAATATCAGAAAAAAAATTATGTGCTCTTTATGACAAGAACATGCCCTCATGAACCCATAAAAACTTGGAGGCCTGCATAAGCCCTGAGCATAATCAGGTTTCTAAATATTCTAGAATGAGACATGGGTCCATGAGATCTGAACAATAACTGAAGATCTCTTTACAGCTTTCCTTTCCTTGATGTCTATGGAGATAGAGAGGCAATTTTCCTTAGGGTCAGAGGAACCAGTAGGCCAAACATGTTCTAGCCGAGAGCTTCAAACACTATGGGCATACAGACAGCAGAAATCGAATGTGGCTGGTTATGAAACACAGAGGAAAGCATGTTATAAGAAAGCATGTTATATGTTGAATATAAGGTTGGATCTAGGGGAATTAGGAGGACAAGTAAGTGGATGAACATAATCAAATTGCATTTAAACTTATATACAATTTTTAAAGAAATAATAAAATTACTGTATTTGAAAACTGGACTCTTAATTATCTTTCTGTGTTCATTATGTACAGACAAACATGCATGTATACACCATAATTAGTTGAAAAGCAAATCAGAGCCAAATAACCCTAACTAGGAGGCCACACATGAAGTGGAGAACAATGTAGTTCAAAACAATAAATAACAAGTGAACAGCAAAATTAATGATTTTTTAAAAAAATATGGCATGAAGAATGGAAGACAGAGACTAGACACTGTGACTCTATGCTTCTTTCCTATTAAAGCATTTATTCTTCAGATTATAGTGATACTTTCAAGGACTTCTGTGCATTTGAAATGGAGCTCTGCTTGCCCCGTTTTCCTCAACATAATGTTTTTACCATTGTTTTTCTGCCTCCTACATTCCTCCTTGAAATTCTATGTACTAACAGACATTTTTTCCTCCTAATCCATCATAGTTGCTGCGCTGCATTTGCTTCTGTCATTGGACTGGATTTGCACTGATGTGTAATTGGTGGAAAGTCATATGAAAGTTTTCTCAGCCTCTAAGTTAGATGGTATTGTTCATCTACAATGGAGCTGAAAGTGACTCCTGTAGATGAAATGAGGACCTGGGCATAATAAAACACTAGATCATGGTCAACAGTGTCATCTCAACACAAGACAGACTCACCTTTCATTCAGCACTTGCAGCAGTGACATCACATGACATGCAGGTAAAAATTACTTTCATGTCAAGATGTGGATTATTAGCTGATTGTGGTAGCACTTGCATTAATCCTGGAATTGGGGAAGCAGAAGACTGTGAATCATTGTGAGGTTCATGCCAGCCTGGTCTAGAGAGCTAGTACAAGGAAAGGATCCAAAGTACACAGAGAAATCCTGTCTTAAAAATCCAAACAAAAAATAGGTATGGATAATTATAAACTTGATAATTACCTAAATAGGGTGAATTAACTATATTACTGTCATTAGATTTGTAACTTGAAAGGTTTTAACAGGAATTTATGGGTGTTTACTGCATGAAGGCAAATGGAATGTATCCATCTCTTCCTATGAAAATCTGATTGCTTCCACAAGATCCCAAAGGTAATCAGTGATAACTTCCCACCTGAAAATGGAATCTTTTCTTTTTTCTCCATTCTTTTCTTCTTAATGTACTCATTCCTTCCTTCTTCCTTGCATTCTCATTGTACTTGATAAAAATTTGATAAATTTCCACTCCTAACAAAGGAGGTTTTTGTCTGTTTCTTCTTCCTTCCTTATTATTTCTTTCCTAATTAGATTTATATGTGTTTTTATTGTTGAAACATCTTTTGTTGCTGCCTAGTATACTTTTTTATTAATTTCTAAATTCAGTTAAAAACAATCTTACTTTACATACTAATCTGAATTCCCTCTTCAACCTTTCCTCTGTCCTCCCACTCACTCTAACATCTTCCCTTCCCAACTCCTATCCTTTCCTCAGAGAGGGTCAGCCCACCCATGGGGGAATCCTGAAATTCTGTTTCATCATTTGGTGTAGGACTGGAGCCCTCCTTCCTGTATCTAGGCTGAGAGAGTATCCAATATAAGGAGTAGGCTCCAAAAAAATCAGTTCATACACTAGGGATAGATACAGGTTCCTCTGCCAACTTCCTCATAGACTGACCAAGTCCCCCAACTGATACCCAAACTCAGAAGGCCTAGTTAGGTTTAGGCAGGTTCCCTAGTGGTCATTCTGAATTCCTTAAACCCCTACTTGCTAGGGTCAGCTGTTTCTTATAAAAGAAAACTCTGTGATTCTGCCAGGGTTCAAAATAAGAATTACACATAAGCAAAGGAAATAATATCTGAGGGGAAAGGAATTGTCTCACATCCCAAAGCGCCTCTTCATGTTCTTTTATTCTTCGTTTTCTCCATCACTCTTGCTGTTCTGTTGCTTTTCCTGTTTCTGTCTCAATTTATTTCTGTTTTCTATCTATCTTTCCCCAGTTATGTGTGTGTGTGTGTATGTGTGTGTGTGTGTGTGCGTGCGTGTGTGTGCAACAGTAATTCTTTTTACAATACAATGCGAGGATTGAGTTTCTCAGGGACAGCAAAGTATACAAGATAAACTGATAGGGGAAATTTTTAGCATCAATTGCATAGGGTTGTAGGTCAAAGAGAGGGTCTGTGCTTAATTTGCAAAAGATACAAAACCTGTCTCCTTCCAGTGTTCTTGGTTTCAGTGATGGCACAGGCCTTCAGGAAAGTTTACTTTTCCCTGAGATTGAGAAAATGGGCTGATAATCTTTGTCTTTATCTTCTCAAGAGAAACAGGAGGGAACAATAAATCTGTGAGCTAACATCTTGAGATAATAAAACAAGAAGTTTGAGAATCTTTTAGTGCAGACATAATTTAGGTTAATGCTTCTGTATCTTGCAGTGAGGTAAAACGTATTGTATCTATCTAGAAATGTATGGATCAACAGCTTTTGATGTGTTGTAATTCTGTGTCCTTGCATATCTGGGGATGACATATACGGGATGTTTTTGCCTGGGCCCTAAACATTAACCGCCTGCCTGTCAATAAAGGTAATTGCAGGAAAACAGATATCTGCTAGTGCAATGCAGAGGAGAATAAGGACCTGATGGTGGGAAATAGGTCCCTCACCTAAGGAATGCAATCAGTAAAATATGACATGAAAATGGAAATCGGGTTTTACACATATTAGGGAGTATAATCAGTAAACTCCAAATACATGGGAGAAATTTGTTCCCAGAAAATGATCAGACAGTGCTAAACTGTGGGAAGTATATCCAAATTATTTTACACATCAGAGTACGAAACAATAAGAATCTACAAGAAACTGCCAACTCATTCATGATATTATATTGCCAAGTACAGCTTTTATACTGATTGATCCATCAAGAGAATCCTTAATTCATCATGAGATACCATTGCTGTATAATTTCTGTATGAGCATGCAGCTGTAGCAGTTTTGGGGGGTTTCCCAGCATGGTCTTGACCCCTTTGCTCATCACTCCTCCCACTCTGCATCTGGTTCTAGGAGTTCAGCTCAGTGCTTAACTGTCAATCTCTGCTTCTGCTCCCATCAGCAACTGGGTGTAGGCTCTAAGATGGAATTGATGGTAGTCATCAATCTCATTATAGAAGTGCATTTAAGGTAGCCTGTCTAGTATTTCTTAGATTCTTAGTTGGGGTCATCCTTGTGGATTCCTTGGAAATTCCCTAGTGCCATGTTTCTCATTAAGCACATAATGGTAGTGTCTATAAAGGTATTTCTTTCCTTGTTCTCCTCTTTTCTTCCCCTAACTCAACATTCCTGGTCCTTCATGTTCTGTTCTCCCTTCACCTTCTGCTCTCCCCTTTCTCCTTCCTCCCTCCCAATTTACTCAGGAGATCTTGCGTCTTTCCACATCTCTGGGGAACTATATATGTTTCTCTTAGGGTTCTTCTGTTTCCTACCTTCTCTGGGGTTGTGGATAGTATATTAGCTACCCTTTATTCTATGTATAATATTCAGGTTTGACTGAGGACATACCACGTTTTTCTTTCTGTTTTGGGTTACATCACTTAGGATGCTTTCTTGTAGGTCCATATATTTGTCTGTGAATTTCAACAAATGATCTTTTTTAACTGCTGAGTAGTACTCCATTGGGTATATGTAGCAAATTTCCTTTATCCAATCTTCAGTTGAGGGGCATCTAGGTTCATTCCTAGTTCTGGCTATTACAAATAATGCTGTGGTGAACATAATTGAATACATTTACATGTGGTATGAATGTGCATCCTTTGGTTATATGCCTAAGATTGGAATTGCTGGGTCTTGAGGTAGATCAATTGTGATTTTCATGAGGAACTGCCATACTGATTTCCAAAGTGGCTGTATATGTTTGTATTCCTACCAGCAATGGAGGAGTGCTCCCATTTCTCCATATCCTCTGCAGTAAAAGTTATCGTTGGTGTTTTTGATATTAGCCATCCTGACAGTTTTAAAGTTGCATCTCAGATGTGTTTTGATTTGCATTTCCCTGATGGCTAAGGATGTTGAGGAATTCCTTAAATGCCTTTGTGGCTACTTGAGATTCCTTTGTGGAGAATTATTTGTTTAAATTTGTACCTCATTTTTTATTTGGATTATTGTTGTTTTGATTACACATTTCTTGAGTTCTTTGTATATTTTGGAGGATAGTCCTGTGTCAGATGTGGGGTTGCTGAAGAACTTTTCCCTGTCTTTAGGCTACCGTTTTGTCTTATTGAATGTGTTCTTTGCTATACAGAAGCTTTTCAGTTTCATGAGGTCCCATTTCTTAATTTTCAAGCTTAGTGGTTTGTTCAGGAAGTAATCTCCTGTGCCAATGTGTAAAAGAGTATTTCCCACTTTCTCTTATAAGAGGTTCACTGTGTCTGGATTTATGTTGAGGTCTTTGATTCATTTGTACTTAAGTTTTGTGCAAGGATACATGCATGCATACATATATACATACATACATACATACATACACACACATAAATATGGATTGATGTGCAGTCTTCTACATGTCACCATGAAGTTCTTCCTGCACTATTTGTTGAGGAGCTTTGTTTCTCCCATGATATAATTTTAGCTTTTTTGTCAAAATCAGGAGTTCATAGGTGTTTGAGTTAATAGCAGAGCCTTTGATTCGATTCCACTGTTCCACCTGTCAGATTTTGTGCCAATATCAAGCTGTTATCATTACTATAGCTCTATAGCAAAGTTTGAAGTCAGGAATGGAGATGCCTCTGGAAGTTCCTGTATTTTACAGAATTGTTTTATCTATCCTGGGTTTTTTTGTTTTTCTGTATAAAGCTGAGTATTGTTCTTTCAGCCTTTGTGAAGAATAGGGCTAGGATTTTGATGGTGATTGCATTGAATTTGTAGATTGCTTTTAGTAAGATTGTCAGTTTTACTATGCTGATCCTACCTATCCAAGAGCATAGGAGTTCTTTCCATTTTCTTTAATTTCTTTCTTTAAATGTTTAAATTCATATATACAGGGTTTTCACTTCCTTGGATAGAGTCACCCCCAAAATATCTTATGATGTTTGTTGGCAATGTGAAGCAAGATGTTTCTCTTACTTCTTTCTCAGCCTGTTTATCATATACATATGAGAGCACTATTGATTTTTTTAGTTAATTTTGTAACCTGTCTCTTTGCTGAAGATGTTTATCACCTGTAGGTTTCCTTTGGTAGAAATTTTCAGGACTCTTATGTAAACTGTCATATCATTTTCAAATAGTGGAAGGTTTATTTCTTCTTTTTCAATTTGTATCCGTTTGATCTAATTGAAGCTAGAAATTCTCCTTGAAGTAAAACCTTTAAGTATAGTACTGAGGTGATATGGAGAGAGTGAACATCCTTGTCTTGTTCCTGATTTTAAAGGAATCATATTGAATTTCTCTCCATTTAATTTAAAGTTGGCTGTTGGCTTGTTATATATTGTCATTATTATATTTAGGTGTATTCCTTTTATCCCCGATCTGTCCACAACTTTATCCTGAAGGTGCGTTGGATTTTTACAAAAAATTGATATTTGAAATTAAAACCATTAGAATCATTAAAGCTTTCCTCACTCAGGATGCCTGAGTGTTTATCCTTTGCAGATTCTAATATTTTTAAGATGCTGTGTTTGTTTAGTGTTTTTATTATTATGAGGCAATGGGAGTTTCTTTTCTGGCCCAATCTATTTGTTTTTTGGCATGCTTCTCAGTACCTTCAAAGGCACCTCTTTAAATTAAAGATATTGTTCTTTTGTTATAGAAAATATATATTCCTTTTTCCTGAGTTTCGTCTTTTTCCTCTATTCCTGTCATTCTTAAGTCCAAGACATAGTTCTTCCCATAATGTTCCAGATTTCCGGGATGTTTTGTGTCAAGAAATTTTTAGATTTAACATTTTCCTTGACTTACATATTCATTTCTTGTAACATAACTTCAGTGCCCAAGATTCTCTCTTCTACCATCTATTCTATTGGTGAACCTTGCCTCTGTACTTCCTGTTTGCAGTGCTAAATTTTTCATTTCTGGGATTCACTCATTTGTGTTTTCTTTTATTTTTGTGGGAGGTGAATTTTGAGACAGGCTTTCTCTGTGATTTTTGAAGCTGTCCTGTCTTGTAGATCAGGCTGGTCTTGAACTCACAAGGGTCAGCCTGCCTCTACCTCCTGATTGCTGGAATTAAAGGCATTTACCACCACTGCCCAGCCTATTTGTGTTGTCTTTTTTGTTTCTATTTCAGTTTTCAGGTCTTATATGGTTTGGAAGGGACATGCTGAGGCAATGCTAGCTTAGGTATGGATAGGAGAGGGGCCAGCATCCTGGCTTTACCCAGTTTCCTCCTAACTCATGTCCTTCTTCCAGTGTCCACTTTAATGGAGAACATTTGATGAATGGTGGTGACAGCAATGCTCTTGTAGAAGGAGCCAATAATGGGAAAACAGTTAGGTTTCCAAGGGAATTTCCTTCCCATAATTGACTACTGCCTCCTGGTAAATCTCCAAAAATATGACCTCCATTAAATTCATTGCTTCTATCTTAGATGGACACACCACTTCAGAAATCCAGAGGCTCCTACCCTCTCAGCACACTGCGGGATCCCAGATATCCAATGTAACTGAGGTCTTGATTACTGTTATTTTCGTGTTTTCTAGTGCAGATTTAGAGAAAATAGCTGAGACTTCACCAGCCTGGTATACAGTGTGAGTTCATGGACAGTCTCCAAAGAAATACAGAGAAATCCTGTCTCAAAAATCAAAACCAAAACCAAACAAACAAACAAAAAAAAGAATGAAGGTTGAGCCAGCCATAGAGAACCAGCCAGTAAGCAGCACCCTCCATGGCCTCTGCTTCAGTGCCTGCCTGCTGGCTCCTGCTCTGCTAGAGCTCCTCTCCTCACTGCTTTTGATGCATTGTTAGATGGCATGGGGCCCAGAGCATCTTAAGCACACAGCTGCCATGACAGGCTTACTAAAAAACAGCCAGAGAGTAGGCCTGACATTCAATTTACTGTCAGGCAGCAACAGGTTCCAGGAAATCATAAGCTGACACCACCCAGTGAAGAGACAATACCTGACACTGCAAACATTTCAGTCATTACAGATAAGATCACCAGATGTTCTTGAGACCAACACCCACCTATTTGCTTTTGCCAAGAACCCCCCAGCTAAATGTGGGCCAATCATGCATCCTGAACCTTGAATATCCCTCACCCCAATCTCTGCTATGATGAAAAACCCTTCCCCAACCAGGCTTGGAGCTCTCTGATTGAACCACTGCATGGGACACATGGAGGATCCAAGCTTGAGCTTAAATCTTGAATAAAGTCTCTTTATTTTGTATATGGACTCAGTCTTCAGGCTGTCTGACAATCTGGGTTTAACAATGTAACTGTGAATGAAATAAACCCTTTCCTCCACAAGTTCCTTTATTTGTTTTGTTTTTTGAGACAGGGTTTCTCTGTGGCTTTAAGGGTTTCCTGGAACTAGCTCTTGAAGACCAGGCAGCGATTAAAGGCGTGCACCACCACTGCCCGGCTCTGAAGTTACTCTTTTTGACCAAGTTGTTTCATCACAGAAACAGTTCCTGTAACTAAGACAGTGGTGGTCTGAATGGATAACTTCCAAAGATTGCTTGAATTTTGAATTTCTCTTTGCAGTCCTTGCAGTCATGGAATTGCTCTATTTATGAGGCATCCTCAAGCTCCACACACTGCCCTAGTCTTACTCATTGTGCTAATATTACCAGCATGGACCAAACCATCCAGCTGGAAATAGTGTTTTAACCGTGTCCCGTTTATGTATGGTTGAACAGCTTCTATCATATGGTTAATTTAAGAAAGTCACTGTGTCCAAGCTTGTACATAAAACCTGGGTTACAAATGTGACAATTTTTCCTGTAATATCACAGCTGTGTGCCAGCATGTGCCTGCCTGGAACTTCCTTGGTGTCCTTCCCTAGATGATCTTGGATGATATTTCCTAGACCTTCCTGGATGATGAGCCTATCTCTAGTGCATGGAACTCACTGTGCTTCTCAGTGCTCTCCAAGACTGACCTGCAAGTCTTTGCACTATGTTTTTTTCCCCTGCAGTTCTTGGATACCTTTCTACGTGTCCATTCTTCTCATTTCACTTTCACTCTCTGAGGATCCCATATTGATATAAGGATATTAAGAAATAGTCAGATCAGAAGGTCATGGACAGTCAGTGAAAGGAAAGGAAAGAAGGGACCTCCATTAAATTCAGTGCTTCTCTCAATGTTGAGCAGATATATTTGCATTGTTGAAATTTGTTAAATTCTGACTTATTACTCATACCTACTCTCTCTCTCTCTCTCTCTCTCTCTCTCTGTGTGTGTGTGTGTGTGTGTGTGTGTGTGTGTGTGTGTGTGTGTTGTATATACAATTATATATGTGTTTCTGGGCATAGGAATAAGCAGCACAATGTGGATGTCAGAACACAACTTTTTGGAGTTGCTTCCTGCCTTCCAAACAAATGGACACAGGTAATACAACTGCGATAAACTTTTTGGATGTAAGGAATTTTCCCCTCTCAGAAATATTCCCAGCACATGTCTGAGGGGTTTGAAACCCATCAGAAGTTTTCATCTGTGCACATTGTTACACACCAATAATTCTAACACAATGAATATGGAGTCAGGAGGATTTCTCATTTCAAGTGTGTGGGTGTTTGTGTGTCTGTGTGACTGTGTGTGTGTGACTGTGTGTATGTGTGTGTTTGTCTGTATTTTGTGTGCCTCTCTGAAAACATTTTGGCATAGGCTATAAATCTTACAATGATCTTCTATCCTGTGTCCATAGTATGGTGTCTACACATCTTGAAAAAAAAATCTCATGTTGTACCTCTCCTCTTCTTTTTTTTGAGACAGGGTTTCTCTGTGTTGTTTTGGAGGCTGTCCTGGAACTTTCTCTGTAGCCCAGGCTGACCTCAAACTCACAGAGATCCACCTTCCTCTATCTCCTGAGTGCTGGGATTAAAGGCATGCACCACCAATGCCCGGCTGTAACTCTCCTCTTCTTATTGTGATCAAGGAGACCAGTAGATTGTGTCAGAACCCCTGATACTAGAGTTACAGACTTACAGACAGCAGGAAGCTTCTGTATGTACTTGCAATGGAAGCTTGGATTTTCTGAAAGAATCTTCAGTGCTCTTGACTGACAAGGTATTTTCCAGCCAAAGTTTTCTCTACTTGATTATGTTTCCTGTCCAAGAGAGCCTAGTTAGGCTCACATATTGGATACTGTTTAAAATTTAGAATTCTCCTCCCTTTGAGAGAAGTTTTTCTCCCTAATTGTTTATCCAATAAAATATGATCAGCTAATTTTCATTGTATATACAACCGACAAAAATGGATTCAGCCAACTGTTTTCATGTATGTCAGCATACATATTCTCTCATATTTAAAACAAGAGAGTTTGTAATGGGTTTGGGAGGGGAGCAAATGAAGAGATAAAAGGGGAAGTGATAAAATATCTTACAATAATCAACTGATAGGAAATAAGTTTTAAGTAATAATAGGGGATAGAGAAATGACTCAGAAATTAATTGCACTGGGTGTTGTTACAGAGGACCCAGGTTCCATTTCCAGAACTGAAAAGTTAGCTATTTTCTGTACCTCCTAGTCCCAGCATCCCCTGTCTTATTCTGGCATCTGAAATACTCTACACAACACACGCAGGACAAACACCCATGTAATTATCTTTTTTTAAATTTAGAAACAGTAAAAAAAGAGATTTCTCCAAAGGGATATTATAGCACTGAGAAATACAGTAGCCAGGGGGTAATTAATATGAACTCTTTCTGGTCTTGCATGGAAGCAGCTATGGTCATCTGCCTAGCCAGCCTGCTCAGAGGCCAACGCAGCTTTGTTCTGAGGCTAATAGAGCTCGTCATAACAATTCATCTAAGAGTAGCGTATACAGTGCCATCAAGTAGCATTTCCATTAAGTTTTCTGTACTTACGTTCTGAATCTTTTATGTCTGTGAGAATTGTGCCCTTGATGCAGTTATCTTTAGATGGAACATCAAATTGGAGAGGCAGCATATGCTCCATAGCAGTGTGTTTACTCTGTGATATTTACTAGATTTTCTGGTAAGAACCTATGTTATAAGATGAACATGTCAAAGGCATTTTTCCATCTTTTTATAGTTTATATCTCTGCATGACTTTGATGTAAAAATGTCCATAAATGTCTCTGATTTTACACTGTGATCAGGTTTAAAAATAGATTTTTTAAAAATCTGATCCTACCTAGGAATAGAGAGAATACTAGTTGAATGTGTCCACATACTCTTTTGCTTAGGAAAAGTGCTACTTTGCAAATAAATCCCAGGCTCCCACTATCTCCTTCAGGTAAAAAATCTTTCTCAATTTTTCTGCCTAGGTTGTTGTGATGGTTATTCTTGGTAGTCAAAAGACTATGTCAGGAATTAAGGAAAACCCAAAGAGTTGTATAAACTTGTGTGGGATTTTTCAATAGGTTTTCAAATTAAAGATTCTTATTTTATCTGGATCACTTGTGGCAATATCAACCTTCAGCTGTGTGATGGCTGCTGATCTAACCCAAGCATTCAGGAGGTAGAAGCATTTGGATTTTATGAGATTCAGACCACCGTTGTCCATGGATGAACAGAAAACCTCTGTCTTGAAAATACCAGACAAATCCAGAAACCAAACCAAACCAAACCAAACCAAATAAAGACAAAGATTAAGTTCCAGCTTTAATCTTGATCCAAATTTCTGGTGGTACGTTATATATATATATATATATATATATATATATATATATATATATATATATACCTGTTTGTCCTGGCACTAGCTAACATATTCATTCCTTTATCAGAATTAGAGCCACTTCCTTGAGGTTTTGGTGTATATTGAAGACCAGCTGAGATATTCAGCTTCATAAACATAAAACCTCCTGGATTCTTCAAGTTTTTATTGGAAGGCAACCATTGTTGGATTATCAGGACCAACACCTAAGATATTCCAATAAATCCATTCCCACATATGTGTAGTGATTCATTCTACCAGTTCAGTTTTTCTTTTCTTTTTTTTTTCAACTTCCCACTGAGGAAGTTGTGCTGGCTAACAATAGTGATTCTAAACACATTTTTCCTTGCTCCATTATTCTCATTCTCAGTATTCAACATTCCATGATGACTACTCTGCATTACTATTCATTTGTCAACAGTTTGTTCTGAATTTCAGGATACAACTCCTAAATCAATGCAGCCATTATCCAGTTTTCTGATGTGACAAAATCCCATTATCTTGTTTGTGATCCAGTTCCTGATTTTCTTCCCTGGTTTGCTGAAGTGAGGATAGCAACTGGATAAGAAGCAAGTTCAGGTCACCTGATCTCAGTGAGGATCCACATATCAAACATTTCCTATTGTTTCCTGAAATTGCTCTTTAGTTGTTATTATTTCTCTGTCACCCATTGTGACAGAAATTCACTGCACTACACATAGTACAGAGGGCAGTAACACTTTGATAGCTACTTTGTGTTCAGAACAAAGAAGAAGGAGCACCTATGCAAATCAGGGTCTGCTGCTCCAGACAGAGGCAAATGCTATTGTAATGCTTATCTCTGCTGATGTTGAAAATGTCTCTGTTTGGGGTGGAAGGTAGGATCAGGAATCATTGTGCTGTGGCTTAAAGCACAGTGTAACCCTATGGAAGGAGCTCCTGTCACTCAGGATTCAGGAACCAATCAAGACCTCCAGGTGATCTGCCACTCAGAAATTGTGCTGGGTCCTTCCTGCCATGGAGAAACTGCTGTGGCATTCTCATGTGCTGTGCTTTGAGTGCTGCTGTAGGGAGCTGAGCAGGGAGGAGCTAGAAAACCATGACATGGTGAGTTGTATTTGGGGCTACTATACAGAGACTGGGAGTTGTGCCTAGTCGAGCCATGGGAACCATCCTGGAGGATCCTCCCAGGGCTGGGTCAGAGTAAGTAGCCAGAAGCAGAGTTCACTATGTTACTGCCTGGTCTTGCTGTATCCTGCATGGTTCTGATGATCCTGTGTTACCAAGTTGATTTCTATGTGATTGTAAAGGTCCTGCATGGTCTTTGCAATTCTCTGGGTCAGCTGGCAGACTCTGAGTACGTTCACTCTGAGTATGTTAGGAGAGGAACTGTGCTTTGAAATATCCTTGTTGACATTGATGTTAAATGCATTGATGTTAAATGCTTGTGACCTCACTATAAAACACAGATTTGTCAAACTCAGAGCCCTGGTCCCTTTAGTATCTTCCAGAAGTTCTGTGCTTTGAATGTTTAATACTTATGTTTTGAATCCACATAAATCCATGTGGAGCTTGTAAACACTATTTCCTGTGGAGAGGAGCACTTCACTGCTAAACTCTGATATGGAAGTGTAGACCTGATGGCAGTAGAATTGATAGTATACAGATTCACCAGTTCATAGGAGACATTAAGTCACTAAATAGGATTTAGGTTGTGGAAGAGTGCATCCCAAATACTCCAAAGAGAATAGTATGCTAGATTACAGTATGATAAGATATAAATGTTTGTTCCTCAGGTATAACCAGCTATATTCCAATACCAAAGGAGACATCCCCAATTAAACAGCAGTGGAAAAGCCTATCCCTCCATTAGAAAGCAGGCCTCTAAATGATGCCCAAGGGACCATTACAGGGTCACAACCAATATTAAATCCTGGTGTATCATAACAGTATATTAATTCTAGAAGTGTTGCATCTTCAGTCTTTTGCAAAGCAGTTTGTGTCAAGGTCTCCTTGACACAAAACTTGACTGAGTGGACTTGAACCCTGTCTGTAGAACCACAGGGCATTGCTCTTGTGATCCTGACAAACTGCCCTAAATAGTGGATTAAAAATCTGAAGCACCTCAGAGTCTTAAAATTCCTAGTTTGAGTCATATAGTGGATTGTCCATTGCAGAAGAGGGAAAGGAATTATGTTTGAAGCATGGTTTTTCCCTTCAGAGGAGAAGAGGGGGAAACAGTGCACTGTGTACACTTCAGGGGGAAACAAATGAGATGGTAGCAAGATCCTAGTCTGAACTTGAAGGCAGTGAGATTCAGGGATCTGCACTATGAAGAAGGACAGACGGGCCATGGTGAATGACTTTCTCTGCCCACAATTTCCTTGCATGCATTCTTTCCATGTGAGTGAAAAAAGACATAATTGGTGAGTGTACAGTTTATGGAGGATTGCTTGAACTACTAAGCATTCAATCTCCAATTAGAGAACTCTCCTGTGCAGATGTGAGCAATCCTGTCTGACACAGTTAAGTCATCTCAGTGTTTTATGAAATAGTACTCAGTGCTGATGGGGGAAGTCCTGTGTATATGTCAATAAAGCACTGTTGGCCAATAGGGAAGCAAGATAGGTGGGACTAGGAGTCCAGGAGTACTCTGGGTAGGAGAAACACAGGGAGTCAAGATGTAACCGCCATAGGGATAAGAAGCCCGGAAACTTTGCTCCAGTAAGAGAAATACTTAGATTAACAATTATGGGATTAAATATTTAAGTCAGAGCTAACCAGTAAGAAACAAGCAATGCCAACAGCTTCATAATTAATACAGCATCTTGTATGTTATTTGGGGACTACAACGTGGCAGAGCCCATGCGACTGGCAGGTTTATCACCAAAGCGGCTAGCAAGGAAATGTCTCCCTTTACACAGTGCCTAATATTTTACATAGGACCCAGACTTACAGTATCTTATTCCTGGCATTCTTTCTATCAGGGAATTGCCTACTCCATTTAAAAGTAATTATAGCTAAGTGTTCTTCCACATATTATCATCATCCTAAAACATCATTTATTGGTATCATTTTATAATTCATTTTCTTTAAATTCATTTCTGTTTTTCTTTCTATTTTTCAATGTTCCTGGGTTTAAGCATTACATTCATTTTTTTCTCAAGTTTTATTTATTTATTTATATCTGTTTAGGGTAGTGATTCTCCAGTTTGGGTGAATGCCATGCCCATTGCACAGCCTGTATTGGAGAACGTGCAGAGTGTGTTGGGATTGATGACACAGACACCAGTCAGTGGTGCAAAGAAAACTTTAAGCAGGCCCCAAGAAGGCTCAAGAAAAACTTCCCAAGAAAGGCTTCCCTCAAGAAAAGCTTCAGCCTCCTTACTACCCCTGGCTGGTTATGTGTCCCTGATACCAGAGTTAGTGGCAGGGATCAGGAAGAGGCAGCTAGTCATTGGAAAGATCAAAGTCAGGGTGTTCCAGTTAGAGAGCCCTTATGGGGAACTTATTGCTCCATTGAAAATCTCTTAGGGCACTGGATTGTTTTCAGTAAACATGCTTTTAGTAAACCTGTTTTTAGTCAACATTGTCTTTCAGCTGCCTGCTCCCAGGGTGATGGGGAAGTGGGCCTCTGGCCAAGGTCTTTTGTTCCCACAGATGTCTGGGCTTCCTTTGAGGGAAATCAAATTTATGACCCTATCACATGACTGAACTTAGAACATCAGAAAACAGAGATATTTATATTATAATTCATAATAGTAGCAAAAAGACAGTTATGACAATGCAGTGAAAATGTTTGTAGAGTTTGGGGGTCATCTGCATTATGATTAAAAAACAAACTGGATGTTATAAATAACTATTTAATTGAAATTATTATCATGTATATTCTGAAACAATAAGACAAGATATCATGAACTAACAGAGTTTGGCCATTAAACAAATTTTAAAATTGTTATATCCCTAAGTATTAAAATATTTCAAACTGTGTTTAGTAGATCACCATTAAAAAATTCTCATTAAAATAGTTTTCACTGGGTGGTGGCAGCACACATATTTAATCCCAGGACCTGCTCTACAAAGTGTGTTCCAGGGGTGTTTCCAAAGATATAATGAAGCCCTGTCTTGAAAAACCAAAAAAAATGCTTTTCAGTCTAAATAAATTTAAACAATTTGGACACCATAAAAATGCCTATCTAAGTAAACTTTTAACAAATATGGGTTCAATTATATTTGTTTCTTGACCAAATGATATAAATATTTGAATAAATGAAAGTATATTTTAAGATCATGTATCTTGAGTAATGATATACATTTACATAATGATTTTAATAAACATGATAAACTTTAAAGGCAATAACTTTTAATAGAACTGAGAGGACAAAAAACAAGAATTATGTCCCAGATATTTATTGACAAGGTAAGGGTAATTATTCAAGTAACACATTATAAGAACTATTATTTTTCAGAGGGAGTTATACTTTATATTAGTAAAGCACTTCCTGTTCCTTATTTTACGTCCATGATTTAAATTATCCTATTTAAAGTTTTTTCACTCTAACTTGTTTGCTGTTACTGCCAAAATTGATATTACTAACCAAAAATTCCTAAATATAATTTAGAAAACATAAAAATGTTTTCTGTTCCATTGGCAAAATGAGTGCCATTTATGCCAACTGTCTAAAATAAAAGCATGCCATAAACTTTATAATTCGAATCCCAATAATATAAAAAAGTAATTATAATTGCATTTTTTGCTGTCAAACTCAAAGTGTGCTTTTCATATTGCTAATTAGGCAATATATCCTTTTCCCAAAAACCTAAGGTCATTTTACTTCTAGAATCACACAAATGAAAACAAAGTCTATTCATTTAGTACACGTATCCTGAGAAGAGCTGATTACTAAAAGCCAATTGTAATTAAAATATCATATAATGTCATTTTCACATGACAGGATATTCCATTTTGCATGTCCAAAGTATTACACATGTGTAGTAGTGTATTGTTGTCCTCTGCTCAGGTCTCTAACTTTGTTCAACACATAACAGTTATCATAGCAATGCATTTAAGCTTACCAATGATTGCTCAATAGACTAGGATAAAACTCAGATCTAAGACAAATTCTTCTCTACAAGAAATTTACAGGTAGAAGCAACGGGTAATTTTGTCATCATAACGAATCACCCCTCTAGATTCAGTTGTTAAAGAAATGAACGGTCCAACTTATCCAGAAGAATTGTTTCAGTCCTCACACCTAATCTTCTGCCGACATGTGTTGCCTAAGGTTTTCAATTCATGAACTGTTCTCTGGTTTATAAACAACTTCTGAAACTTTTCTCTTGATGCCAAATAAGGGAAATTGAAAGTCTGAAAATACAAATAAATAAATAAAAGTAACCGCATCAGCATCAGATCTGAGGTGGGGGAGCCATCAAAGTGACCACCTATCTTTCACTGAGTTAAAGAGGAAAAGTAAATAAAAAGACACAGCCTGTATATTATGCTAAAGGCACTTGGTTACCTGAAGAGGGGCTGGAGAAGGAAACTGTCACTTCAACGCTTGTCATTCTCAGGGGGCTCAAGTTCTGGGGGTGGGGCACTCTCGGTGGTTTTGGATGGGAAGGCGATGTAGCTGCCCAAAGCCTGGAACCAATTCAAAGGAGTTAGGGAGCAGATGGGTGGGCAGTGGAGCTGCTAACCCTTGGGCTGAACCGCGAGGGACAGGGTACCCCCATCCTGTGTCCTCCGATAGTGAGCAGGAGACACGTCCAGAGTGTGGGGAAATAACTCAGGACTGACACCTAACAAGTTTCAACACTTAGAACACTAGGGGAGAGGTGCACAGCATCCAGAGTTTCAGGCCACTGCCCCTGAAGTCTCCTGCCACCGCTGCACCACAGTGCCTGGCTGGCACTCCTGCAGGGCTGCAGCCCTTACCTTCTGCTGGTTGAAGAGGATCTCACTCCAGGTCTGTGTTGGAGGACATGGCCTCTGCCTGGGACTCAGCTCAGCTTGGGACTCAGCACTTGAAGTCTCCAGGCTGCTCAGCCCAGGGAGATGGCAGGACAGGAGCCATGAGGTAGGTGGGGAGAGGACCAGAGAGAAAGCAGAGCTACAGAGTCATGGAGGTAGGGCTCAGGGGGCCCTGCTCATGGAGAGCTGTCCTGAGCAAGCCCCTTGTCCAGCTCCCCTAGCTGCTCACTCAGGTCAATGGCTGGAACCACCTCACAGCAGGGGCCAGGGCAACAGCCTATCTGCATAAATTGTTGACATAGTTTGGGGGATTATAAACTCACCATTTCCACCATCTTTTTGTCACATTTTTTTGGAAGTGTTCATCGCAATTCCTGCTTACTCAGCTGTTATTTTCTTCTTGGTACTCTGAGGGACTTGAAGATTAGATAGTTATAGTTATTGTTTTCCTTATTTACAAGACTCATAAACTACATAGAGGAAAAAATTGTGAAAGTTGGAGAGATATTGAAAGATAATTTGATAATGCAAATTAGAATGGAATGTTAAGTTAGGTACAAGACTTTGGACTCACCAAGATTGGATAGATAATGGAGTATTTTCTTTGAATTTCTCAAATGTACATGAACTATGCATTGATGTAGTTATTGCTTGTATATATTGAACATAGTTATTATATAGTTTTTGTTATATTAGTAGCATTCTTCCTTTTTGTGTAAGACAATAAATGGGAATTGTGGGGATATATTATTTATTATTTCATAAAACCACTGGAGATCAAAACACAAAGTTAGCCACAGCCTTAGAGCCTCATAGTCGTGATACACACCTGTAATTTCAGCAACATTATTAGTTAGTAATAGAAGCCAGACCATGTTGGCACACAGCTTTAATCCTAGGACTCAGGAGACAGAGGTAGATCGATCTCTTTTCAATCCAATCCTACCCTGTGCCACATGAGAGAGAGACAACATAAAGAGTAACAGAGTTCATGCCTTGAATCCCAACACTTGAGTCACATGACTTTAATCCCAGCACTCGGAAGGTGGAGACAGGAGGGACAATGTTGGGCAGAGAAAGGAACATAAGGAGGCAGGACAAAGGATCTTAGAGCATTCACCTCTGAGGATTCAGGGAAACCTTTATCCTTGAGGGTTTGTAGAGTTGGGAATTCATTTCACCTTGATAGTGGTAAGATTTATCCCTGTCTCAGCTGCTTTGCTTTTCTGACCTTCAGCATGAAAACCAATATCTTTCTCTGGGTTATTTTTGAATGTGTTGCATTTGTATAAGTGTTTATCTGTCTTGTCTCTGTGTTTCAGAGATTCTCTGTATTTTGTTAATTTTATCAACATTGTGATAGTTTCTTCCTGTCTATTTCCCTTTGGTATACTTACTTCATTTTGTTCTAGAGCTTTCTTGTGTGTTGTTTCTTCAATTTTTTTATGTACTCAGTGCTGTGTAGTTTCTGCACATCACCACTCTTGCTATATCCTCTAGGTTGAGTATGTTCTGTATATATTTTCATTGAATTCTAGAATGTCTTTAATCTGCTTCTTCATTTCTTCCTTGTCCATTTCTTTCAGTAGAAAATTATTCAATTTCTGTGATTTTGTAATCTTATACTAGTTTTATATAAATGTTTTTATACAACATATACAGCTGTAATACTTGGTTGTGTGATTGGATACAGAAAGTTATTTCTATTTTATTGTAGCTATTGAAACTTGTGTTTGTGTCAAGTATGTCATCAAAATTCCATTTTGTTCTTAGAAGACGATGTATTAATTTTTGACTGGAATTTTTTATTATATGTTGGTCCATTTGGTTTATATAGTTCATTAGCTCCAATATTTTTGTTTAGATTTGTCTGGATGACCTGTCCATTGGTGAGTAAGATGTTGAAGTCTACCATTATCAATATCTGTGTGAGAGTCAATGAGTGATTTTCTTTTGGCTTGTTTCTTTTATTAAGTGGGAATTCTTGTGTTTGGGATATAGATTTTAAGAATTGAACTGTCATATTGGTGGTATTTTCCTTTGAAGAATAAGGAGTGTCGCTCCTTATCTCATTAGATTAATTTTTGTTTGCAATCTATTTTGTATGTCTACATCACCTTGCTTCTTAGTTCCTTTTGCTTAAAATATGTTTCCAGTCCTTTTCTTGAGGTAATATTTATCCTTGACATTGAAGTGTTTTTCGTGTATATAGTGGTTGGATGGATATTGATTTGAATCCAAAAGATTAATCTGGGTTTGTTCATTGGGTAGTTGAGGCCATTGATATTGAGATATCAGGAAGAATATCTATTAAGTCATGCTATTTGTTGTTGTTTGTGATGGTGGTGGTATTGGTATATGTATTAGAGTATGTGTTCTCTCTTTGTTTTTTTTTATGGTTTTCACAATGTCAGGCTATTTATTTCCTATGTTTTCCTAAGTGAAATTAACTTCCTTGGGTTGCATTTATCCTTCTAGTACCTTTTGTAGGGCTAGATATAGATATGTTTTAAATTTGACTTTATCATAGAATGTCTTTTTTTCTCTTCTTAAGGTGATTAATAATTTTCTGGGTATACTACGCTGGTCTGGCATCTTTGATTTCTTAGATCCTTATCACATGTGTCCAAACACCTGTGGCTTTAAAAATCTTCATTGCACAGTCAGTTGTAATTCTCATATGGATGACTTTCTATGTTTCTTGCTCTTTTTCTTTTGCAGATTCTACTATTCTTACATGGCTCTCTATGTTTAGTATTTTGATTATTATGTGGCAATGGGAGTTTATTTTCTGGCCCAATCTATATGATGTGTGGCATGCTTCTTTGTACCTTCATAGGCACCTCTTTAAATTAGGATATTTTTCTTCTGTTATAGAAAATATTATATACAACTTTTTGCTGAGTTTCTTTTTTTTCCCTCTATTTCTGTCATTCCAAGATTTGGTCCTTGCTTAATGTCCCATATTTCTGGGATGGTTTATGTCAGGACATTTTTAGATTAACATTTTCCTTGGTTGATACATTCGTTTCTTGTAACATATCTTCAGTGCCTAAGATTCTCATTCCACCATCTGTTCTATTGGTGAACCTTCCTGTGTGTTTCCTATTTGCAGTTATTACATTTTCATTTCTGGAATTCACTCAGTTGTGTTTTGTTTTCTTTTGGGGGGAATATGGATTTCATGACAGAGTTTCCCTCTGAGTTTGGAGGCTGTCCTGGACCTAGCTCTTTTAGACCCAGCTGGATTTGAACTCACAGAGATCTGCCTCCCAAATACTTGCAATAATGAGTGCACCACCAATGCCTGGCCCATTTGTGTTTCCTTTGTTGTTTCTATTTCCATATTCAGGTCATAAAAAGTTTTATTAGTTTGTTTCAAGTACTTTTTTGTCATTTTCTTGGTTGTTTTTAAGGAAAAGAGTAGTACTATGTTGTGTGATAATAGATTATCAGTCATAATTTACTTATTGTGATAAACCTTCACCTGTTTTTATTTTCGGAATGTTAGTATATTTGGAGTTCCTTGACCATATTGCTTTGGAGACATTCTGTGGAGAAACAGTTTTAGTTCTTTATTCCTGATTTTAGAGATTTTTCTGTCATCATTTCTTTGCACATCTGTGTTTTCTAGTTTTCCAGCTTTAATTCATGGTGGTTGGATAGAGTTCAGGGTGTTATTTTCAATTTTATACTAACTTGGAGACTTGTTTATTAATTACTCTGGTGAATTTCTGAGAAAGTTCCATAGATTGTTGGACAAAAGAATATTCTTTAGTGTTTGGTGGCAATATTAAAAAGATGACTGTTACATCCATTTGACTCATGACCTCCAGTGTTTCTCTATTTAGTTCATATCTGGAAGATTAACCTGTTTGGGTGATTAATGTATTGAAGTCACCATGTATTACTGTGGTAGATCAGCGTGTGATCTTAGCAGTAGTACTGTTTGTTTTAGAAACAATGTTGTCCTGGTATCTGGAGGCATGTTAAGAATTGTAATATGTTCTTGTTGTATTGTAACTCAAATTATTATATACTGTCCTCAATCCCTTCTGCTTTGATTTGTTTGTATTTTTTATATAATATAAAATTAGCTATGTCTGCTACCCTCTTACACACATTTACTTTTAATATTTTTCATCATTTTAAGGTTATCAATGACTGGCCTTGATGGTAAAGTATGTTTCTTGAAGGCATCAGGAAAGTGCATGCTATTTTATAATCCAATCTGTTAGTTTCATTTTTTTCTTCAAGACATTTATTCTCTCTTGTGTTTTCCTGGTTTTTTGAGACAGGGTTTATCTGTATTATTTTGGAGGCTGTCCTAGTCCTAAAACACTCTCTATACCAGGCTGACCTCAGACTCACAGATATCTGCCTTCCTCTGCCTCCCAAGTGCTGGGATTAAAGGCATGCACCACCAATGCCTGGCCAGCTTGGTTTACTTGACAGTAATTGGTTAAAGTTGCTTTCATTGTGATACATTTCTCTTCTTCTGTTGACATGAGTGATATTCATTGGGTTTAGCACTCTAAGTTGGCATCTGTAGTCTGTAGAAACTTGTAGAACACCCTCCCAGGCACCTATGTATTTCCAACCTTCCATTGTAAATCCAGACATTAGTCTATTGGTTCAGCCTTGGTATGTGTTGTTTTCTCAATCCTTTGACGATTTTAGTGTATTATTGGTCTGTAGATTTAGAGTTTTGATTATGTGTGTTTGTTTTCTCGTCCTGTCTATTAGGTGTTTTCTATGCCATTTGATCTTTAATAGGTATCCCTTTCTTTTGATTGGAGAAATTGTTTTTAGACAAATCATATACAAGAAATTATCTAAGTATGTTAAATAGAGTCCCTGACTAGTGTACTATAAGTAAGAAGCAAACACAAGCTTAGTTCAACAGTACACTCAAGACCATGGAGATAAAGACTAGCTCCGTGTAAGAGTTTGTTATTTTCATACAGGATATATTACTCTATTAGACAGATACACCTGAAATCTGTGATTTCCTGCCTTGATTGTCTAGATACCCAAGACTATAGGTAGGTATATAACACCTCTATATTATCACAAACAAATGCAAATAAACAAACAAAAAGTATAAAATATATGTGGATAGTTACTCATTAAAATTAAATTGAAGAGAATGTTTTACATATTTACAACATAAGTATGGTATAAAATATTTACCTAGGTCACGTGTGTGTGTGTGTGTGTGTGTGTGTGTGTGTGTGTGTGTGTGTGTAATGCTTGATACAAGCATACACTTTTTTCTTTTGATCCATGGACAGTTGCATTCTTATTTCCAGAATCTCTGGATAAGATAAGGGTTAGGACCTCGGGCTGCAGTTAATCTTAGAGTTCTTACACGAATGTCTTATGTTTTCTGAGAAGTGATAACTCCTGGAGAAGGTCACAGCTATGATATATTCTATGGACTCCTAAAAAATCAAGTATGAAACCAGTGAGAAGAGAACTAGGGAGACAAAGACAAAGCAAGGAAGGAAGAGAGAATGTGAAGTCAGGAGGAGGCCAATGTTCCTGATGAGTCATACGCTGACTTCAGCCTGTGCCATGGTTCTTCACTGAGAGTCAGAGAATGGAAATTTATATCATAGAGAACTAGACAACTCAGGTGTGGAAGGATGTGCTGAGACAATGCCAGCTTAGGTAGAGATAGGAGAGGGGCCAGCATCCTGGCTTTACCCAGGTTTCCTCCTATCTCACGTCCTCCTTCCAGTGTCCTCTTCAATGTTGTGTATTTGATGAATAAGGCTGACAGCAAATTTTTTAGAAGGAGCCTATAGTGGGAAAACAGCTAGGTTTCCAAGGGAATTGCCTTACCATGATTCACTTCTGCTTCCTGGTAAACCTCCAAAAAAGTGACCTCCATTAATTTCATTGCTTCTATCTTAGATGAACACACCACTTCATAAACCCAGAATCTCCTTGACTCTCAACAAGCTGCAGGGCCCAGATATCTGGTGTAACTGAGGTCTCCTGATAAAACACTGTTTTTCCAGTGTTTCCTAGTGCATATTTTGATAAAATAGCTGAGACTTCACCATACCTTGACTAGGACTTCAGCCCTATGAGGCCTGCTTGACTTCCCACAGGTGGTCTCTTCAGCCTCTAACCTCTGCCAGGGCCTTTAGATCCCATCATGCCCAATGCAGCTCTTTTGCCACGTAGCTCTGAGATATATGGGGTGAAAGAGTCTTTTTAAAATCACAACAGGGTCCAGGTGGTGATGGTGCACAGATTTAATCCCAGCACTCAGGAGGCAGAGGCAAATAGATCTTTATGTGTTCAAGAGCAGCCTGGTCTACAAGAGCTAGTTCCAGAACAGCCTCCAATGCCAGAGAGAAACCCTGTCTCAACCCCCCCCCAAAAAAAGAAATCACAAGAAAGAATCCTAATAGTGTCCTAAGGTTTCTAACATCCCTTTGCTGAGAATAGAGTTTTCTTGTGTTTCTCATATGTGAGACCAATTTTCAACGTTTAGCAGATGTTATTGTATTGTTTAGCTTTGTGAAATCATTACTTATTACTCCTACCTACGCCCTGGGTGTGTTAGTGTGTGTGTGTTGTATGTGTATTAATATATCTGTGTTTGTGGGCATAAGGATAAAGAGCAAATGTGTGGAGATCAGAACACAACTTTTTGAAGTTGCTTATCTCCTTCCAAAAACATGGATACAGGAAATATATCTGCAATAATCTTTTTGGAAATAAGTGATTTTACCCTCTCAGAAATATTTCCAGCTTTTGGGTGAGGGCTTTGAAATCCATCAGAGTTTGACAAATGAACCAGATTTCATCTGTTCACATTGTTCCACAGCTATAATTCCAACACATTGAATATGCAGTCAGGAGAATTTCTTATTTTAGATCTCTCTCTCTCTCTCTCTCTCTCTCTCTCTCTCTCTCTCTCTCTCTCTCTCTGTGTGTGTGTGTGTGTGTGTGTGTGTCTTTTATGTTCCTCCATGAAGACTATGTGGCATAGGCTATGAATCTTACAATGATCTTCAGCCTGTGTCCATATTGTAGTGTCTACAAACCTTAGTAAATAATTCTCTTGTTCTAAGTTTCCTCTTCTAATTGTGGCCACATAGGCCAGTAGATGGTGTCAGAACCCCTGATGCTGGAGTTACAGATAGTACTAAACTTCTGTATGTACTGGGAATGGAAGCTTGGATGCTCTGAAAAAAATCTTCAATGCTGTTTAGTGCTAAGGTATTTTCCAGCCTAAGTTTTCACTTCTTGATTATGTTACCTTTCCAAGTCAGGCTAGTCAGGCACATATCAGACAATGTTTAAAACTTATAATTTTCCTTCATTTGAGAGAATGAGTCTCATGCAGTGGTGACTCCCTAATGGTTTATGCAATATAACATGGCCAGCCAATTTTCAATATATGTACAACTAAAAAAATGGATTCAGCCAATTTTATTCATGTATGTGAGCATACATATTCTCATATATTTAAAACATAAAAATAGGTAAGGGGTTTGGGAAGGGAGCAAATGAAGAGTTAAAAGGAGAAAGTAATAAAATATCTTCCCATAATGAACTTATGGAAACAAATTTTAGGCCATAGTATAGGCATGAGAAATGGCTCAGGAATTAATTGCACTGGGTGTTGTTACAGAGGACCCAGGTTCCATTTCCAGAACTGAGAAGATAACTAACTCTTTGCTGTAACTCCTGTCCCAAGCATCTCCTGCCTTAATCTGGCCTCTGTAAGTACTCTGCACAAACACATGAAGAAGTAACACCCATATAACTATTTTTTGAAAGTTTGAAACAGTAATGAATGGAATTCTCCAAAGTGATATTATAGCCCTGAGAAACAGTGCAACCATTTTAGTTAAAATACACTCCTTCTGGTCTTGCATGGAAGGAGCTGTGGTCATATGCCTAACCAGCCTACTCAGAGGCAAAAGCAGCTTTTTTCTGGAGTTAATAGAGTTCGTCATAATCATTCATCTAAGAGTAGAGTATATAGTGCCAGTAAGTAGTGTTTCCTTGAGGTTTTCTATATTTGGGTTCTGAAATGTTTATGTCTGTGTGAATTGTGCCCTTGATGCAGTTATCTTTAGATGGAACATCAAGTTTGAGAGGCAGCATATGCTCCATAGCAGTGTGTTTGCTCTGTGCTATTTACCTGAATTTCTGGTAAAAACGTGTGGTATAAGATGAACATGCCAAAAGCATTTCTTTCCATCTTTTTATAATTTATATCTCTGCATGAATTGAAGTAAAAATGCCCCTAAATGTCTCAGATTTTACACTGATATCATGATTAGAAATGGATGTTTTTAATCTGAGCCTGCTGAAGAATAGGGATATTACAAGAATGTGTCTACACGGAAAAATACATATACATTGTTTTGCTTAAGAAAAATGTTGGTTTTGAAATAACTCCCAGGATCCCCCTGACACCTTCAGGTAAGAAATCTTTCTCAATTCTTCTTCATAGGATGTTGTGATGACTATTCTCAGTAGTCAAATGGACTATCTCAGGAATTAAGTAATACTCAAATGGTTGGGTATACCTCTGTGGGATTTTTGTAAAGGATATGAAATTAAAGACTCATATTTAATCTGGATCACTTGAGGTGATATCCACCATCAGCTGCTTGATGGCTGCTGCTCATCTCTAACCCCAGCACTCAGGAGGCAGCATTTGAGTTTTCTGAATTACAGACCCCCATGGTCCACAGAATGAGTTCCATGCCTGCACAGAAAAACCCCTTTCTTGAAAATAACAACAACAACAACAAAAAGTAAACAAATCAAACAAAGATTAAGATCTAACTTTAATCTGGATCAGACCTTCTGGTGCCAGCCTACATATAGAAAGGGTGTTGAAGAAGGATGCTCTCTCTTTCCCTGTTTGTCCTAGCCCTGGCTAAGAAGTTCATTCCTTTATCAGAATTAGAGCCACTTCCTTGAGTTTTTGGTGTATATTGAAGACCAGCTTAGATATTCAGCTTCATAAACAGAATAAACTCCTGGATTCTTTACTTTTTTTTTTTCTTTTTGGTTTTTCGAGACAGGGTTTCTCTGTGGCTTTGGAGGCTGTCCTGGAACTAGCTCTTGTAGACCAGGCTGGCCTCGAACTCACAGAGATCTGCCTGCCTCTGCCTCCCAAGTGCTGGGATTAAAGGCGTGTGCCACCAACACCCGGCTGTATGGGGTGGAAGGCAGAATCAGGAACCATTGGGTTGTGTCTAAATGCACAGTGTAAGCCTATGGGAGGAGCTCATGTCACTCAGGCTTCATTAACCAATCATGACCTCCAGGCGATCTGCCACTCAGGAGTTCTGCTGGGCCCTTCCTGTGGCACTCTTCAGGCTTGGCTTTGCAAAGCAACTGTTTTGGTGTTCTTTCATGCTGTGCTGTGTGTGCTGCTTCAGGAAGCTGAGCCTAGAGGAGCTGGAAAACCACAGCATGGTGAGTTTGGGGCTACTATCCTGAGACTGGGAGAAGTGGCTAGTGGAGCCATGGGCATCAGTTTGGAGCGTCCTCCCAAGGCTGGGTGGGAGTAGGTGGCCAGAAGTAGAGTTCGCCATGTTCATTCTTGCATTATCCTGCATGGTCCTGATGGTCCTGTGTTCCCCAGTTTATTTCTTTGTGATCATAAGAGTCCTGCATGGTCTTCACAATTCTCTGGGCCCTCTGGCAGACTCTTCAGAATTTTTACTGTGCTGAATGTGCATATGCAGAGCATTCAGATGGGGACTGTGCTTTGAAATAACCTTGTTAAAATCACTGTTGAATGTAGACACCCTTATTTCTTGTCCTGTGACTATCAAACACAGATTTGCCAAACTCAGAGATCTCTGGTTCCTTTAGTATTCCATAAGTTCGGCACTTTGAGTGTTTAACATTTATATTTTAAATACACTTGGAATTAATTCTTTGGAACTTTTATCACTATTTCCTATATAGAGGAGCATTCCACTGCTAAACTGTGATATGGAAGTGTAGACGTGATGGCAGTAGAATTGATAGTATGCAGATTCACCAGTTCTTAGCAGACTTTAAGTCACTAAATAGGATTTAGGTAATGGAGGACTGCATCCCAAATACTCCAAAGACAAGTAGTATGCTAAACATGACTGTTGGAATTTGGTGTGATTAGATGTAAATGTTCCTTTGGATAACCAGCTTAATTCCAACAACAAAGGAGACATCCCTGATTTAAAAGCAACAGAAATGTCTATCTCTCTATTAATATCAGGACTCTAAATGCTGCTCAAGGGACCTTGTAATGGTCCCTTGAGCAGTATATCAATTCTGAAAGAGCTGCGTCTCCAGTCTTTGCAAAGCAGTTTTGTGTCAAGGTCTCCTATACTGATTGAGTGACCTTGAACCCTGTCTGTAATCATACAGGTCATTGCTCTTGTTATCCTGACAAGCTGCCCTAAATATTGTATTAAAAATCTGCAGCATGTCAGAGTCTTAAAATTACTAGTTTGAGTCACATAGAGGATTGTCCATTGCAGAACAGGGACAGAAATTATGTTTAAAGCGTGGTTTTTCCTTTCAGACCAGAAAGGGAAGAAACAGTGCACTGTGTATTGCAAAGTATAATATTTGGAATATCTTGGTTCCTATCAGGAGAAGATGAATAAACTATTTTCCACTTAATATCAGTTGCATAGAAGAATCATTTGGAGTCTGTATCAGCAACATATTCAGCTGCGACTGTTGGGAACACTGACATTTTACATACTCTTTAGTTTTAACTAAAGAAGACTTTTGTGTTGTGATGTCATGGAAATATAGCTTGTTTTAATTTTTGGGTGTGTTCTTTTTATGTAACCCTGGGTGTACTGGATGTTGCACATAAATCAGTTTGACCTTGAACTCACAGACAGAACCTCCTGCCTTTGACTCCCAGGAGATGGGAATGAATGATTACTTCTGCCTGCCTGACCTTTACTACGATTCTTTTAAACGGTCTCAACATATATCCTTGGTCGGCCTGGCATTGAAGAGTAGAGCAGTCTGTCTTCAAGTTCAGAGATCTGTTTGCCTCAGACTCAAGGTCCCTGGGCTAATAGAGATCTTTTTATATGATCATTTAAGGTTAATGTTGGTTGAGTTTTGAGAAGTGATAATAATGGTACAGGTTGGCTAAAAATTATGGTACCTGGAAATGGTCAGACATGTTAATCATCTAGGAAGAGGATATGATTATTTTTATCCACAGAATACAGAAACAACCTGGATTCCAGATAGACTCTTTCAACCCTTCCAAAAAAATGTGGAGAACACAGAAAAGAGTAATATGAAAGAAGGTGAAGCAAGTAATACAGGAAATGAAGAAACTTGGTCTCTCTATTTCACAGGCCTCTTCAGCTCCCCCTGTGGTGTCATCCACCACAAGGACAGATCCACCCACTCACCCACTGGGGCACAGCTGAAGAAACTCACAGAGAACAAGTGGTCTCTGGTACCAGGAGTCAACCATTGGCAGAGAATATGTTTCTTGCCATACTTGCTGTGGTTGCTGTGCAGGTATACTGTGCCCCTGCAGCCTTATTTTGGGTTTATGTTGCCCACCTTCCACTTCTCCGTCTTGTGGGTTGGGGAGATAAGGTGCATATCAAGGTCATGAAGAGAAATATCGAATTGTGGGGAGGACATCCCGATTCTTCCTCTCATCTGACTTCCACTGTAATAATATAAGAGGGGATGTCAGACTCAGCCCCAATTTGTGTAAAGTTAAAGGAAACACACCCCAGCGAGCCTACCCAGGAATGTTGTAACCTACAGTGGTCTGTGTACTCACACATAAATCATTTAACAATAAAATATCCCTTACAGCCGGACGTTGGTGGCGCACGCCTTTAATCCCAGCACTCGGGAGGCAGAGGCAGGTGGATCTCTGTGAGTTCCAGACCAGCCTGGTCTACAGAGTGAGTTCCAGTACAGCCTCCAAAACAATACAGAGCAACCCTGTCTTGAAAAATCAAAAAAAAAATCCCTTAGAGTCAAAATCTGAAGGAAGCCTTTTCCTTGTTGAGATTTGCTCTTCCCAGGTATCCTAACTTATATTTCACAGGTGAAAAGCTAAAAGGTGAACTATGGGGCCAACCACACCTCACACCTGATGCTCCAAGCCATGTGGTTTTCTGATGGAAGCTGAGATGAATGCAGCACAGTCACTGAAGTCATAAAGCTGTAATCGAGATCAAGATCAAGGCAATGTGGACCTGAGACCAGCAGGTTATTTTTGCTGCTGGGAATTGCAGCGACTCTTGCTGAGCACATCCTCCTGATGCCTTAGATGAGTCCCAGGGACAGCCACTTTCCTGTACAACACCTGGAATTCCAAAGTACACTTGAACTTCTCATCAGATTTCAGTCCACATAGAGTATGCCAGAGCTACGTATCCCCCAGTGATGTGTCTGTCCAGCAGAAGGTAGACTGGTCCTCTCCAGATAACAGACATAAAGCAAAAGATACCCAGCCTACAATCCACAACCCCAGAGAAGCTAGGACCCTATTCCAGAAAGAGATGAAAGCAGATGCAGAAATCCATAACTAAGCATTGTGGGAAGCTCCTGGAGTACAATCAAAGTGAGGGATTAGTGATAATATGGACAAAGGAGTCAAGATCAGGATGGGGAAATCCACAGAATCAGGTGACCTAAGATAGTGAGAGATCACTGACCCAGGTTTAACAAATGGGGAACTTGCATGAGACTGAACTAACTAGCCTGCCTTAATATGGGTGACAATGGTGTGGCTAGGACAATATTTGAGACCCATGGAGCTTTGTCAAATAACTAACACTAATGTACAAGGTTACATAGTTCAACCCAATCTATAGAGAGATACACTTTTCAGCCTAGACAAAGGGTGTGTTTGTGTGTGTATGAGGGGGTGCCTTGGTCCTGCCTCAATGAGATGATGGTTCAGACTTCCTAGACCTGATAGCAGAGTCCTTACATTCTCCAAGGAGAAGATGGGAGGTGAGGTGTGGGGAGGGGTGTGTGGGAAGAGAGGAGGGAGGGGGAGTGTGAACTGGAAAGTAAAATCTAAATTAATAGAAAAGGATATAAAGAAGCAGAGAACAATAAATACCAGTGTGTACTGCTGAGAACCCTGAAGGTAGAGGAAAGCCTGCACAATTGCTTCTGCCTCATGCTTACGGACTCTGAAGCCTGTTCTGTCATCTGTATGGGACAACTATTATTTACTTGTGGTAGAGCAGGGAACTGCTGGGATCTGAGTCATATAGGCCACCCTAATGGTGTAGAGAAAGCGAGGGCAGTCAGTTAAGAGCCTGGTTCCCAGTAGTATGATTACGAAGGCTACCAAAAGCAGTGTTCAATTAGCCCAGTTTAAATGACCTTCTAGTACGTTATCCCTGGAACTCAGAATGAAATGTCATAGCAACAGTGCTCTCCCAGGGACAACACACAGTAGACTAGAAATTTCCTTTTCTTTGGAACTCAGTGGAAGTAGTTTTAGCAGCTGGAGAGTATGAGCAGGTGGCCTTAAGAACGTGGGTTTAAGCCAGGCATTGGTGGTGCATGCCTTTAATCCCAGCACTCGGGAGGCAGAGGCAGGAGGATCTCTGTGAGTTCGAGACCAGCCTGGTCTACAAGAGCTAGTTCCAGGACAGCCTCCAAAGCCACAGAGAAACCCTGTCTTGAAAAACCAAAAAAAAAAAAAAAAAAAAAAAAAAAGAACGTGGGTTTATATTCATCAAGGTCCACAAATATATCAGACCTCAGGAAGACTTTGCTAAAGCACAGGTAAGGGTGGAAACAGGAAGCAGGGCAGGATGGATGCCAGTAGGCAGAAGTATCCTGAATTACTTCAAAGAACACACAAGAGAAGTAACTGGGAACTCACATCATGGCAACAACACGAAGAAGAGGGGTGCAGATCTAAAATGTATACCCATGGAATCTGTGAGGTTTTCTGACTTGTTTGATATTCAAAATTGAGGAGGAGCTGACTATAAGTATGATAAGTCTGGATGGACTGTTTTTCAAAAGCTAGTAATAAGATTAGGGTAGAAACTAATGCTATAAAATAGAAAAATAATTGGGAATATCACTAAAGCACTGTATGCTTCTTTTGAAAAGAGTAATTACACTTGCAATCATCAGAAAAATGATTAGTGGAACCACAAAAGAAATGAGAGATATCACTTCCAACTTTACCGACCAATAAGGATAATGAAGGAATATTGTAACAGTTATTGACATGTAAAAGATGAATGCTTGCAATTTGCAGCAACATGTTTGAGCCTAGAAGATAACATAAAGTGGTATATGGAAGTCAGAAAAGGACAAAAATTACATCAGTTTACCTGTATAATGTTTATAAAGTGTTCCCCTAGTGGATGGGTGTATGATGGTTACCAGAAGCTTGGAAAGGTTATCAGGAAGGTAAGTGGAAGGTGGTGACAAGGAATACATTTTACAACTGCAAGTTGAATTGATTTAATGTATTATGGAAAAATGTAGGGCAACAGAGATGGTTCCACGGTTCATAACACAGGTTGCTGGAGCAGGAGACCTAGACTCAATTCCTAGCATCCACATGGAGGCTCACATCTGTTTTTCTTTCTAGTCACAGTGGTTCCAATGCTATCCTTTGGCTTCCAAAGGTGCTAGGAATGCACATAGTGCTCAGAAATATCGATAGGTGAAATGCCCATACACATGCAATGAATTAGTTTTAAAAAGTAAAGCATAAAATGAGTGGCTATGCAGAGTTATTACCCCAAATATGTGAAGGAAGATTATTAATTACCTTAATTTAATTTCTTACTATATCTATTTGCATATTGTATATATATCAACAGCATATTCCGTACATTTAAATGCCTGTGTTACTTGTCAATTAAATAAGTTGTTCAAGTCTTATAAGAAAAAATTTTAGACAGCATAAAATGGACAGAATTCTATAAACACCAAAACGAGGTTTTTGTCTGTGTGTGTGTGTGTGTGTGTGTTTGTTTGTTTTTTTTTTGTTGTTGTTGTTTTTTCAAGACAGGGTTTCTATGTGTGACTTTGGAATCTGTTCTGGAACTAGCTTTTTTAAACCAGGTTGGTCTCAAACTCACAGAGATCCACCTGCCTCTATCTTCCGAGTGTTGGGATTAAAGGTGTGTGCCACCAAAGCCCGGCTAAAAACCAGGTTTCTATAACTTAGGCCTCATAGCTCAAGTGTGCAATATCAGCTGTATTGGGAGGCAGGAGGATTCTAAGTTAAATCTGCCTGGGCTACTGAGTAAATTTAAGCTTAACTTGTGCAAATCAGTTAGAATCTGCATCATAAGCAAAGTGTAAAAGGCTGGGCACAGAGGTCAGTAGTAGAATTCCTACCTAATAAGGATGAGCCTTCAGCTTTAGGATTTACTCCAAGAAAGAAAATGGGAGAAGATCTGGAAAAATGGCTTGATTGGTAAAAGCACTTGACACATAAATGTGTGGCCCATAAGTTTGAGTTCCTGAAACACAGAGACAAAAAGACTGAGTGTAGTTCTAATGGCTACAACACCACAATTCATACTATAGTGAGACAGGAAGTGGACACAGGAGGATACTGGGAGCTGGTTGGTCAGGTGGCCTGGCAAATGCATCAGAAGAAGAGGCCCCATCTCAAACAAAGTGAAAGGTAAAGACCAACATCCAAATTTGTCCTCTGACCTCCACACATGTGTGTTGGTGCTTGTAGGATAAAACTGGCACAGAAGAAACACACCCTGGCTCAGAAACCAGAGAAACAAGCCCTAGCACCCAATGCATAGCAAATGAACAAATCCACCTTGACCCTGAAAGCATAGACAATGTAAGAAACCCACACTGAGCCTGAAATCAGAAACAGTAAAGGAAAACCCTGAACCTGAAGTCAGAGCCAGTGAAAGAAATCGACCCTGGCAATGAGACTGGAGCAAAAAGGCTAAAACTGGGCTATGAAAGACAAAACACATTGGCCCTAAAACCACAGCCAAACTTTCCCCTGACCACCTGAGTATGAAACCAACCTACCACTGAGCAGAGAAAACACCCCATCCCTAAGCAGAAAGACATTCATCCATGAGGATGAAATCTAGCCAGTCTGACCACACCCAAATTCAAAGGGATTGAAATCTGAATATTTCACTCCCTGAAAATTTTCTCCCTGGAAAAACTCCACCCCAAAGGTATCCCAAATGAGCCCCTCTGCCTACCTAATCAGCTGGCAACTATCCTCCAACCTGGCAGGGGCAGCAAATCTCCTGGATTCATCTTTCCCAGATAAATCTCTTGAAAGAGCTTTGGTGAATATCTTATTTTGCTGATATGGGGCAGAATCTCTGCTGGAAAGCTCCATTAGGGGAAGAGAGCAGGAGTAGCACGTGACAATGTGTGCTTGGAAACTCCCTTAAGGGAGGGGAGCAGGAGTCATCACTTTCTGCTGGAGCTGGAGCAGATTACAATGTTTCCCCTTAGCAGAGTGAAGCAGAAGAAATGGATTGAAGCTCAGAAGAAGCTGATACATCCACTTAGAAACTCCTTTGAGAGTGGAGCAGAACTCAGCTACATTGTCCCTCTCTCTCTCTGAGAGAAGCAGGATTTCAATATTCTGTGGGGAGACCTTCCCCCACTGGACCTCAACTTTAGGTATAGCCTGACTTCCTGGCAAGTGGGGAAAACTTTTTCTTTACAGCTGTAGCTATACACGATAGCTTCCCTTCAATAATGTAGATATAACCTGACTTCCCAATAAGTCAGCACACAATACCATTCAGATCTGTAGGTATCCAGTTCCCTTCACAACTGTGCATATGCCCTGACTTCCCAATGCATCAGGTTGTTTTTCTCCTCACACCTGTACAATTACAGAATTCCTTCCTTCACAAATGTAGGTATAGCCTGACTTCCTGACAAGTCTGGAGGCATTTTCCTCTGGTGCTGTAGCACCTCTGGTTCCCACACATTAGCACATTAGCATTCACACACACACACACACACACACAGACACACACAATTCACACAGAAGCAGCCACATACATGTATGTATTTTGCAACACCCAAATGCACCCAAAGAATTTTGAATAGTCCTAATTAACTGAGTGTCAACATGATATAAGCTAGAATTATCTAAAAAAAGAGACCTCAATTGACAAAACAGCTCTGTCAGATTGATGAGTCCATAAGATATTTTCTTAATGAAAAATTCATATGGGAGGGCCCAACACATCATGGTTGATTCCTTCTTTTGTCTGTGGTCCCTGGGTTCTACAATAAATGAGGGTGAACATGTACCAAGGAATAAGCCAGTAGGCAGCACCCTGCTATGGCCTCTTTATAAGTTTATGACTCTAGATCATGGAATAAGCCATTCCTTCCCCATGTGACATTCGTTATGGCATTTACTTACGGCAGTCAAAAACAGAGCAGGCTAATTTATACTCAGTAAAGTGGCTGAATTTTTAATAAGAAAAAGTGAAGCCTGGAGGCTTTTATGGCCAATTTACCAAATATTTAACAAATCAATAACAATTGCTCATAACCTGCTCAAATTATTAGAAAAAAGGTCCCAAGGGACATGTAAAGACACCTGTAAAAGGAGAAAGACAATTCAAGACAACTGACAGGATAGAAGAAGGAGTTTGTTAAGAACATGTCTGACAAGGCCCTTGCATTTAGTACATGCAAAGACCTGCAGAAAAATATGTATCACAAGTTTCAAGGCAAGTTCGAAGAGCAATTTCCTCAAAGACAACAACCATCAATAAGCACAGAAAAAGATGTCAAAAGTACTTACTTATTGGGATTTGTAATGTTCACAGCTTCAATCACTGAGGGGAAGTTAGTTTGCAATTTTTGCTGTGTCTCAGAGGGTAAACTGCTGAAGCTCACTCGTACACCCACTCAGGCCTTCAAATATTCAGGCCTTCTATTTTCCCCACATCTACTTGTAAAGATTCAGTTTGTTATAGTTTTCCTAAAGTCATTTGCTTTGTGTTTTCAGGTCATGATTTTTGGCATTTTTTGCATTGCAGTTCCTCAGCTTTCCGATCCTACAGTACTATAAGATGAATGTCCACCATTCCAGGGCAGTGATAATTGAACACAAGTTATATTTATTGTTATTTGAGAAAATGGTGACTAACATGAGGTTGAAAAGAATCTATATTGCATTCTATAAAATTTCAAATACTAAAAACAAAAGTATAGTTACATAAAAGCTATATCAATAAAAATTCCATATTCTGTCCCATAAAATATGCCAAAAATTATACGGTGAAATTGCATTGGATGGTTATTAGGAAACTTACGCTGGCATAAGTATTAATTTTTTAAATTGTGCCTTCAACTATTGTCAAAATCATTTTAATACATGACTACAGTGTGATTATGATAAAAAAATCACTGTATATGTAGATGGTTTTCCAAGAATCATTTTGTGAATAACTATTTTATTTCTTGGCAGATTGCTTTTAAAATTACAAATGATCTTAAGCCTTACTACTGTCACTCATCTAGCAGTGAATAAAGTTTAAATGTTTGCTAAAGGTTTCCTTCCACTTCTCACAATATAAAAAGACTTTAATTTTGTGTGAGCATTTGTACACTAATTACCTATTGATCTCATGAATTTTCAGATGTGCTCCAAATTCTGAGATTCTTTTAAAGATTTTTTTAACTCTATGCATTTGTTAGGTTTTATTCCATTACTGATGCTGTGTTAGGTTTGATGATCAGAGCACTCCATAAAACTTGCCAAATTTTTGACATTGCGTGTGTTCTTTCTAGTATGGATTCTGTAATGATAGTTAAGATTCAAGAACCCAGAAGAAGATTTCCCACATGCTTCAAGTTTAGTTTATAAGCTTTCTCTCTTGTATGGATGTAGGGTGTTTTTGCAGAGATGATCCAAGAGAAATGGACATAGCACATAACATAATCATTAATATTATAAGGATTCTGACTTCTAGATGTGTGTAGTGGCTTCAAAGATGTGAATCACAGGCAGAGACCTTGCCACAATTTGAGTATTTTAATATATTATCTGTTGTCTATTCTTTGATGAACTTGAAATGTTGAGTAAAGGACTTGCCACATGAATTCCAATTGTAAGGTTTCTTTCCAGTATGTATTCATTGATGAATTTTAAGAGTTCAGAATCCGGTAAAGGACTTGTTACATACTTTACAATAGTAAGGTTTCTCTCCAGTGTGTATTCTTTGATGAACTTTCAGAGTTGAGCCTTTAGTAAAACACTTGTCACATACTTTACAATTGTAAGGTTTCTCTCCAGTTTGTATTCTTTGATGAACATGAAGGGTGGAGCTCTGTTTAAAGAACTTTCCACAATCTGAATATTTATAAGGTTTCTCCCTAGTTTATATTCTTTGATGGTCTGTAAGAATTGAGCCTTCAGTGAATGACTTTCCACATTATTTGCATTTGTAAGGTTTCTCTTCAGTATGAATTATTTAATGAGCTTCAAGTTTTGATTTTTTAGTTCTTCTTATCTTTTCTTTTTTACACTTTTTATTATATATTTAAATTAGAAACAAGCTTGCTTCCCATGTCAGTCTCAGCTCCCTCTCCCTCCCCTCCATGCTCACTCCCTCTCCCAGGATCCCCCAGCCCCCTACCCAATCCCCACTCAATTCCCCAGGGAGGGTAAGGCCCTCCGTTAGGGATCTGTCATTTCATTCTGGGGTGGGCCCAGGCCCTCCCCAAAGTGTCCAGATTGATAAACCATCCTTCACTGTAGGTTGGGCCCCCAAAGTCCAATTGTGTCTGGTATAAATTCTGATCTACTACCCCAAAACCATATAAATTGCCTGAGTCTCCTCACTGACACCCACATTCAGGGGGTCTGTATCAGTTCCATGCTGGCCTCTCAGCCATCAGTCTGGGGTCCAAGATACCCCCTTGTTCAGGTCAGCTGTTTCTTGACCCCTTTGGTCATCACTCCTCCCTCTCTGTCACTGGGTTCCAGGAGTTCAGTTTAGTGTTTAGCTGTAGGTATCTTCCTCTGCTTCTGTCTGTCACTGGATGGAGGTTCATGTTTGAAAAGTTTTGAGTTTTTGGTAAAGGAATTTCCACATTATTTACTATCATAAGGTTTCCCTCCAGTATGTATTCTTTGTTGACCTGGAAGATTTGAATTTTTTGGAAAAGGACTTTCACATACTTTATAATTTTATGGCTTCTCTTCAATTTCTATTGTTTTATGAATTTGAAGTGCTGATCTCTTAGTAAAGGATTTACCCCATACATTACAATGGTAAGGTTTCTTTTCAGTATGCATTCTTTGATGAACTTTAAGAGTTTAGCCTGCAGTAAAAGACTTTCCCCACTCTTTACATTTGTAAGAGTTTCTTCCCAGTATGTATTTTTTTTATAAACTTGAATACTTTTTTTTATGAGACAAGGTTTCTCTGTATTGTTTTGGAGGCTGTCGTTCCAGCCCGGCCTAGTACTCACAGAGATCCGCCTGCCTCTGCCTCCCGAGTGCTGGGATTAAAGGCGTGGGCCACCACCGCCTGGCCTTGAATACTTATTTTTTTAATAAAGGAATCGCCACATATATTACATCTGTAAGGTTTCTTTTCAGTATGGATCTTCTGATGAAAATGAAGTGTTGAACTCTGAGTAAAAGACTTGCCACATGATTCACACCTGAAAGGTTTTTTTTTTTAATTTTCAATACAGTGTTTCTATTTGGCTTTGGAGACTGTCCTAAAGCTATCTCTTGTAGATCAGGCTGGTTTCAAACTCAAAAGTTTCACTTGCCTCTGATTCCCGAGTGCTGGGTTTAAGGGCATATGCCACTACCACCCAGCCCACATGAGAGTTTTTTTTCTCCAATATAGGTTCTCTGATGAACCTGAAGAGAAAACCCATGGGCAAAAGACTTGCCACATTCTGTACAAATGAAATCTTTCCTTTCCGTGAGTTTTGCAATGACCTGTACGGATTGGTGCACATGAAAATAACATGCCATGTTCTGGATATTTGCGTGATTATTTTATATTATGGATTCAGTAATGCTCCTTAAGTTCTGACAACTTAGAAAGTGGCTTTTCACATTGTGTACATTTTCATATATGAGCCATCTCAATTCTAAAGAGGTTTGAGAATCTACACTCATCCCAAATTTTTTATATTCATTTCTAAAACTTTATCTTGGGTTGCCTCCAAATTTTGAAAGGTAGGATAAATATTGCATGGTTGCTTTGAATTTTGGTGATTTTCCTCCAGTATTGATCAAGTAATGTTGATATTCAAATGGAATTTGTAGGATTTTTAATGCAAATGATACAGTGTGAGCTTTGTTCTGAGAGCCCCTACTTTCTTCATCTATTCTGTCAGGAATGTTAGAGATGGGTGTTTCATGAATATCATTTCCATCACCACACAATTCAGACTCTTTGTTGACATATCTCTGTGTCCAGAATTTCCTATGTGTATTTCAGCAAGGCTGTTACTTCCAAACCATCCTGATATTTCTCTCTGGCAAGTATCCTGTATACACAATTTGGGAACAACTCTTGAATTGGATAGCAATACAGAGCTGGAAGAAATAAATGCAATAACTGTCTGACTGTGTAATTAGGCAAAAATAATGTAGAAATTCATACATAAAATGACAAATGTGTGAACTGAAGCAAAAATATGAATGAAAAATCTTCAGCCATTCTGCCATAAGGAAGCAAATCTCAAAATATTATGAACATGGAGAATGACATTTCATGAAATTGCATTTTATAACATGAAACTTTTGAAAGGATTCTCTTTAAACTTGTCATGTAACCAACAACTATAATCATAATTGTTAGAATACAAAATCAAATGTTTTTCCATTATTTAAAAAGTTCTATTTACTTGTAAATCACATTATTAATTTAGATCAATATCGCCTTTCCAAACACAAGAATTGTAAAGTGAGAGAAATGATGTCTGTATTTTCAAACCTAAGCTCCCTCCCTAAAAATTCTTCCAAACTCCACAGCTCTTGGAACAGGCCTTATTGCCTAAGCCATAGAGTAGCTTCAAGTCTCAGGGTCTCGGCACAATTTGGACATCATCTATAGTCACCAACATTCAGTGCTCCAAACTGAAAGTTTGGCAGGCATTAGGGAAGGAGAATATGAGCCCATTCAGAAAAGCCAGACTCCATGCCTGTAAGTTCCTTTTCTCTCCTCATAGGAGGTATAAACTCACGCAGGAAGAAATCTCACATGTTAGACTCTGGGATCCCATTGATGCCTATTTACCACATCAGAAACATACTGACTCTTGTGGTTTTGTTTAGTCACCATCTTTTAAAGACTTTTATTATCAGCTTTTCTCCTTATCATTTATTTTTTACTTTTCCTTCCTTTTGTGGAGATTTGAGCTTGGAAAATAAGCACAAAGTCTAAGCTACTTTCTGATGTAATCAATCATATTTCTATTCTGAAGCATCAGGGCTGAGACAAGGATGAAGATCAGCCAATCACACTTATTGCTATTAATTTCATATTCATGCGGATGAATATGTCTCAGTACTTAGAATACTGGCTGCTCATTCACAGTGAATGCTTTGATTCCCAGAATTAACATCACTATCAGATAAAAGAAAATACTCTTTTGATCACACACATCAGGTATTTAATGTTTCTTTTATTATCTTCTACTAAGCAGTTTAACATAAACATTGCTAAATTATGTTGAGAAAACAGCACATATTGGGAGTATATCATCTACACTAGGACTTGTACTCAAGAGGCAGACACATGAGGATCACAAATTCAAATGAATCCCTCACTGTCACTGACATCCAAGCCAGGCTGAATAACAAAGAAAAAATCTGAAGGGTATTTGTGAAAACAGGAAAAACATAACCAGGAACAACAAATCACCACTCTTTCAGAGGAATCCTTACTTGAAAAGTGTGATCACACACTGCCTGATAGTCAAAAACTAAACAAAAAAATTACAAGACCACTTAGATGATGGGGGTAAGAGTACTTTGCAGCAAAATATTACTTATCACTTAATAAAAGTAGCAAATGGACAAACACCACAAAATGAACATGAGAACAACCAAATAAATTTCAATAAATGGATTTGCCACATATATAGCATACTTTGGCATGCACCTCAACTATTTCAAAATAGAAAACTCTCAAATCAGTTCCCAGTCTCTGCTTCATGCTGCAGCATAAAGAAGTGAGTTGTTTGACTTCTGCTTTAGCTGCCAAGCAACTTTCATGATGATCCTGTATCCCTCTGGAACCAAGACCAAATTAAAGTCTTTTATAAGGTGGCATAGATATTATAACCTGAAGAGTAAGTAATGCAAATCCATGAGTTTTACATCTGAATTAGTTATTTCTTTTTTGTTGTTGTTGTTGGTTTTTTTTCTCTGGTTTTTCGAGACAGGGTTTCTCTGTGGCTTTGGAGGCTGTCCTGGAACTCACTCTGTAGACCAGGCTGGCCTCGAACTCACAGAGATCCGCCTGCCTCTGCCTCCCGAGTGCTGGGATTAAAGGCGTGCGCCACCAACGCCCAGCTTGAATTAGTTATTTCATGCACTTGAAGAGAAGCATAAAACACAAAGGGTTACATTATCATTTAAGATCATTGTGCAAGTGTTACAGCTTTGGAGGGAAAGTTACTCCAAGTGTCATAAGTCAGGCTGTACCTGCAGTTGTGAAGGGAAGATGTCCTGAATACCTGCAGCTCTGAAGATAAAGGTTTCCTAACTTCTGGGAAATAATACCATACCAGAATCTCTGCAGGGAATGTATCCCAGATAATTAGGGCTCTGAAGAAATTCTACCCTGGGTGTCCAGTGTCAGGTTACACATGCCACTGTGAAGGGAAGATATGCTGGACACCCACAGCTGTGAGGAAAATGTGTCCTGACTGTCAGGAAGTCAGGCTATAAAGGAAATTGTGTTCCCATGGGGGATGGTCTCTATGCAGTATGTAGCAGTCCTGCTCCTCTCAGAGAGAGACCATTGCAACTGAGATTTGCTCCACTCTGCTTAGAGAATTTACCAGCAGAAATGTCCATTTCTTCTCTTCTCCTCTAGGTAGATTCCAAGCAATGATATGCATTTATTCTTAGCTCCATCCCAAATTTCCACTTCTCTGCTTCACCCAACTATGGGGGAAACTGCTCCAGAAATGTAGCAGTCTGCTACATTACCAGGAAAAGAGTGTTCTACTGCTCTGATCCCCTAAGGGAGTTTCCCATCTGAGGTGTATGTTGCTTCTCTGCTCCACTCCACTAGGGAGATTTATATCCACTCTGGCAAAAGAAGGTCTTCACTGAAACTCACTGAACATATTCATTTGGGTGGGAGGAGTCCAGGAAAGTGGCTGCCATGACCAGAGGGGAAATTGCCAGCTGCCAGCTGAGGAAGCAGAATTGACATATGTCTTCTTAGGGGCATAGGTTTTTCAAGGGGAATCTTTTTCAGCATGTTAATTTGTAAAATTATAATCCCTGAGATTGAAGAATCTTAGAGATTTGCTGGATTCCTGATTGGGGATTGGTTGGTTTCACACTCATGTATTGGTTAGATTTTTCCTCAATTGGTCAGGAATAGATTTTTTTCTTTGACTTTGGTTTCAGGGCCAAAGTAAGTTGCTTTATCTGGCCCCTTTTAACTATTTGGCTCTTATTTCAGGGTGTGTTACTTCGGCTCCAGTTTCAGGGCCAATGTCTGTTTCCTTCACTGTCTCTGGTTCCTGGGTTCGGGGTGTGTTTTTTTGCCCTTTTAACAACACATAAGGTTTCATGAGTTCAAAAATTCATTTTTACCATGAGTGTGCTGAAGCAGCAATATAAAAATGGACATCTCAATGCTTTCACAGATTGATGACACTGCAGTTTTCTTCTAAACTGATTTGAACTGTGATGGCTAAAGATCCCACCAAATAATTGATAATGAGAAGCCCTCATTATCTTTTCAAGGTACTCAGAAATGATTGTAACTTGCAAAGGTTTTAACAGATTTATTGCCCACAAAGATTTACTCCTGTATAAAGTACCACATTAAACTGACCTGAGTACATTTATAGTTTCACTGCTGAATGACTATTTTGTATTTTTTAGGACTGCTGATATACGCAAAGGCTTCACCTTACTGATTACCTTAAAATGTTTTAGTTCCTTTATTAGTCCTTTTATGTCTTTGAAGAGTACTGTGTTGAGCAAAGGCTTTACCACACTGATTACATTCATATATTTTCACTCCAGTATGTGTTATTTTATGCTTTTGAATATCACTGTGCTGAGCAAAGGCTGTACCACACTGATGATATTCATAGGGTTTCACTCCAGTATGTGTTCTTCTATATACTTGAAGAAGATGACTGTGCTGGGTAAAGACTTTACCACTCTGATTACATTCATAGTGTTTCTCTTCAGTATGTGTTCTTTTGTGTATTTGAATATAACTGCACTGAGCAAAAGCTTTGCCACACTGATTACATTTGAAAGGTTTCTCTTCAGTATGACTTCTTTCGTGCCTTTGAAGATGACTGTTATATGCAAAGGCTTTAGCACATTGTGTATATACAGAAGGCTTCTCTCCAGTTTGGTTTCATTCATGCCTGCAAGGAAAATGGGCACATGTACATTCTATTCAATGTTGAATCTTCATATCTGTATAAGATAATATTATAATTTGTTCTCATTGTAAAGAAATCAGATTTATATTTTTATCACCATATTTACACTCATGCTGTTCCCCTCCATTAAGTGTTGTTTTGAAACTTTGAAGATACAGGTGAAGGTGGAGTCCTTTATTATATGGTTCCCATATAAAGAACCTTTTTCCATAGGAGATTTTTCACATATTGAAGAGAACGGGAAAAATTCATAAGTTTATCACCTTTGTTGTATTTTTAAATTTTCCATCACTTTGAGTCATACTTCATTTGATAACTGAACTGGACCTAACAGAAGTATTTACACATTCCTAGTCTAATAGGTCTTTTCTGCAGAGTGACTTTCTTGGTGTACTTTCAATGAAGCTGGAAAAGAAGTTACTTGTACACTTGAATCAAATTCAACAAATATGCTCAAAATGGGGACTACTGCATACTTTTTAAATATTCTGTGATAGAGGTATATTATGCCCTCCTTATCCCTTTGCTCACATGCATTGTATCCTGACTAATACATGGTATAATTAATAAAGGAACAATCAAACAACAGGCTTCCACCTTAAATTCAGTTTGACTTTCTGCTCCTTGTACTTATGTGCTAGGGAGATTACAGTTTCTCTACAATAACTGACCCTTGACTTTTGACAATATTGCCCTGTTACTTAACTTAGAAAAGTAACAGAAAGGACATAAGTAACACTAGCTTTACTATGGAGTATTTGCTCAATATAATGTTTGGAGATATGCTTATCACCTCAACTGTGTGTATTCCTTTAGTAATATAGGTAGATGACATAAATGGATTGACAGTTCCAGAGCATAGCTCTCATGGTGTGATGATTCAAGTGGTAATAGCCCCTAAGGCATTGTTTTTTTGTCTTCTTTCTTAAAATAATGCCTTGCAAATGAGTTCACCTAACTGAAATTAAGGTGTGTGGCTTTGTGAGAATTTAATAAATATCAGTGCAGTTTAAGCTGTGCTTATTTACACTGTTTGTTCTGTTTCAAACTTCCGGGACACATTACAGTTTTTTTCCGAGGCACATTTCTCTCACCTTGTGCATGAAAATTACGTTTCATGTCTTTTAGTACCTTCAGAATTTTCTTCAATAGTATGGTCTTCCCAAATGTATGCTAACATATACTACCAGAAAATGTATATTATATAATTGAAACATGTACAAAATTTAAGTTACTGTCTTCATTGAATCTTAGAACTCCGATTTACTTGCCATTTCTTTTTCCTTCTCAATTATTAAAGCGCATCAATAACCAAGGAACAGTTGTATAACTTCAAAATATGAAGGAAAATCCATTCCTTTTTTTTTTTTTTTTTGGTTTTACGAATCAGGGTTTCTCTGTATTGTTTTGGAGGCTGTCGGTCCAGCCCAGTCTCGAACTCAGAGAACCCCCTGCCTCTGCCTCCCGAGTGCTGGGATTAAAGGCGTGCACCATCAATGCCCAGTGGAAAATCCATTCTTACCTACATCAGTGAGGTTCTTGTAGAACACCAGCATCACATCTTTGTAGAGTTTCTTCTGAGAAGTATTCAGCAAAGTCCACTCTTCCAATGTGAAGTCTACATGCACATCATCATAGGTCAGGTCATTCTAAAATATCACATATATGTGTGAAACTGAAAGTATGATATGGACAATATTGAAAATGTATAATTCTGTAGAACATTGTTTAAGATGTGTTACTTTTATGCTATGGAACATTTCTTTAATGCGAAGTAAACATGTGTTGCTTTTGTTTATGCTGCATTATTTTTAACTCTGTGAAGTTGTGATTCTTGGCCTTTCTACAACACCTGATGTTCTGATAAGAGGGAATTTCCAATAGTGAGGCAGGAGAAAGTATAGGCTGTGATAGCAGAAAGACAGTATACAGACAAGGGTAAATCAGGAAGCAAGAAGGAAGGAGCATCAGAAGAAGAGGAGAGGATGATACAGACCAGTGACCCAGTCACACAGCAAGATATGGACTAGGAGGGAAAGTAAGATATACATAAATAGAGAAAGGTAAAAGTCCAGATGCAAAGGGTAGATGGGATCATTTAAGTTAAGAAATATTGGCTAGAAGTAAGACACGCAAAGGCCAGGCATTTATAAGTAATTACATGCCTCTGTGTATCAATTTGTGACCCAGGTGGTGCCCTCTCCAAAAGGTAAAAAGCTAAAGAGTTAAAGGAGTAAAAGGTTAAGCAAAACTTTGGTGCACAACATGGTGCCATATTTCCATGTAAGGCCTGAGAAAGCTGAAAAATATTCATCTCTTAATGAGTTCTGACTACTGGTGAGACCATGAACAGTCAGCATACTAAGTAGTCATGATAACTTCAGTTAAAATCACTGAACCTGATATGCCATATGTATTAACTACAGTTACTGATGGTCTTCACTGGATTTGTCCTAAATCACAATTTACAATTGCCACAAGCAACATAAAGTACCTTGGGTTAATGCTAACCAAACAAGAGAAAAGACCTGTATAGCAAATACTTTGAGTCTTTAAACAAAGAAATTAAATATACCAGAAAATGGAAAGATCTCCCATGCTCTTGGATAGGTAGGATCAACAAAGTAAACATGACAGTCTTGACAAAAGCAATCTACAGATTCAATGCAATCCCCATCAAAATCCCACTAAAATTCTTCCCATACCTTGAAAACTCAATAATAATTTTATATAGAAAAACAAAAGACCCAGGAGAGCCATAACAACACTGTACAATAAAGGAACATGCAGAGGCATCACCATCTCTGATTTCAAGTTCTACTATAGAACTATAGTTATGAAAACAGCTTGTTAATGGCATAAAAACAGACAGATAGACCAACGGAACTGAATTGCCAACACTGATATGGACCCATACACCTACGGACACATGGTTTTTGACAAAGTTAAAATGATACAATGGAAAAAAGAAAGCATCTTCAACAATGGATTCTGGCATAAAAATGCTGGCATGTAGAAGACTGCAGATAGATCCATGTCTTTTGCCATGCACATAACTTAAGTCTAAATGGATCAAAGACATCAACAAAAATCCAGCCACACTGAACCTCTTAGAAGAGAAAGGGGGTGGTACACTTGAACAAATCCAGCCACACTGAACCTCTTAGAAGAGAAAGGGGGTGGTGCCCTTGAACAAATTGGTACAGGAGACTGCTTCCTGAACATAACAGCTGTAGCACAGACACTTAACAGAACAAATGTATTAACTAAAGTTACTGATGGTGTTCACAGGACTTGACCATAATCTCAAATTTTCTCAGGTACCCTTTAAGGAAGCCTACATCCACAGACAGCAGGAAAAGTGATGAGAACACAACTCCCACATTCCCAAATATTTGAAGGTGGGAGGCTTTTGATTATGGTGGGTCATGGATGATTGTTCTATGTAGGGAAATCCAGGAATTATAGAACAAAAGTGGAGATTATGGAATCTACTATAATGTAAAAATTATTATTTTTTTAAAGATTTATTTATTACATATACACCAGATTGAATTGTAGATGGTTGTGAGCCACCATGTGGTTGCTGGGAATTGAACTCAAGACCTCTAGAAGAGCAGTCAGTGCTCTTAACCTCTGAGCCATCTCTCCAGCCCCATAATGTAAAAATTATTAATCTGAAATATTTTATTTGTTAATAGAAATGGATTATTTGGTGGGTCATGGATGACTGCTTTATTTAAGGAAATATAGGAATGACGGATAAAAGAGTATATTATTGAATCTACTATAACTTAAAAATAATTATTAACTTCAAGTATTTTGTATATTAGTACAAATTAAAGTTAAATTTTTTATAAAACACTGTATATACATTTCGACTCTTGCTTAAATTTTTTGTATATTTATACAAATTAAGTTTTTGTGTTAAAACATACTGTACCTATGTTTCCTCTCAAGTGTTTTGAGAATATCAAAATTAATTGCAAATTTTATTTCAGCCATTTCATCTATAAAGATAATTGAGGGTATCTCTGAGGAAAATTTCAATTCCAGTCTAAAATGTGACAAAGTAATGATTTCCTGTTTTTCAATCACTAGTGAACTTAACAACAATGGTTACAGTATTACCTGTGACACTTAATAGGTAAACTTTGTTGTCATGGTGTTTTGCTCCTAATGCAGGAAAATAATAATGATGGTCCCCATACTATGCAAGTCATTGGATGTTTATACAGCTTTTCAAAGAAAATACTTTGTGATATGTGTATCTCCATCACTCAATGAAAAAAATCTCATCTTCACAAGCTCTCTAAGTTTTCTTATATATTATATTAAATCATTTAATGACTTTGTCTTGAAGATTTCACCTAACTGCTATGTGAAAATATTTGTATGTTAATTCTAGTTCCACTACCCTGTTCAAAGACAGCAGATTTTGCAAGTAAACCCAGTATGTATATGTTCATTTTTAATATTATTGATAACATTTTTATAGAGGATTATAAATAATGTTCATAAAGCTATATGATAGCTCTAAATAATGTTACATGTTTATATACTTTTCATGAAGTTAGACACTGTATTAAAAATTGCCCACAGAATTGCTCTACACAAAAATATTAAGTAACTCCTACCACTAGATTTAATTTTTCAACATTTATTTATTTATTTATTTGTGCCTGACAGCTGTACAACAAATACTTCAAAGTAGTTTTGATATGGATTTCACTGAAGGCTAAGGATGGTGTACACTTCTTTAAGTGTTTCTCAGCCATTTTAGATTCCTCTACTGAGCATTATATTTACAGATGCATTCCACTTTAATCTGAATATTTGTTTTGTTGTATTCTGTTTTCTTCTATTGTTTGTAGGCAGAGATCATGTTTCCTCTAAGAGTTGCTTATTATTCTAAGTGAGGCAACCCAGAAGCACATGGACAAATACAACCATGGTAAACTCACTTTTTTTGGTTTTCCAAGACAGGGTTTCTCTGTGGCTTTGGATGATGTCTTGGAACTAGCTCTTGTAGACCAGGCTGGTGTCAAATTCACAGAGATCTGCCTGCCTCTGCCTCTGCCTCTGGAGTGCTGGGATTAAAGATGTGCACCACCACCACCTGGCTGGTAAACTCACTTATAAGTGGATACTAGCCATATAAGTAAAATACAATGCTAGTGATAATAATTAATTACAGTAAAATCCATAGTTGCAGTTAGGCTAAATAAAAAGAACAGCTCTAGTGGAGTATGGTCATATCTTCCTTGTACAAATAAAGGTTGTATGAAGAACAAAGGATGAAACTTACCACTAGCTAAACATGGAAGTCTAGAGGTCTATACAGACAGACAGGAAGTGAGGTGGCTGGCAGAAACAGGAAGTGAGATGGCTGCACAGAGATAGCAAGTGAGATGGCCAGGCAGAGAGAGGATATAAGCAGAAAGGAACAGAAACTCACTCTTTTCCACTGAAAGACCATTGAGGTAAAGGTGGCTTTGGGTTGATCCTGCTCAGTACCCTCTCAGTATTTTCCTCTATTTAGACCAAATAAGAACTCCATTTACAGGGGAGATACATGGATCTCACTGGGAACATAAAATTGAGATTTTGTGGGTGTACTGGAGGCAGGTGGGGATGTGAAGAGGGAAGATCAGTTGAGTAAGGAAGGGGCAGCAGAAAGAAGACAGGGAGAGGAGACTGGAATGGGGGAGCCTTTAGCAAGTTTTTGAAAGAATGCATTGAGAATTTCCAAGAACATATAAGTGTGACCTTAGTGAGGATTCATAGTAATCAAGAATACAGAGGCTGTATCTGTAACCACATATGACTCCCAGTTGTTGGAGTGGAATACCAAGCCAACCACAAAACTTTAGAACCATACTTGTCCTTCCTTCAAAATATGCTGGGGCAATGGTGGCTTAGAGCTTCTGCATTCCTCAAGTGCCTGCTCAAACTTGAAGCCCTAGCTCCGAGAGGAAAATCATGCTTGACAGTACCTGGATGGGCAAAGCATCAGAACTTGAATGGCTTAGAGACCAAGAGTAGAAAAACATAAAATTGACCAAGGAAAAAAATCAATGAAATTATTCATAACTGTATTCTGATATAATCATAAATTGGTGCTTAGTCCAGTTGTCATCAAAGAGGCTTCTCCGAGCACCTGAAGGGAACACATACAGAGATCCCTACTGACACATTGGCTTGAGCTCTAGGAATCCTGTGCAAGAGGAGGTGAGGATTGTAGGATCTGGATGGGTTACAGAAACCAGGAGAAGCCGGGCGTTGGTGGCACACGCCTTTAATCCCAGCACTCGGGAGGCAGAGGCAGGTGAATCGCTGTGAGTTTGAGACCAGCCTGGACTCCCAAGCAAGTTCCAGGACAGCCTCCAAAGCCACAGAGAAACCCTGTCTCGAAAAATCAAAAAAAAAGAAAAAAAAAGAAAAAAAGAAACCAGGAGAACATAGCATAAAGGCTCATAGGAGCTCATAGAAAGGGAAGTAGATGTCTCAGAGGATAAGAGCACTGCCTGCTCTTCCAGAGGTCCAGAGTTCAATTCCCAGCAACCACATGGTGGCTCACAACCATCTATAATGGTATCTGGTATCTTCTCTAGCCTGCAGGTATACATGTAGGCAGAACACTGTATACATGATAAATAAATAAATCCTTTAAAAAAAGAAAGCGAAGTATCTATCATGGAGCCTGCATGGCTCTGAGAAAGGATCTCTGCAAACATGCTGGGGATGTTTACCTTGGTTTGTTTGGGAGATTCTTACCAATAGCTCTTGTGGAGTGTCTGACTCTTTCGTCTGCTCTTGGGATGCTTACTTTTACTGAGTTACCCTAGTGAGCTTTGTATGAGGGTTTGTGCCTAGTCTTATTGCACTTTGCTATGATGTGTTTGGTTGATATCTCTGGGAGGCCTTCTCTTTTCTGAAGGGAAACAGAGTAGCAGTAGATTTGGGTGAATGGACATTCAGGAGAGGGCTGGAAATTTTGGACATGGGGAAGCTGTTTATTTACTCCAAGTTCATTTGCAAATTTCCAAATTCTCTTCTGATACTTAAGACAATCTTTTCACTGTCACATTTTGTATAATAAAGAAACTAATTAAGGTTTTCCAACATATACTGCACAGGATATTCTCATTCAGAATAAGAGGACTATGGCTGTATTCCAGGCCCCAAATCAGGAAGACATCCCTTGCTCATGTGCATGTCAAACCAGGCAGAATAGCAATAGAAGAAGGATCATTGCCAAACTCTTTTTATGAATGTAAAATTATCTTAGTACCCAAACCAAGAATACATCAGAAAAATCACACACCATGATCAAGTAGGCATCATTCCACGGATGCAGGGATGGTTCAACATATGAAAATCAGTGAATGTAATCCATGATATAATCAATCTGAAAAAGAAAAATCACAGGAACATCTCACTACATGCTAAAAAGCCTTTGACAGAATTCAACACTCCTTCATGATAAAGGTGTTGGAAAGATCAAGGATAACAGAAACATACTTAAACATAATAAAGCCAATATACAACAAAACTGACAGTCAACATCAAACTAAATGGAGAGAAACTCAAAACAATACTTCTAAAATCAAGAATAAGACAAGGTTAGCTGGGCGTTGGTGGCTCACGCCTTTAATCCCAGCACTCAGGAGGCAGAGGCAGGTGCATCTCTGTGAGTTTGAGGCCAGCCTGGTCTACAAAGTGAGTTCCAGGACAGCCTCCAAGATAATACAGAGAAACCCTGTCTCAAAAAACCAAAAAAAAAAAAAAAGAATAAGACAAGGTTGTCTACTCTGTCAATATCTCTTCAATATTGTACTAGAAATTCTTGCCAGAGCAATAAGACAACAAAAGGGGATCAAGGGGATACAAACTTAAAAGGAATAAGTAAAACTTTCACTATTTGCAGACAACACGTAAATGACCCTAAGAATTTCTACAGGGAACTCCTCCAGATGATGAATACCTTCAGCAAAGTGAGCAGTTACAAGATTAACTCAAAAAATTAATAGCACTACTATATACAGACAATACAGGGGCTGAGAGAGAAACATCACTCTTTACAATAGGCAAAAAATGTTGAAATATATTCTGGTAACTCTAAAGAAATAGGCAATTGCCGGGCGTTGGTGGCGCACGCCTTTAATCCCAGCACTCGGGAGGCAGAGGCAGGCAGGATCTCTGTGAGTTCAAGACCAGCCTGGACTACCGAGCGAGTTCCAGGACAGCCTCCAAAGCCACAGAGAAACCCTGTCTCGAAAACCAAAAAAAAAACAAAAAACAACAAAAAAGAAATAGGCAAGAGCCCAAATGACAAGAAATTTGAGTGATTAAAGAAAGACAATAAAGAAGATACCAGAAAATGGAAAGACCTCCCATGCTCTTGGATAGATAGGATTAACATAGGAAAAATTGCAACCTTATCAAAAGAAACCTACAGATTCAGTGCAATCCCCATCAAAATCCCAAAATAATTCTTCACAGAACTTGAAAGGACAATTCTTAAATTTATACGGAAAAACAAAAGACCCAGAATAGTCAAACCACCCAGTCTAAAAAAAAGTAACTTTTGGAGGCATCACCATTCCTGACTTCAAGCTCTATTTTAGATCTATAGGCTTGAAAACAGCTTGATATTGTCAAAAAAAAAAAGAGACAGGAGGACCAATGGAATCAAGTTGAAAATCCTAATATGAACCCACATACCTACAAACACCTGATTTTTGACAAAGAAGGTAAAATTATACAGTGGAAAAAAGAAAGCATTTTCATCAAATGGTACTAGCATAACTGAATACTGGCATGTAGAAGACTTCAAATAGATTCATGTCTGTCACCATGCCCAAAACTTAAGTCCAAATCGTTCAAAGATCTCAACATAAATCCAGCCACACTGAACCTCATAGAAGAGAAAGTGGGTGGTACCCTTGAACTAATTGGTACAGGAGACAGCTTCCTGAACATAACACCTATAGCACAGACACTGAAATCAACAATTAATAAAAGGGACCTCCTGAAACTGAGAAGCTTCTATAAGGCAAAGGAAACAGTGAACAAGAAAAACAACAGCCAAGACAGAGAATGGGAAAAGCCCACATTTGACAGAGGGCTTCTTTTCTTTTCTTTTTTTTTTTTTTTTTTTTTTTTTTTTTTTGGTTTTTCGAGACAGGGTTTCTCTGTATTGTTTTGGAGGCTGTCCTGGAACTCACTCTGTAGACCAGGCTGGCCTCAAACTCACAGAGATCTGCCTGCCTCTGCCTCCTGAGTGCTGGGATTAAAGGCGTGAGCCACCAACGCCCGGCTTATTTTCAAATTATACAAAAAATTAGAGAAGCTAATCACCAAAACACAAAATAATTCAATTAAAAAGTGGGATACAGAAATAAATAGAGAATCCTCCATAGAGGAGTATAAAATGGCTGATAGACACTTAAGAAAGTGCTAAATATCCTTACCCATCAGGGAGATGCAAAACAAAACAAATCTGAGATGCACTCTTACTCCTGTCGCAATGGCTAAAATGATAATCGCCAGTGACAGTTTATGCTGGAGAGGATGTGGAGAAAGGGGAACACTCCTCCACTGCTGGTGGGAGTGCCAACTTGTACAGCCACTTTGGAAATCAGTATGGATATTAGTCATGAAAATGGAAACCAGTCTACCACAAAATCCAGTAATTCCACTCTTAGGCATATACCCAAAATACACATTCATACAACAAGTATGTTTGTTCAACTATGTTTACAGAAGCCTTAATTGTAATAGCTGCAACCAGGAAGCAACCTAGATGCCTCTCAACTGAAGAATGGAAAAGAAAATATAGCATATTTTCACAATGGAGTACGATTCAGTGGATAAAAACATTGTAATCTTAAATTGAGCAGACAAATTGACGAAACTAGAAGAAACTATTCTGAGCCAGGTAATCCAGTCACAAAAAGACAAATATGGTCTGAACTCTCTCACATATGGGTTTTAAATGTAAAGCAAAGCATTACCAGCCTATAATCCACTCTTCCAGAGAAGCAAGGAAACAAGGATGACCCTCAGAGAGACATACATGGTCCCCAGGAAAAGGGGAAAGTGACAAGATATCCTTAGCAAATTGGGAGCAGTACAGGAGGGAAGAAGGAGCTGGGAGAAACAGAAGGGGAGAAGAGGAGGGCTAAGGAGGACATGAGGAAGCAGGAAGTTTGAGTCAGGAAATGAATAGAGGAGAACAAGATAAGAGATACCATAATAGAGGAAGTCATTATAGGTTTAAAGAGAAATCTGGCACTAGGAAAATGTCTAGAGATCTAAAATGACAACACAAATTAACAACCTAAGCCTTAGAAGAGAGGCTTCCTGGCCAGGCGTTGGTGGCGCATGCCTTTAATCCCAGCACTCAGGAGGCAGAGGCAGGTGGATCTCTGTGAGTTCGAGGCCAGCCTGGTCTACAAAGTGAGTTCCAGGACAGCCTCCAAGACAATACAGAGAAACCCTGTCTCGAAAAACCAAAAAAAAAAAAAAAAAAGAAGAGAGCCTTCCTTAAACACCCTTCCCTGACAATGAGATTGATGACTACCTTTTCCTAGAGCCTTCATCCCATATCTGATGAAAGCAGAAGCAGACACCCACAGGTAAACACTGAACTGAATTGCAGGAATCCAGTTTCAGAAAGGGAGGAGTGATGAGCAAAGAGGTCAAGATAAGACTGCTGAACCCCACAGAAACAGCTGACATGAACAAACCAGAGCTCATGGAAGGCCCATTGTGCCACAGGAGCCATGGGCTTTAGCCTGAATATCATATAACTAATGTTTCTCAAGGCAGGTAGGACAGGCCAATTCCATGGTGCCCTGCAGAGGCTTTTTCCCACTAAAGTGCTGACCCTAAACTCCAGTATCTGCCATTACTCTCAACATACCCATCTGTCATGTCCTACAATAGACAATTAAGCAGTATGGAGAGTTTTATGTCTTTTGTCATCTAAAGTCTCGATATCTTCAACATTCTTCCAAAAGACAACATTCCTATTTTATTACATCAAAAAAATCACTTTTGAAGTACCATTTTTTTGCTCCAAACTTCTCTTTTGCTAAGTAAACCTCCTCCAGTAATGAACTGATTTGGTTGTTACCCTTGAGAAATCTCTGCAGATCAGAAACTTCCTTTGTCCCCTGGAACTAAACTTTACTGAAACACTCCATTGTGTTTAGTTGCAGCACCAAAGTACAAGCATTCTAATCATGTATTGGTGAAAGATGATCCACATCACCATTTTTTCAAGTTCCTAAACTATTTGCAATATTTAAGCTTCATAAGAATAGCATCTTTTATACTGTTTAAATGGGGTGGGAAGATGGGAGGAGATGGGAGAATTATATGAAGTCATTAAAAACTATCATAAAGTGGGAGAAAATGTGGAGGAGACCAGTCAAACAATGCTACACAAGGGAAACAGGTATCTCAAGAACATTACTGACTAAGATCACAGTGACCTTAGGACAGACGGCAACAGCTCCATATGGTGAGATGCACTAACATATTACAGGTTTCAGAGAAGGAGCTCTGTTTATTTATCAATACTTCAGGCCCTTCAGGAAAGCTCCCTAGCCCTAGGCCCCAAGGTTGTTATTAACTCTCCCAAGAAGTTTCCTCCTCCCAAACTGAGGGATTAAATGAAAGCCTTGCTTGATGAGGTAAGTTCGTGACACTATTTTCAAATAATTGTCTCCTGGTATCCTATTGCCCACCTGGAAAACTTTGCTTTTCTCAAGAAAAAAATAGAATTTTATGGCAGTATTTAAGGTTGCTTGTGACCATGTAATGTCTCCTTGAGTAGCTTGTCATAGACTTGTTCTTTGGTGTGGGCATGGGCATAGTGGCTTGTTGTAAATCAGGGGTGGCTTCTTTGTAATTGTTGTGTCCAACAAGAAAGGGACCCCAAGGCTTCAAGGAGCTTAACCACTTCCAAATGCAAGGACAAGAAGGTTTGTTTATTTCCAAGGAAAAGCCATCTAGCTGGGGTTCAAACCTCTCAGATTTGAAGTCCTCTGAACAGCAAATTCAATGTACTTTTTTTTTAAAGATTTATTTTTGTTGGGGTCCCTCAACAAATGAATGAAGAGTCCATGCACCAACTGATGCAACACGCAAGAGGATTTAATTAGGCATCTGCAGATGGGCCTCTCTGTCAGCTTTTAGACCAATTGGCCCCGAGGTTCAGTTACAATCAGCTTTTTTTGTTTTTGGTTTTTCGAGACAGGGTTTCTCTGTATTGTCTTGGAGGCTGTCCTGGAATTCCCTTGGTAGACCAGGCTGGCCTTGAACTCACAGAGATCCGCCTGCCTCTGCCTCCCGAGTACTGGGATTAAAGGCGTGCACCACCAATGCCCGGCTACAATCAGCTTTTAAAGACAAAAACCACAAGCCTTTGGGAGGGGTCCCTATCTTGTGACCAGGGGTACGTGACTACTGACCAGGGGAAGTAGATGTCTCCCTGACCTACATGTTGTAATTTCCTCAGACCTTGGTATGTGTTAATCATCTCTCCCTAAGTAAATGGTGGTTATCATCTCATCGTTTCCCACGAATCTTGTTTGCCCATCTCTGATGCCCTGGTCAGTTCATCACAGGTGGTCAGCAGCCCATAATTTGGCCTTTTGTGGGTTTACAGCCCTTCTGCAATTAAGGTTGCTAAACCATACATCCCATTCTGCGGTCTTTCATTTTTTATGTATACAGTCTTCTGAGGGCCTGCACACCAGAAGAGTGCACCAGATCTCATTACAGATAGCTGTAAGCCATCCTGCGGTTGATGAGAATTTAACTCAGGACCTTTGGAAGAGCAGCTGGTGCTTATAACCACTGAGCCATCTGTCCAGCCCCTGAGGCACTTTTAAAGAGAGAAAGAGGAGGGGAGTACCAAGACTGCAAGTCTCACTTCCTAAGGTTCCCATAGTCATAGACATTACTGAGCATACAATAAGGAAGTGCCATCTGGTTAGGTAGAATTAATTGACACATTTGGTCTGGGGGTTCACAACCAGAGCACATCCTGTGATTCTGGCCTAGGGGCTAGTTTTTCAACCAATAGGGCAAGAGGGTACCTTGCTCTCAGTCTTCTCTAGGCAAGAGAGTAGCTGAAGATTCTACCCTAGCTTCTGATTACATAATCCGTGATCAATGGATTTACAATTGGAAGTTCAGGCAGCCATCCCGTTCCCAGTATTCTTAAGAAAATGTGGTGACCTAAAGTTTCCTACTTGTGGGAATTGCTTGTGGCTCCCTGTCACCCCACTTAGCTAGGGACTTTTATTCTCCTTATTATGTTTCAGTAATGTCTTGGAGCCAAATGTCTGGACAATCCTGGTGAACAAATGTGTATCCTATCATCCAAAGAAGACTGGTTAGCATATCTTTAGAGTGTTTCTGAGGCAGTCGTCCCTCAGCTCAATTCTATTTTGGGAGACATACTATTTCCTAAGCATTGGTAAATACTTTATATCATCAATTCTACTATTCCACATTATGGCATAATGGAGGACACCTAGCCAACACATGAGATGCCTCTGAACAACCTGCGCAAAAGCAAGTATAGATGGAGATTACATGTCAAGAAGATACAGGAAAAACTAGGCCTGTCTGAGTTAGGCAAGCTTTTTCCATAAATACATCAAGAATATTGAAGGTAGCTGGGCGATGGTGACACACACCTTTAATACCAGCACAAGGGAGGCAGAGGCAGAAGGATCTCTGTGAGTTCAAGGCCAGCCTGGTGTACAGAACAAGTTTCAGGACAGCCTCTAAAGCAATACAGAGAAACCCTGTCTCAAATAACCAAAAAAAAAAAAAAATAGGAAACTTAGGATGAAAAATGCCGTAGCAGCTAAGACCACTGAAAAATCTTTCAGACCATCCAGCTTTAAATGTGAGCACATCCAAAGCTCATTACTATCTGTAGGGCCAGTATCTGGGGTTCTGACACCATCTCCTGGCCTTCCTGGCCATTTTAAGAGTAAGAGACTCACAACATAACAATTATTCTTCCAGCTTTATGTGCTATTGCATTCTTTTATTGCCAGCAATCTCTACACAAAAGCAAGGAGATCAATGGGACTTTTAAAGCCAAGGCCTTAAAACACAGAGGGGGGAGGGGGAGGGAGAGAAAAAGAGAGAGAGAGGGAGAAGAAAAGAATAAAACTGAATAAACTGAATAACAGAAGGGAGTTGGTGGCACACACACATTTAATTCCAGTGCTTGGGAGGCAAAGGAAGGCAGACATCCATGATTCTCAAGACAGTCTGTTCTATAGCACAAGTTACAGGTCAGGCTCCAAAGTCACACAGAGAAACCCTACCTCAAAAAACTAAAAAAAAAATAGAGTGGGGATTGGGTGGGGGGTTGGGGGAGCTGCCAGGAGGAGTGGGCATGGAGGAGAGGGAGAAAGAGCTTGGACTGGCACATGAAGCAACCTTGTTTCTAATTTAAATATATAATAAAAAATTATTGGCCATGAATCAAGGCCCAGCAGTGTGTTAAAGGTGTTGGTTTCAAGCAGGTGCCTAAATAAATGTCTTTCTATGATCTGTTGGTCATTTTAGGAATTTAAAAATGGTATGGTAAATTCATTAGAAAGAAACATCTGAGTGGGGTGATGGTGGCCCACACCTGTAATCCCAGCACTTGGGAGACAGAGGCAGGTGGACTTCTGTACATTCCAGGACAGTCAAGGCTACACAGAGAAACCCAGTTTCAGGGAAACACAGGCACACACACACACACACACACACACACACACACACACACACACACACACACACCATCTGGCTGAATGTGATACCCAGCTCTGTAATTGTAGCACTTGGCTAGCTACAGAGGCCAAAAAGGCCAGAGGATTGGGAGATTGCAACCTCACAGGACCAATAGGAAAATTCTATCTGGGGTGGGTGAAAGGGAAGCCAAAAACAGCTGAGCCATTGGTAACAGATGAGCGTGGCTGCCAGTATTAATGACATTCAAAGGTTTCTTTATAATACTTCTTCATTATTGATTTAACTTTTGTTCATTAAGTTAACTCTGTTACAAAGAAAAAGAGATTGCTGTGGGTTTTCTGCCCAGAACATTCTTCTGCAGTGTGAATTATGCAGTAATGTCCTTTTGTATGATTAGTGCCCTAACTTTTATATTTTTAACATACTCAAATTAGAAACCTTCAAAAAGTGGACTCTCTCCCCCTCCTCCCTTCTTTCTGATTTGAAATTTAAGCCACTAACATCATATGCTTTCTGGAACAAAGCTGCATTGCTGATGGGCTACAAAACCTGTGGTGACCAGTATGGAGGAAGTGGGGAGGGAAGAACAGAACCTTCTCCTGGTCTTGTCTTTGACAGGAAAGGGTTGTCTTTACTTTTGTTTCTTCCTTCCCTTGTTGGACTATCACTGATGACTGAATGGCTGATCTTTTTAGCCTCAGGACAGGGACTGCAGGTGTGCACTGCCACACCTTGTTTAGAGCTACTACTCTCAGAATGTAAATACTTATGGGAAGTATTGAGCTCTAATGATGACTGCTGAAAACATACTTGGGCTAGATAAAGGCCAGGAAACTGCAAAGAGCCTCTGATGTATGGGGTGGAGGTTGAAGGGATTTTAATGGAGGAAATTAGAGACTATGGTACACAAGAGCTATTAAAGTAGAGAGCGCCCATGTGAGGTTTAATGGAATGATGGGTGAGGAGGATGGGGATGGATATCAACTAAAACAAGCTATGAAATACTTAAGGAAACGTGTTGCTTTGTAAGCTAATTCAAAATAAATAGCAAAACAGAACTTTTTAGCTGGGCATGGTGGTACATGCATATAATCCCAGTACTCAGGAGGCAGACATGGGCAGAGTTTGTGGCCAGACTGGTCTTTGAGCCAGGGCAATGAAAAGAGACCCTGTGTCAACAAGCAAACATTCAAATATTTACTGTAAAATAATTTTTGAAATGAATCAGGCACAGTGTTTCATGGCTGTAACCTCAGCACTTGTGAGAAAATGGTGGGAAGATCAGGAGATAAAGATTATCCCTGACTAAGTAGGGGATTCTTGGGTTCAGTTTCAAGCAAATATATAGTGCTGATAGGAACAGTGTTTCTGCCGACTTAGCCTATTAAAGAGGAGAAACAGCACTGTGTCTTGGAACAGGTTGGTAGGCGCTTCTGTATCAAGATGTTTTTCTCTGTCTTGTGTATATTCCTTAGCGATGCCACAGTGGGGTCTTAGTGTCCAGGTTTAACTGGCCAGTATCCTGGAAATGAGATGGAGGATGAATTATAAATTATTGACAGGTCTAAAATTATATGCTGCAAAATGACACTCATCAGGGAACTAAAGGATGGCTCTCTGAGTATGGGTGCATGTGTGCATGCATGCGTGACACGGCAGACTCCTGGACTGTGGCACCTCCAGTGAATTGGTCTGTTTCCTTAACTATCTCTGCAGATATTTGCCAGGATACAAATAAATGATGTTCTCTTCAAATGCTGTCAGGGGTCTGAAGAGGTATCCTGCAACAAACCCGTTCCTGTAAGTCTTTCTGAGGTCCCCTTCTGTCCACTGCATTTCCAGTTGTCTCCTGAGATGTGTAAGCCCCAGCAGGTACTGTCTGTGTCAGATGATCTGGAAGCTGGCCCCGTGGATCTGTAATTGCTTCCGGCCCACTGAGAGTACACCCCTGGAGTTCAGTGATAATACTTGAACTATGATAAGTTTAAGACTAAGAGGATTAGAGCAGGGCGTTGGTGGCGCATGCCTTTAATCCCAGCACTTGGGAGGCAGAGGCAGGGAGATCTCTGTGAGTTCGAGGCCAGCCTGGTCTACAGAACAAGTTCCAGGTCAGCCTCCAAAACAATACAGAGAAAACCTGTCTTGAAAAACCAAAAAAAAAAAAAAAAAAAAAAAAAAAAGACTGAGAGGATTAGCTGGGCCTGGTTGCACAGGCCCATAATCCAGATACTGGCAGGTGAAGCAGGAACGACATAAATTCAAGTCTTGCCTGGGATGCAGGGACTTGGACTTTGTGGGTGATGGTATGCTGTGCCCTCCGTCGCCCTTGCTTTTTGATCCTTCACTAGCTCTTGAAGATCATTCCGACAAGGAAATTGCTGGAGGCCCAGGCCAGATGCAGGTGACTGGAGATGGGTGCAGATCCCACGTACCTCGAAATTTAAAGAAAGCCTGTGCATCTTTCCCTCAGCGTGGAGTGACTACTGCAAATGGAAAACCAGAACCCACTTCTGTCAGTTGATGGTTGATTCTAGAAATTGTTTGACTGGTGGATCTCAGCTTTCCATTCTTCAAACAAGTCATCTCTGATTGTCTCCCACTAAGCATGGACAACCCAGACTACATTGCTTTTCTTTGGGGCTATAGAACGATATAAGCAAACATAAACCGAATTTGTGAGGAATGAGTCTTTAGTATTTAAGTTACAGGATTCTTTGCAAGGAAGAGAGTGGTAATTCCTGCCTTTGGGACTGTGTCTGGGAAAGAGACGTTTTTGTGATGTGATTTCCTAAGCCTTGGATGAAATCTACTGGGCAGGGCCTGCAGTCCCTATTGCATCTGTATAGAAAGCAAGTTCAGGTCACCTGACCTCAGTGTGAAGCCACACAACAAACCTCTCCTACTGTTTCTTGAATTTGCTCTTCAGTTGTTGGTTTTTTTTTTTTTTTTTTTTTTGAGGCAGGGTTTCTCCAAGGCTTTTGAAGGCTGTCCTGGAACTAGCTCTTGTAGACCAGGATGGCCTCAATCTCACAGAGATCCGCCTACCTCTGCCTCCCAAGTGCTGGGATTAAAGGCGTGTACCACCAACACCCAGCTACACTCTTCAGTTGTTAATATTTCTCTTTCACCAGCATGACAGAAATTGCATGCACTACACAAAGTACAGAGGCCTGTAAAATTTTGATGGCTACTTTGTGTTCAGAAAAAAGAAGAGGAAGCTCCTATGGAGACCAGGGTCTACTGATCCAGACAGATGCAAATGCTATTGAAATGCATTTCTGCTGACTGAGAAAACGTCTTTCCAGGAAGGCAGGTTCAGGAACCAATGAGCACAGTGTAACCCAAATTGAGGAGCTCCTGCCACTCATGCTTCCCAAACCAATCAGTACCTAGAGGCAACCTGCCACTCAGAAATGGTGGTGGGTACTTCCTGCCGCTGTCTTCAGGATTTGCTTTGCAGAGAAACTGTTCTGGTGGTCTTGCCTGCTGTGCTGTGAATGCTGCTGTAGGGAGCTGAGCAGAGAGGAGCTTGAAAACCACGACATGGTGAGTTTGGGGCTCAGAGACTGGGAGAACTGCCTAGTCGAGCCATGGGAGCCAGCTTGGAGGGTCCTCCCATGGCTGGTTGGGAGTCAGTGGCCAGAGGCAGAGTTCGCCATGTTCCTGCCTGGTCTTGTGGTGTGCATGGTCCTGATGGCCCTGTGTGCCATAGTTTATTTCCATGTAATTTTAAAGGTCCTGCATGGTCTTTGAAATTCTCTGGGTCAGCTGGCAGACTCTGAGTGTGTTCACTCTGCTGGCTGTGCCTGTGAAGATCATTGGGAGTGGGACTGTGCTTTTTTTTTTCTTTTTGGTTTTACGAGACAGGATTTCGCTCTATTGTTTTGGAGGCTGTTGTTCCAGCCCGGCCTCGAATTTGAGAGATCCCCCTGCCTCTGCCTCCTGAGTGCTGGGATTAAAGTCGTGTGCCACCACCGCCCAGCAAGGGACTGTGCTTTTAAATATCCTTGTTGACATTCCTATTAAATGCATGTGACCTTAGTGCTTCGGATGTCATTATAAAACACAGATTTATCAAACTGAGAGTCCTGGTCTCTTTAGAATCTTACAGAAGTTCTGCACTTTGAATGTTTAATATTTATGTTTTGAAATCTTGTGGAGTTAATTGTGTAGAGCATGTGAACAATATTTCCTGGGTAGCAGAGCATTCCACTGCTACATTGTGATATGGAAGTGTAGATGTGATGGCAGTAGAATTGGTCTTCTTAGGAGACATTAAGTCACTAAATAGAATTTAGGGCATAGAGGACTGCATCCCAAATACTCCAAAGCCAAGTAGTATGCTAACAAAGCCTGTTAGATTACAGTATGATAAGATATAAATGTTTGTTACTCAGGTTTAACCAGTTATATTCCAATACCAAAGGAGACAAACCCATTTTAACAGCATCTGAAAAGCCAATTCCCTCCATTAAAAAGCAGTCCTCTAAATGATGCTCAAGGGACCATTATAGGGTCACAACCAATATTAAGTCCTGCTGTTAAATAAAGTTATATTAATTCTAGAAAAGATTATTCTACAGTCTTTTGCAAACCAGTTTTGTGTCAAAGTCTCATAATGATTGAGTGGATTTGAATCCTGTCTGTAGCCCCACAGGGTTTTGCTCTTGTAATCCTGACAAACCATGCTAAATATTGGATTGAAAATCTGCAGCCTCTCAGAGTCTTTTTTTTTTTTTTGCTTTCACGAGACAGGGTTTCTCTGTATTGTTTCAGAGGTCCAACCCAGCCTCGAACTCACAGAGATCCGCCTGCTTCTGCCTCCCGAGTGCTGGGATTAAAGGCGTGCACCACCACCATCCGGCCTCCTGTCAGAGTCTTAAAATGACTAGTTTGAGTCACATAGTGGATTTTCTGTCACAGAATAGGGAAAGGCATGATGCTTGAAGCAAGGTTTCTCTGTGGCTTTGGAGGCTGTCCTGGAAAGCTCTTGTAGACCATGCTGGTCTCGCCGATTTGATAGTATTTTATTGGGTATTTTTGCAGCATTGTTGATGAGGGAAATTGGTCTATAGTTCTCTTTCTTAGTCGTGTGTTTGTGTGGCTTGTGTACCATGATAATTGTAGCCTCACAAAAAGAGTTTGGCTCAATTGTTGAGCATTTAATTGCATCCCTCATTGTATACCCCCTTCTGTTTAATCTTGTCTTGGTTTGACATTATTCCTAGTGTTTATTTAGTTTACATTTTGGATATAGATTCTCAAGTAACCTCAACTAACCATGACCAAAGTTTAATCTGGGAACTTGTTCTATGTTTCAAGAAATGCTTGGATTACAAGAGTGAACATGCAGCCGGGCGTTGGTGATGCACGCCTTTAATCCCAGCACTTGGGAGGCAGAGGCAGGCAGATCTCTGTGAGTTCGAGGCCAGCCTGGTCTACAGAGCGAGTTCCAGGACAGCCTCCAAAGCCACAGAGAAACCCTGTCTCGAAAAACCAAAAAAAAAAAAAAGAGTGAACATGCCCATAGTTGTTATACTTGTTATTGCCAATATAAAGGACAAACCCTCCTGCAATAAGGTGAGCTCCAAAGAACCTGTGTTATATTACCTTAATAACAATTGGTGATTTGCATATGTGTTTTAT
>NW_024429215.1:11694073-11803022 GCF_017639785.1 Mesocricetus auratus
CCCAATTAATTTTACAGGTGACAGAAATACTTATAACAGGTAAGTGGTTTCAAATTTTATTCCTCTTCATTACTCAAATTTCATTGACCTTAAGTATGTTAGGATTGACATAAATTTAATTTTTTTCCCACACTGGCATCCCCTCTCATGTACTCACAAAGCTCTGTCTCATGTATGTCGTCCTGTTCCATTTTCTCTCCTCTCAAAGAAAAACATTGTTTTTAATCGATGTTAGTTTACACATTTGATATTCTCAATCTCTCTGCATTCTTTGCAGCTCGTTCAGCTGTCTAGAGTTGGGATATTCACACACTTTTCTCTGCAGATGGAATATCTTCCGATTTGAATTGTTGTTTTGAGCCATTTTCAAAGTGCAGTTATTCTTCATTCAGAAGAAATGATGCCAGTGATGATAGTTACTACAGAGTCCCTATGTGATGATTGCAGAGTGACAGGGAATGGCTGTGCTATCTGCTGATGATTAATTAGCAAGTCAGAATGTGAGACTCTGGAGTTGGGAGATCTTCTACTTAAAATGCTTCAAAATGATTTACAACATTTTTGCTATGATTTTCACTAACAACCTTTTAGATTCTTTCAATTTTGCACCATTTGTTCCACTTCATTTATGTTTTTCTAATTATTGAAACTGGGTATGGACATTTTCTGGAGCTCACATAGATGCTGATTGTGAACTCTCACAGTAGTGTCCTAGTTTTGTTCCATTTATAGTAGAGGACAGTGGCAGTTAAATTAGTAAAATGTCTCATACTCATCTGTCAAGAAATACCTACACAGACTTTATTATGAAGAAAGTAAGATCTCTTTTATTAGATGCAAAATTACTGTAGCTGCAAGATCCATCAGACCTGAGATTGAGAAAAATAGTTTATACTGAATTCTAACAGAAGTCTGGAAAAAGGAAATACAGAAGAAAGGCACATAGACAAGTACAAGTGAGGATAAATTTAGGTCCTTGTGGTATGTTTGTCTTTGTGCTGAAACATTAGTGAGGTGATAAGTACACAACACAGGGGTTGTAGATTAGGACATATGATCAGAGATGAAAAATTGACAGATTAATTATGTTTTGACACTTAGTCTCTAATAGACACAGAAAATATGGTGACAGAATTTCATTTACAGTAAGGTGCCTATGTGTCCATATGTGAAAAATGGGTTTATTTTGTATTTTGCCCTCTTATACATGTTCTTTCTGAAAATCATAAAAAAGGACATGAAATGTGTGGCCAGGAATATATTCATTACGATAATTTTTTTTAATCTCTAAGTATATTTTATGTTTGTGAATCACAATTTAAAAGATAAGTAAGCATTTATATATGTACTTTTATATATATATACACAAATATATTTTATTACACATTTATGAGTATTTTTTATTGTAATACAGTATATATGAAAAATGTACCCTTTCAGATTAATGCTAGTTTATACATATTAGCAGAATTGCTAAATTTCTTATCAGGTATATTTTAAAGACATTTTGTGAATAAATGGTATTATCCCTTGTGAGAGGTTACAGTCAATTTCTGGAATTATGTGCGACCATTATTTTTCATATTTAGTTGAAGGTATATTTGACAGGACAAGGCCAAGTGCCATTTTAATAATGCAACTACAAGAGTTTCCAGATATATAATTCACTCAATGAATAGAGGGTGACCTCCTCTTTACATTGTGCAACTGATATTTAAACAAGTATTTAATTTTTATAGTGAATGAACCAGACAATAAAATTAATGATTTTGAACTGTATTATTGGGTATGATACTGTCTGTTTATCATTGCTAAGAATTTGGCTCTGCTCTTAAAGTTGCTTTTTGAAAATTCTTTTTGAAATTCTATAAAAACGTAACACCTGAAATTAAACAGGTTGTAAGGTTATTAGATAATATGTTTACTAAGGAAAAAAGCTCATAAATATAATTAATTACATATATTTTGTATAAATTTTATTTATCCACAAAATAAAATATAGGTAAATTGTTTGTTCCACACTGTTAATAATTAGCAAGTTACATTCACAAGTTACTTGGGATCTCTTCTTAAAATTTTATAAAACTACTCCATAATGTTGCCTAAAGTTGCCTCTGTCTGAGGAATGAGTGGGGGGTGGAGTGAGGAGATACTGGGGAGTGTGGGAGGACTGGAGGAAGAGGAAACTGGTATAAGTATTGAAAATGAGATTGTTTTTAAAAGTTCTATAAAATTGTTTTAATGCCTTTATAGATGATTTACGTGAAAGTACTATGCAATAGAAGCTGTTTGCTCAATTATTATTACTCCCATATTTCATTGGGAAAGCTGCTCCTATACAATAGGAAATAGGTTTAAGGAATAGTAGAACAAAAATATTTTGACAGATTTTTGCTAATGATGAAAGCCCAAAGCTAAATGTTGAAACAAATGACATTGAGATTTCAGTCCTTATAGACACCAAAACTGATGTATCTGTAATGTCTCACAACACTTAAAATTCCAACCAGCCTATACAAAAAGTCTCTATTCAAATTTTGGACATTGGATCCTTATCTCAGGTAAAACAGAATGTAGAATATAATAAATATATAGGGCCTGAAGTGCAAATAAAGATATGAAAGCCTTATTAAAGATGTAATCATAGTCCAAAGGTGATGCTTGTTAAACAGAAGGGGATATGAGGATGACTAAGGATAAACTACGTAATGCTCAACTAACTTTAAAACTTTTAAACACTAATGAAACAGGGACAACTGCTCTAGAATTTTTTTTTCTATTTTGGAAAACCTCATTTTTAATTTCATTTTTTATTTAAATTTTAAATAGCTTGCTTCAAATGTCAATCCAAGCTCCCTTTCCCTCCCCTCCTCCCACACCTCCCACCGACCCCCACCCAGCATCTCCCACCGACCCCCCACAGCATCCCCCACTATCCCCACTTCCTTCCACATAGGGGATATCCAGAGTCTGTCATTTCACTCAGGGCAGGGTCCAGGCTCTCCCCTAAGAGTCCAGACTGAGCATCCATTCCTCTTGGTGTTATGGACACAGAAGTCCATTTGTATTCCAGGGATAAATATAGATCTACTGGCCAGGGCCCCATAGGTTGTCCAGGCCTCCTCACTGACTCTCACACTTAGGGTTTCTGAATCAGTCCCATGCTGGCCTCCCTGCTGTCAGTCTGGAGTCCAAGAGATCCCCCTTGATCAGATCAGCTGTCTCTGCTGGTTTTGCTAGCCCATTCTTTGCCAATGTGGTCATTTCTGCTCTCTCATTCTGTCACTGGGTTCCATGGGTTCAGCTCCGTGTTTAGCTGTGTGTGTTTGCCTCTGCTTCCATCAGTCACAGCATGAAGGCTCTAGGATTGCATATAAGGTAAATATCAAGTTCATTAACTGGAATTGGCATTTAAGGTAGCCTCTACACTATTGTTTAGCTTGCCAGTTGATGCCATCCTTGTACATCGCTAGAGGTCGCACTGGTGGCAGATCTTCCTTCAAACTTATAGTGACTAAGTCTACTGTGGTATTTTTGATTATGGTTAATAAAACTGGTTAATTATGCCAGCCTGTGTAAAAAAAGGTAATGTGTTAAGATGGGGTCGAGGGTATGCCTATGTTTCCACAAGAGATAAAAGACTCTGAACACCATCAGAACTGACAAAATCTGTCATGAGAAAGAGCAATCTCTTGGATGTTTAAGCTGCTGAGATGCCTCAGGGAAAGAAAAGATAGGGAAGGCCTTTGCAGCAGACAGCCAATCCACACAACTGGGGCCAGCATAGCACATAGCATCTTTGTGACAATAGAGAGAGGCACACACTTGAGTCTCTCAGAAACTTTGGAATGCTACAACCTTGTACGTGGCTATGCTACAGGTGGAGTCTGTGTCAAAAACAGGGACAGATCATAGTTACTGGGCCTGTATTCCCAATCATCCAATTAGCTCAATGGTTAAGTTGGACAGATATGGATAACCCTGTGTTGGTTAATGAGTCTTCTTGTCTACCTGGTCATTATGAAAAGTGAGGTCCTGCTCAGCCAATGGAGGAGGGTACAGAGATCAAAAATTACACTTTAGGAGTGCAAGGAATTCCTATTTGTATGGTAAATTGAATTCAGTGCCTAAACATAACCATTCTAATATGTATTCAGTAGTAACATGATCATCATTTTAAGTTTTATATATGTTATGCAACTGGTTTTTAAGGACATGGGATTAATGCTGCTAGTTCTGCAAATCTCTTCTGTTGTTTATGGGTTACCAGTAAGGAATCTGACTGGGTACATTAGCAACAATTTAAGAGAGAGAAACCTGGAGTGCTAATTAATATTTCTCATGGAGACAGTATTGACTAGAGCCCTCATGGCTTCCTTAGAGGAAAATTTTCTCACTTAGAGAAGATGATGATGGTATAAACTATATGTGTGTAATAAACTAGGTTTTCTCTTCTGTTCAAGTTGAACTCACCTGCAGGGTAAAATATTCACATTAACCATCAAGCCATTCAAGGTTGTTGTGTAATCCACTCTGCTAAGTAGGTAGATACATAGTGAAGGCATAGAGAATGAGGAAAGCAGATGAGAGAAAATACAGTATTGAGCACACAAAACCCCCAAAACTGTAGTTATGACTATAGACTGTTAATCTATAGGAAAATTACTCAGTCATTGTGCTCTTTGTTGTATGGTTCTCAGAAAGGAGAAGGACATGGGGGAGGTGAAAGGTTGTTAAAAGAGCTGTGCTTGGATGGGAGATATTTAAACCCCTCCTAAGAGCAAATCTTAATGTTGCTTTTAGATTGCTGCATGTAACTCAGGAAAACATCAATATAAAGCTCATGTATCCTTAATTAGAACAACTCAAAGGCTTCAGTCTCTCCCTCTATGTACAGAGAGAGAGAATGTGGTGTGGAGGTCTTGGGGTGTTATAATACAGAACAGGGGAGACTTTCAAGATGCAAGTTTCTATCTGCTTGTTATTTCACTTAAGCATCAAAGAATCGGGTTTTGTATGTGCTTCTACTTACCAGGAGATTCCATGGGTGATATTCCTTCAAGTCAACTTTCCTGTCCAAGAATTTTAGCTCCATCTGAGGCTTTGGGGTAATTAAAATCTCCACTTACTATATACCATGACATTCAGATAATAACCATTACTGTGATTAAAAATTATTGTTTTTAAATAAATAACATAGAAAGTATGAGAACCATTGCATCATACTGTTATATGAGTATCATTCATAAATATTGATAATCATTCTCAGAAGTTTCAGGATCATTGCCTACCAGAATTATTTGTCCTTCATATTTGCCATTGAGGAAATCAACAGAAACATGCACATTTTACCCAACACATCTCTAGGATTTGACCTCTACAATGTCAACAGCAATCAATGGGATACTTTGGAGGCACCTTTTCTTTGCCTCACAGGAACAGGAATAATGATTCCCAATTACACATGTAGAAGACAGAAGAATGTTGCTGCTCTACTTACAGGAGCAACATGGACAGCATCTGCACATATTGGGAGACTGTTGAGTCTCTACAAATATCCACAGGTGAGAAACAAGAAACCTGTGTTACACTGCAGACATTTCAGGTATATATTAAAATGTACAAAAATGAGAATATGTAATTATCAATTGAAGAGAATAAATCAGACATTTGTTTATAAAGCCTCAGATACTTGGCTGGAGATAGAGAGTAGGAAGAGTTTGGATATATATTTTGTGGGTAGAAGGTGCTGTGTTTTGTGAGGTATTATTTATAAATATCTTCAAATCAGCATAGGAGTTTAAAGCACGATGAGTAGAAGTTAAAATCTACCAAACCAAAGTGCTGAATTGAGTTTAGGATTGTGTTCTATTTTAATGTTTTCCTTTTTGTTTCTATTGGAAATTTTCTTCAGGTTTCTTTTGGGTCATTTGACACTATCCTGAGTGACAGACGCCAGTTCTCTTCGCTCTATCAGACAGCACACAAGGACACGTCTCTGCCACATGGCATTGTCCTTTTGATGCTGCATTTCAACTGGACATGGGTAGGACTGGTTATCATGGATGACCACAATGTGGCTGAGATTCTCTCAGATCTGAGAGGAGAGATGGACAAGAACCAAGTGTGTATAGCTTTTGTAGAAATGATTCCAGACAATGTGTCTACCTTTATTTTTAATTCTGTAACAAATTCCCAGATCATGATATCAACTGCAAACGTGGTTATCATTTATGCTGACAATGAATATTTAAGTGGTTTAATCTTATATATAGATTACTATTTAGTAAATTGGATAATCTGGGTCATGAAGTCACAATGGGATCTAAGTGTTGGTAAATTTATTTTCATGTTGGATTCATTACACGGGAGTCTCATTTTTGCACATCATCATGTTGAGTTTTCTGATTTTAGGAAGTTTATTCAGACATACAACCCTTTCAAATACCCAGATGACCATTATCTTGCCCTTGCTTGGAATAAACACTTCAATTGCTCCTTTTCTGGACCTGATTGCAAAATTCTTGATAACTGTCTACCCAATGTTTCCTTGGAAATGTTGCCTAGAAACACCTGGGAAATGGACATGAGTGAAGAGAGTTACAATGTATTCAATGCTGTATATGCTGTGGCTCACAGTCTCCATGAAATGATCATCAACCTAGTGCAAAATAGACCCCAAGGGAATGGGGAGGTATATACTAACCCATGGGAGGTAATTTTCACTTTTTATATTTTAAGAATAGTACTGTGAAAAAGTAAGATTTTATTTTTTATTTAAATTAGAAACAAGTTTGCTTCACATGTCAATCCCAGCCACTCTCCATCCCCTGACCCCACCAAACCACCCACTCCTAAGAACAAAGCCCCCTGAGCTCCCCAGGGTGTGTGAGGCCATCCATGGAGGATATCCAAAGTCTATTATATCATCCAGGGCAGGGCCTAGGCCCTCACTCATGTGTAAAGCCTGCGACAGCATCCCTCCATGTGGAATGGGCTCCCAAAATCCATTCATACACCAGGGATGAATACATAGATTGCCAAGGTATCCTCACTGACACCCATATTCAGGGGATTTGGATCAGTACCATGCTGGCCTCTCAGCCATCAATCTGGGTTCCATAGGCTCCCTCTTGTTCAGGTAATCTGTTTCTGTGGGTTTCTCCAGCCTGGTCCTGACCCATTTGCTCATCACTCCCCCCTCTATGACTGGGTTCTAGGAGTTCAGTACAGTGTTCAGCTGTGGGTGTCTGCCTCTGCTTCCATCCATTAAGACTCTAGGATGGCATATAAAGTAGTCATCAATTTGTTTTTTCAGAAAGGGCATTTAAGGTAGTTTCTCCACTATTGCTTGTGAGCCAATTAGTGTAATTTTCGTAGATCTCTGGAAATCCCTCTAGTACTAGATCTCTCCTCAAGCCTACAGTGATTCCCTCTATTATGGTAACTTTCATCCTGCTCTCCTCTATTCTTACTCCAACACAACCTTCCTACCCCCGTTTCCCTTTCTCCCCTACTAATATATTTCTTTTGTGACCAGGTTACCTCATTCAGGATGGCTTCTCCTAGTTTCATCCATTTGCCTGCAAATTTCAAGATTCCATTTTGTAAATGTACCACAGTTTCTATCCATCTTAGAATGAGGGGCATCGAGTTTGCTTCCAGGTTCTGGCTATTACAAAACAAATCTGCTAGGAACATGGTTGAATAGATGCCCTTATTGTATGAAAGATATTTAACATTGTTTGTGGCTATTGTAAAGAGTGATGTTTGTCTGATTTCTCTCAGCACATTTACTGTCTATATATATTGTAGGGCTACTGGATTTTTTTCATTAATCTGTATTCTCTCACTTTGCAGAAGGTTTTTATCAGTTGCAGGAATTCCCTGGTAGAATTCTTTGGGTCACTTAAGTAGACTGTCATATCATCTGCAAATAGTCAAAGTTTTCTTCTTCCTTTCCAACATGTATCCCTTGATCTCTTCCCAGGGCATCACTTGGCAACTCCCCAAACTTGACTACATTTTCAAGAATCCTCCTCAACTTCTGATCCCACCTATTTTGCTTCCCTATTGGCCAACAGTGCTCTACTCATCAACCAATAAAACATATACACAGAAGGACTTCCCCCATCATTCTTTAGTTCCTAAGATTCTGTCTTCCATCTCTTGTATTCTGTTCATTATACTTGCATCTGTAGTTACTGATATTTACCCAGCTTTTCTATTTCCAGCAAGCCCTCCGTTAGTGTTTTCTTTATTGCCTCTATTTCAGTTTTCAGGTCTTGAACTGTTTGAATAGTTTTCTTCATCTGTTTTGTTTTTCATGGCTTTCTATGCATTCTTCAAGAGATTTGTTGATTTCTTGCATGTCCTTGGTTTGTTTTTTCTTCTCTTTCTTTAAGGGATTTTCTCATATCTTGTTTGAGGGTCTCTCATTTTCATGAGGTTGTTTTGAAGGTCATTCTTTTCTATTTCATTGTGCGTTCAGTTGTTCAGTTCTTGCTGGTATATAGCCCCAAACTGAGGTTTTTTTAAAGACACTCAGCATATTATTTTACACTGCAGTGATTTTGCCAAAGAGCACCTGAGAGACAGTATGCATTTTACTAACTAGAATTTGTTGTAGACAAATATTCCATTGTTCCTGATGAATGGATATAAATAAGTAGGTTTAAATGTGTATATGTCATTATCTACTTTGTGTTACAATTAACTTCAGAATTTTCTCTTTATAATATAATAAATTTAAAACCCCATTTTCTCTATGAATATTTCAGAACAGAAATTGTGGAACTAGACCCTAAATGTTCAAGTTTACTAGATCCTCAAAGGTAAACTTCTGAGTTCATGCTTCTGTTACCTAACTGACCATCTGACCATTTTCTTACAGTTTAGATATAAACACCCCAATTTACAAGTGGAAACTGCGAGTAGTGGCTAGCAGTTCAAGAGGTTGGAAATTTGACAGAATTTCTTCTCTCTCTCTCTCTCTCTCTCTCTCTCTCTCTCTCTCTCTCTCTCTCTCTCTCTCTCTCTCTCTCTCTCTCCCTCTCTCTCTCTCTCTCTCTCTCTCTCTCTCTCTCTCTCTCTCCCTCTCTCTCTCTCTCTCTCTCTCTCTCTCTCTCTGTCTCTGTGTGTGTGTGTGTGTGTGAATCCTATTTTCTGAATATACTTGTCAGTCGAGAAACATGATGATATGTTCATTTTTGTTCTTCATTCATTAAAATGTTGCAAGATTGATACAGCTTGAAATCAATGCCACGTATTTCGGATAGTGAGACCCATTGCTTCATTGTATTGTGTTTAATGTTTCTGGGAATGAATTCATCATCAGATTTTGCATTTGTTTTAGCTTAATCACTTTCTCAACAATATGCATTTCAAAAATTCTGCTGGAAAAACTGTGGTTCTGGACGCAGAAAGGAAATTAGATGCAGAATATGATATTGTCAACCTCTGGAATTTTCCACTTGGTCTCACACAAAAGATGAAAGTTGGAACATTTTATCCAAAAGTTCCACAAGGCCAAGAGATGTTTTTGTCTGATCATATGATACAGTGGGCCACAGGATTTACAGATGTGGGTTGGATCTTATCTCATTGCTTTGATCTCAATCAATAAATATTAATTTGTGGAAGTTATGCCTTTTGGTTCCTTACTCAGTACCCATCTGTTTGCACAAAACTATTGTCATCTGAAGTATTATTTTGTCCCTTATTCTGATTAATGGGATTATTTTTAAATCCTTTTTTCCTATGAGCTCTTATTTCCAGTCATAAATCCAGTGTCTTTCCATTCCCATTTCATCCATGTGCTGAAACAACCTGACAACAGCTTTATTTTAACTCCCAGATTAGGAAATGTAAGTTTATAGACATTTTGCTTTCAGGTACCTGGAATTGTAAAATAGCATAGAGGACACATGATCATAGGTTAGTTATGTGTCTTCCTGCTGAAAAAGCAAGCAATTTATCAAAGAACTCAACCCAACTTAACCCAACCCAACCTAACCAATCCAAAAACCAGGCAGACCAAAAGTAAGAACATAGTCTTCTGTTGGTCACACTTGGTGATAGCAGTTCATAATGATTCAGGCAATCATGTAGGCAAGAGTCTGAAAAGTTGAGTCAATTTATTTTTTCAGAAGGTAGTAGATATTGGTGAATACTGCTCTTCACATCCCTTTTTGGTTTCCTTTCAGTAAACAACAACAGCCAACAAAAAGTTGCTACCTATTATAATAAATGTCTTCTCACTTCAAGTACTTAATGTAACCATATTTCACACAAAGTGAGCAAGCCTAGCTTATTTTGTAATTCTGAATCAGTCAAGCTGAAAAATATAAATTAAGCATCACCATTGGGAAACAAAGCTGCTTACAGCAGCTGCTCGGAGGTGCACAATAGAATCACCATGACATTAGAAATGCCCCTTTAGACATATACCTAGTAACCTAAATTTTTCTTATGTTTCCCTACCTCTAACATTTCCACACTTGTTCATATTTATTTTGTCTTAGGACCATTTGATTAAATACATTGAACTTCATACCATATCATATATTGAAATAGAAATGATGCATCAAAACAGGGAAGCAAATTGTATATATCTGCCATTATATTGTTCAGTATTGGAAAACACCATTTTCATTGTTTTAAACTGCCAACTCTTGAATATTTTCACCATGTATTTAATTCTCAGCTTCCTCGCTCTGTGTGCAGTGAGAGCTGTTTTCCTGGAAAAAGAAAATCTGCCCAGGAGGGGAGGCCTCCTTGTTGCTATCATTGTACTCAGTGTCCACACAATGAGATTTCCAATGAGACAGGTAAGTGTCATGCTCACTGGGTGTCAACTTGGTCTCCACCTGTTTGATAATGTCTTCCTCATGCCTCTTGGTTTTGATCTTTCTCTGTTCTATATACCTTTTTAAAATTCTTACTCAACAGCTTGCTGTATTGCTTGGTGGCTGGCCACTGATGTTCTCCTCTCTTCTTTTGATTCTTGTTTTTTTTTTTTTTTTTTGGTTTTTTCGAGACAGGGTTTCTCTGTGGCTTTGCAGGCTGTCCTGGAATTCACTTGGTAGTCCAGGCTGAAACAGTTTCACAAAAGTGAGCTTTTCAAGCTTTGAAAAATCTAATAACTCTCATTCTAAATTGCAGTATCAGAGAATCAGCACCCTGGAGAATTCAGTCAATAAACATTATGTGAATAGATAAATTTGAATCCTATGACTGAAAACACTAAATGAAAACAATTGAAAATACATATTTTTGTACTGAACTCACAGGACAAAGTCACACAAGGGAATTCAGATCGAGGTGATACTATGATTATCTTTGATTTATGTTATTTAAATCAGTAATTTGTCAGTATATAAATAAACAAAATCATTATATAGATGAAAATATATTGAAATAAGCTAATAAAAAGAGTAGACTTGCACCCGGGTGTTGGTGGCACATGCATTTAATCCCAGCACTCGGGAGGCAGAGTCAGGCAGATCTCTGTAAGTTAGAGGCCAGCCTGGTCTACAGAGTGAGTTCCATGAGAGCCTCCAAAACAACACATAGAAACCCTGTCTCGAAAAACCAAAAAAAAAAAAAAAAAAAAGAGTAGACTTGCTTAGTACATATCAAATAAAAAAAAACCTGGAATGATTAATTAGAGGGCATTTGGGAGTATTCAGTATTCAGCACTGATTTACTTGAGTCTGAAACAATAAAAGATGTGTGGGAATATGCCAGAGACCTGGTTCTGGTAAGTGATTTGGTATACCATGGTAACATGAGCAGAGACTCACAATAACTTTAATTCCTGAGCAGATATGGATCATTGTGTGAGGTGTCCAGAAAGTCATTATGCAAACACTGAGCAGAATCACTGCCTCCAGAAAACAGTGACCTTTCTGGCCTATGAAGACCCTTTGGGGATGGCACTGACCTCCTTGGCCCTGAGCTTCTCTGCACTCACAGCTGGTGTTCTTGTTGTGTTTGTGAAGTACCACCACACTCCCATAGTCAAGGCAAACAATCAGGCTCTCACTTACATCCTACTCATCACTCTGACTTTCTGTTTCCTCTGTCCCTTGCTCTACATTGGCCACCCCAACACAGGCACCTGTATCCTGCAGCAGAGCACATTTGCAGTTCTGTTCACGGTAGCTCTCTCCACAGTCTTGGCCAAAAGTGTTACTGTGGTTCTGGCTTTCAGGATCACAGTTCCAGGGAGACTGATACGGTGGATAATGATATCAAGGTTTCCTAACTTCATCATTCCCATCTGCACCCTCATCCAACTTGTCCTCTGTGGATTTTGGCTGAGCAAATCTCCTCCCTTTGTTGACTCAGATGCTTACTCAAAACATGGACACATAATTATTATATGCAACAAGGGCTCCACTATTGCCTTCCATTCTGTGCTGGGTTACCTCTGCTCCATGGCACTTGGGAGCTACACTATGGCTTACCTGTCCAGGAACCTGCCCGACACATTCAATGAAGCCAAGTTCATGTCCTTCAGCATGTTGATTTTCTTCAGTGTGTGGGTCACCTTCCTTCCTGTCTACCACAGCACCAAGGGGAAATATGTGGTTGCCATGGAAGCCTACTCTATCTTGGTTTCTAGCGCAGGCCTCCTAGGTTGCATCTTTGTCCCCAAGTGCTATATTATTTTGTTCAGGCCACATAGGAATGTGCTTCATCATGTCAGGAACAAAGTACATTCTAGATGAAAATTTGATTATACAGTTTAGTTCATGGTTTTCTTAATAATATAGAAGACTTCAAGTTGATTTAGGTGCAATCCAGTTGACAGAGATAATGAAGCAATGTAATGTTTTATATTTATTTGTTTCATTTATTAATGAATCAATCTTTATTCTCACATATTTTTGCATATTTCTATATATTAGAAAGCTTAGTTTAAAAATATTCTAATTATACAGGAGATTTGAATAATAAGTACATTATGGTAAAATAAGTCAAACATGGCAGTTTATTAGAAATTCTAGAATAAGTTAGAATATTAATTTAGAGAACTGACACCATTGTTTCGATATTAAATTCTATAGCATTTCCAGGAGAATAGATTGATCTCAGAAGCCTGTCCCAATGTCCTATATTTATCAAAGTTCACTGACATGTATCCATTCTTACATCACCACCAAAACCCTTCTTCATCACAGCTAGGATACACTACTTCATCTTGTAACTTAGTCTGTCCCTACTCCTTAAATCTTGTTACAGCTCACTTAAGACTGCAACTTGTCAACTTGTCTCACCAGCATTATTAAAATTAAAATTTGCATAGTAATGAGTGGTACAGCTTTGATTTTCTTATTTGTCAAAATTCATTTCCCCTTGGACTTATTGCAATGGAGTGTTTTCCATATATTCTTCCAGCTACTGTCATGATATTGAAGCACAATATATTTGATTTCTTCCCAATGTAAAAATGTTAATAGAATAATTGAACAGAGAAAATATATTTTGATTCAATGTATCAGAAGGCTTAAATATGGTTAAGTGTACTTGGCCCAATGCAATTGGGCAAAACATCCTGCTGGCAGAATACATGAGAAAAGAGATGCTGTTCACTTTTTGTTGGCCCATCTGGTGGGGACAGTCAATGTAAGACCAGGGACACCTAGGAGAAAATGGGTGACAAGCAGCTCAAAGCATGGATGGCAAGACTATACTTATCAAGACAACAAAATTTATTCATTCCAAAGGGGTTTATATAGGTCCATAGTTGGAAAGTGATGAGGGGAGATAGTGGGGTGTTGACTGCAGCCAAGAGGAAGCTAGCAGGGCAGAAAGGTCAGTGAGAGTGTAGGCCATCCTGGTGATATAAATACAGGTTCAAATTCTATCTTTCAAAATCTATCCTACATTGGTTAAGCCTATCACCTGAGTGACTTGGTAATGATCACCAGGGTTAGTCTTTAACTGATGGATAAGCTGTGAGGCTGTTTCTCAGAACATGCTTCATATCTTAAGAGGTGTTATTTCTACAATGTGTCCTGGATAGTGCTAGGGCCGGACTATGGCGGAGATGCCTGAATTTGTGGTACATGGGCAATTAGAGTGAGAGGTGACATGCAGGGGAATATTAAAGTCACATAGGTGCTTCCATTGTATCCCATTTCCTACATTAGTTTTAACAACACCCTAAGCAGTGTCATGAGTATGAAGCCATGCAGTAAAAGCATTAGGTTTGAGGGAAGAATGGTCTTCTCTTAATAATACAGTGACTTCTACTCTAGAGGGTATTAGGCATCTGTTTACATTTCATTCTTTAGACTGAAATGCAGTGATGCAAAACTTCTAGGCTTACTTTTTCTTACAAGTCTGTAGATATACAGAGAGGACCTTTATTCTTTCTTATCTTGTCAGGCCACAAATGATTTCCCATGGACTCAGTCACACATCTCTGCTTTTGGTCAAAACAATGGGCATGTCTTTAACCCCTGTCATGTCTCCTGAAGATTTTTTATCATTCATGGAATAAACTTGGTTTTTCCATATAGTGAAAAACAGCTATACCAGAAAGCTCCCACAGAGTGTTTACTTATTTGTGTGTTGTAATTTGTGCTATTGTCAATTAGGATGTTATCACACTTCCTTGGAATATATCAGCCACAAAAAATCTAACATTTACAAAAAAATGAAAATAAAACTAATTCTTCAGAAAAAGTACTGAGAATATACAAAGCCAAGCTTTGAAAACAGTTGCAGCAGGATCTGTATGGAGCCGCTTCCGGCAAATAGGAATCACTTTGCCTACTCCTTCCAAGAACAGAGGAAGTGTAGGATAGAGTGTTACATGAATAGAGTACATTGCTATGGTTCCAGTGTAGAGCAAAGGCTTTCTTTTAAATGCTGATAATACTAAATTCCCTGCCTCTGTTTCGGTACTTGGCTGCCATCTGAAGTTACATAGAGCTGTCTTTCATCACAGAGTTTGAAATTCTTTTTAACCAAATTATTGCTCTTTCTTATTATATGCCTGAATGATTCATTTGTAATAACAATAAAATAGAATTAATATTTTGACCAATAAATCAGGCCATTCCTGTTTAATTTGACCTAATTTAGTTTTGCAGGATATGTGAAGCATAAGAAAATTTTTGACCAATATATTACATAAATGACTCCCACCTGATTTTTTTTGGAGACTATCAATGAGATCCTATGACCTTGACCTCATCTGTATGCCTTACCATTGACCATCCTGTATTCCAGGCTGTACAGGAATAAAGAACTGAGCTGTGTTCAAAGCTTCCTAGGGCTTTTGCCATCTAAAGTTCTGGTATCTTCGACATTATTACAAAGGACAATATTCCCACGTCCTTTGCAGCAATAGAAACACATTTACAATACCATTTTTTTGTATAGTAACATGATTCCCCATCACTGTGATTAAATTCTCTAGGGAAAGCAATTCAGGTAATGGAAAGGCTTACTTGGCTGACACACCCAGTCCACAGCCCATCACTGTGGGAGCTTAGGATACAAGCTCAAGCGAATAACTGGAGGCGAAACCTCATGGAAACATGGTCTCTGGGCTTTCTCTTTTGCTTTCTCTATTTAATGCTCAGCTAACATTCTTTTTCTTTCTCAAGAGGGGTTTTCTCTGTGAACAGTCCCGGCTGTCCTAGAATGCACTTTATAGACCAGCCTAGGCTTGAACTCACCGAGATCCACATGCCTTTACCTTCCAAGTTCTGGGATTAAAGGAGCCACCATTGCCTGGCTCAGCTTTCTACCACCTCTGGTGTTCTTGATTGCTAGGCTTGCCCAGAGTTCAATAACAGCTAGTATTACCAAGTTGGGCTTAAAGCATTAGCATGTCCCCCAGTGTATGTGCAGAGATCAGATGACTAAGGCAACACAGGTCTTTCAGCTCTGTGCTTCCATCCTAGGGGCAGACAGCATTTTATTCTGGGAAATTTGTGTCTTAATAGAATCTTACCAAGTCCTTGACAGCAGTTGCTGTTCCTCTTCTAAGATAAGGTGTCCCTTGTGCTTTATTCCATTATAGTCAACCTTTCCCTAATATATCAGAAGTCCTACAGTCAAACATAAGCAGCATTAACACATTAACTGCTGTTTAAAAAGGCTATGAATTAAGACACAATAAAGTGTCTATGGAAGGGATTAGAGGCAGTAAAGACAGGAAAGAAATGATATTATTTAATCCACCATAATTATTTGAAAAAGTTTGGGGCCATAAGCCCCAAAGCCTATGAATTCCTACTGCAGCACACCAAGTGGTAGTCATACATTTTCTCTCAGGTTGTACATTTCAAATCTGTAAAAGAAAAGGGTTTGTGTTTGTTTGTTTATTTGTTTGTTTTCTTTACAGGCATTGTCACATCACATTTTCCAATTCCATTTTGGTCAAACTACTGTAACTGCTCTAATGTGGTCACATGATAAGTTCAGTTCTTCATCCAGATTCTTGATCCCCTGTTCTGTGAATGCAAGAAATGGCCATTGTAAACATTTAATAATATAAATTTGATTACTTCATTATTTATTTCTAATGTGAGCTACAGTCAAAAGAGGAAAGTTTTCCTGCTCCTCGTTGCCCATCCCTTTCTGTGCTGGATCTTCAACTGCTTTAAAGTTAGTCAATTAACTCAGTTCTTACATGGGTCCCTCTTCATTTGTAAGTTTGCAATAAAATCTAGAGTAGTTGGAAGACATTCATTTACTGGCCGATTTTTCCTTCTTAGTGACCAGTTAAGGACTAGTCTTGAGGCATTTGCATGACATGCTTTCCAGCACTGGGCAGTAAAAGCATGCTTAGATGTTCAAAGCAGTTTTTAGCTTCATAGTGTGAGGGAATCCTACACATCAGGAGACAGAATACTCATCAGCACTTGATATAAATGGAAACATATTCATAATGACCTGGGAACAATAGGAAAGAGGAATAAAAAAGAGATCAGAACAATGATATGTTTAAAGAAAATCAAATTTTAAAAGTGAAACAAATAATTGTTTTAGAAAAGATAAAGATAATTTAAAAACCACAGGACTATACATTGTTTAAAAAGGAGAAAACAACTCCCTCGTAGAAGCAACATCTTGAATAAGGTATTACTTTACCATGTCACTATATGCAATGATACCTGCTAAAATCTGTGGCATGACATATACAGTAACAGCTGATGAATATAACCATAACAAGCATTATTGAATATATGTACATAAGACAATTTCCTTGTTGGAAATTCTGTATTCAATGATTCAAACTAACCATCTCAAACTGTAGACCCAAATCTGTCCCTCATTCACTCTCATGACTTGGATCAATACATGCTGGGAACTTAAAAATCAGTTGTCCTGTCACAATCAGTTACTATTTCATAATGGTGACTCAAGCAGTTGTTTTCCTACCATGTTTCCCACTACATTATAGAAAATAAATTATCTGTCCTATTATGATTTGAATGTAGAAGCTGTGCTCCATACCCAAATTCTTTTCCTGTTAATGAAATGGACTATTGGGTACATGACTCAAGTAATTTGAATGGTTACTGGTGGTTGAGTTTCTTTTTTTCATAGGAGTTATGTTATTTATTTCTTTTTCCCCATATTTTTATTTAACTTTTTACACATTTCACTTTCAGTTCCCTCTCCCTCCACTACTCCCCCACAACCCCAATCCTCCCAACCCCTCACCCCCACTCCATCCCCCATCCACTCCCCAGGTTGGGCAAGGGCCTCCATGATGGATTTCTATAGTCACATCATCCCAGAAATGGTCCAGGTTCTTCCCCATGTGTCCAGGCTGAGAAAGCATCACTCCACGTGGAATGAGCTCTCTGAGTCTCTGTGTATGTCAGCAATAAATACTGCTCCACTCTCCAAGGTCTCACAGATTGCCAGGGCCTCTTCTCTGTCACCCAGTTTCACTGGGAGAATGTCTGGATCACAATCCATGCTGGCCCCACAATCATCAGTCTGGGGTCCATGTGATGCCTCTTGTTTAGGTAGGCTGTGCCTGTGGGCCTCGCAAGCCTGATCCCAATTCCCTTGGTCATCACACCTCTTTGCAAGTGGGTTCCAAGTGTTCAAATTGGTTCACAGTTGTGAGGGTCTGCCTCAGTCTCCATCAGCCACTGGATGAGAGTTCCAGGATGGGATATAAGGCAGTCATCATTCTCACCACCATGGGAGGGCATTTAAGTTAGCCTTAATACCAATTGGTATCATTCGGTAGATCTGGGAAGATCTCATTAGGGCCAGATCTCTCCTCCAACTTATAATGGCTTCCTCTTTTATGGTATCTCCCATCCATTTCTCCTCAACCTTCCTGCACCAGAGTATCATCCTCTCTCCTCCTCTTCTCTCCCTCTCTTTCTCCCATCGTCTTCTGCTCTCCACTTCTCCCCCTCCCCAATCTAATTGGGATTGCATCCCATGACCCATCTCCGTGTATTCATGCATATCTCTCTTAGGGTCCTCCCTAACCCCAGGCTCACTGGCAGTGGGATTGTGGGCTGGTAATGCCCTCCTCCACATCTAAAACCCATATATCAGTGAGTATATTCCATGTTTGTCTTTTTGTGACTGGGTTATCTCGGGTGTAATTCTGATAGTTTTGCCTTTATATGTTACTTGGCATTTTTCCTTTGCTGCATTTAATTTTCATCCTTTATTCTGTATATTTGGTGTTTAGATTATTATGTGGTGAGGGAACTTATTTTTGGTCCAGTCTATTTGGTGTTTGGTAAGCTTCTTGTAGTTACTTAGGCATCTCCTTCTTCAGGTTGGGAAAATTTTCTTCTATGATTTTGTGGAATATGTTTTCTGTACCATTGAGCTGGGCTTCTTCACCTTCTTCTATTCCTATTATTCTTAGATTTGGTCTTTTCATGGTGTCCCATATTTCCTCTATAGTTTGTGTTAAGGATTTGTTGGATTTAAGACTTTCTTTTGTCGATGAGTCTATTTACTCTAGTTTATCTTCAGAGCACAAGATTCTGTCTTCCATCTCTTGTATTCTGTTAGTTATGCTTGCTCTGTAGTTCCTGATTGTTTTTTCAGCCTTTCAATTCCCAGAATGAGTTTTCCTTATTGTTTCCATTTCAGTTTTCATGTCTTTAACTGTTTGAATTGTTTCCTTCATCTGTTTGATTGCTTTTTTTTTTGTTGCTGGCTTTCCTTAAGAGATTTGTTGATGTCTTGCTTTTTTTGGTTTGTGTTCTCTTCTATTTCTTTAAGGGACTTTCTCATATCCTCTTTGAGTGTCTCTATCACTTTCAGGAGGTTATTTTAAAGGTCATTCTTTTCTGTTTCATCAGTATTGCTATGTTCAGGTCTTGCTGGTGTAGAGTTTCTAGACTCTGGTGGTGTCATACTGGTGCCTTTGTTTTAGCTGTGTTTTTATATTGCCTTCTTCTGATTCTTTCTTTCTGTAGTAGCTCATGGGGTCTCTTCCTCTGCTTGTGAGTTTGTGTCTAAGGATCTTTTCTAGTGTGTTCAAGCATCTCCAATACTTCAATGGGTGCAGGTGGGTCTGGGAGACTGTAAGCACCTTAAGAGCCAGGAAATGACCTGTGGACACTTAACCACTGGGAAAGGACTGGAAGACACTGAAGACTGAGGTGTGAACAGATTCAGGGTAATCCTTTTCAGGGGGTGGACATGTCCTTTCTAGGCACAGAAAATGACCAGGGAGATGGATCCGAGGTATGTAGGGATTTGGAGCTCAGAGCAGGGCCCCCACTCACTTTAATCCCTCAGAAAGGACCAGAAGACACTGAAGACCGAGGTGTGGTCAGATTTAGGGCTATCCTTCTTGGGGGGCAGGTCCTCTCTAGGCACAGAAATGCCCAGGGAGACGGAGCCAGGGGATGCAGGGAGTTGGGGCACAGAGCAGGACCCCTACTCACCTCAAGCACATAAGTACTAGGAAAGGACCAGAAGACTCTGAAGAGTGAGATGCAGTATGATCATTCCTGGCAGGGGTGGGCATGCAGGTCCTCTCTAGGTGCAGAAACACCCAGCGATATGAAGCCAGAGGGTGTAGGGATTTGGGGCTCAAACCAGTGCCCCGACTCAACTTAAGCACATTAAGAGCTGGGAAAGGACCTGTAGACACTGAAGACTGAGGTGTGGACAGATTCAGGGCGATCCTTCCGGGGTGGGGGAGAGGTCTGTCTGCTCTAGGCACAGAAACACCCAGGGAGATGGGGCTGGGAAATCACGGAGTTGGGGCTTAGAATAGGACCCCTACTCACATGATAAAATAATTGCTAAAGGTAGTTCTGGTGTGTAGTTACAGTGTAAATTCAAAATTAGGATCTAAGAGTGTAGAAGTTTAATTGAATGGAAATTCCACTGTATTAGTCAGGAATCTCTAGAATCAGGGAACTTAAGAATAGAATCTCTTTCTCCATTTATCATCTATCTATCTATCTATCTATCTATCTATCATATCTATCTATCTATCTATCTATCATCTATCTCTAACTGTCTATCTATTTATCATCTATCCATCTATCTATCTTCTATCATGTATCTATATCTATCACCTACCTATCACCTATCTGTATCTATCTCTAACATTTATCCATTTATTTTTTGGTTTTGTTTGTTTTGAGACAGGGTTTCCCTGTATTGTTTTCAAAGCTGGCCTGGAACTCACTTTGTAGACCAGGCTGGCCTCAAACTCACAGAGATCTGCCTGCCTCGGACTCCCAAGTGCTGAGACTAAAGGCGTGTGCCACCAACGCCCGGCTCATTTATCTATTTCTATCTATCATATATCCCATCATCTATCTATTTATCTATCTATCTATGAATCTATCTATCATTTATCTATCACTATACAAGTAATTCTATCATTTAAGTATCTATTTATCATCTGTCTCTATAATCTATCATATAGCTATCTTGAACTATCATCTATCTATATCTATCTGTCATCTATATATCTATCTATCTATCATCTATCTATTTATCATCTATCTCTATGTATTATCTACCATCTGCCTTTCCACCTATCATCACTCAACTATTTATCTATCATCTATCTATATCTGTCATCTATATATGTATGTATGTATATATCTGTTAATATCTACCTCCATCTATCTATCCTCTCACTATATCTATCTATGCTTATTTACATCTATCTATCATCTATTTATCTATCATCTATGTATCTACCATCTATCTATCAGTCTATCTCTCTATCTATCTATCATCTATCTTCTATCTGCATATGGGTATATGCGGATTTATTGGAATGCCTTATAGACTGCAGCCCAAAATGGAAAGCACTGAATGACAGACTGAAGACTCTAGAGTTTCTCAGGCCCACAAGACTTGTTGTTTCAGATTTTTAAAAAAAATTTTATATGATCACATCCCAAAGTAGTGGGCTTCAATGCCAGGAAGGAATGGATGTGCTGACAAGAGGAGAGAAAGCAGACAAAGAACTAACACACTACCTTCTCTATCCATTGTTCTTCAAGCAAAAGGGGTGACTAAAATACAGGTGTGCCTTACGGACTCAAGGTCTGGATTGAAGGCATGTGTCATCCAGCCTCAGGATCTGGATGAAAGACATGTTATCTTCTTGCCAGAGGTTCAAATCACAACTCTGCCCTCCATTTCAAAATTGTACTTCATTCTAAATATAGTCAAGTCAACAATGAAGAATAGCCATCGCAATCCATCCCTTGTCAATTTGAAACACAATCATATCATCATATGCCATAACTCATTTCCAAATGAAAAACAATAACCAGGTCATAATTTTATGCCTAAACATAATATAACTATCCCACATACAATCACAAATGCATTACATAATTAGAATAATGTCAATGTCCCCTTGGGGGACATTTTCCTAGTGTCACAAATGTGCATCTGATAACCTCTGATATTCTCCTAATTGATGTTACCACATATGGTGAGGAATTTGAAAGAAAATACTGTTGCAATTTAAGAATGTATCCTATGAGAGAAGGATGCCATTCAACTTTTATTGGGATAAAGTGAATGGGAAAATGCAAAGGGGAGGGGGTGACTGGCCTCTGGGACAGGAAAGGCAGAACAGAAGAGAGAGGTAGAGAGAGAGGGGGAAAGAGAAGCAGAGAGAGATAGAGAGGGGGAGGAACAAACAGAGTGGGGAGAGAGAGATGGTAGGTGGGAAGGGCCCTTTTAAAAGGGAACTAAGTGGATGTGTGCAGGTGATGCTCTTAGTGGCTACAGCTGAGTCATATCCTGCTAGAAACTCAAGGACAGGCCAGTACAGATGCCTGAATATGAACACATACAAATGTCTGTACAAAAACAGTATTCACAAAATACAATAGAAATACTCATGTCAGTTATAATTCTCATTTTTGTAACTGCTCATGTGGCCTTAGATAATTATGAGAGTCATTCCAATTTCCCAATGGTAATATGCATATATCATGTCTCCTGATGGTGTTACTCCTTTCTTAGCCTGTGGGTTTGAGGGCATTTGAAGCTCAGGTGGAAGTCTGGGTTTCCAGTTCAATGGGAATGTTTGTTGTGGCTCCTGGCAGGAGCAATGACCTCATGTGCAACCAAAACTTCTAGATCAGAAGAACTTAGAGTTGCAGAAACAGGAAGCAAAACTTTCCTAGTTTACAAGTAGGGGTTGTACTGAGTGGGATCTATCCCTGTTTCCACCACTTGATTCCTAGACCTTGATTCATATGAAGTGGTCTGAAGCAGTACTGTGAGGAAAAACATGTTGGTGGATAAGACATTCTATTCATTGGTTACAGCTGATCAATCAGTGAGTAGTTGCACATTTGGTCATTTCTCCTTCCAAACAAACTGTATGGGCAGGTGCACTGCCTGACTTCTGCCCACTGTGAAGGTCTCCCTTCAGCAGTATGAAATATGATCCTAATTAGTCTGAATCTATAAAAACGAAGAGTTGGATATTTAGGGAGAAAGCTGAAAGATAAGAGGAGCGGAACAGCCAGCCATAAACAACTTCTTACCCCGAAAAATATCAGACTGAATGGGGGAGATCCTTTCTCTATGAATCATAAGACTGAATACGTGGCTGAGATCTCTAACACTTTATTATATTCTTTTCTTTACCTTCCCAGTGCTAGGAGTCACCACATCTGACTTTGTTTCTCTTTTAGCCTGACATTATCTTATATACCCAATGGTGTTCTTGATCATCATGATCTTCCTGCTTCCTCCTCCCAAGTGCCATGACTGTCTGGCCTCCATGGTTCAGTACTGACTAGCTCTACCCTCAGATCTCCAGGCAAGCTTTATTTGTCAGAACACAAACAAAATATCATGCACATCAGTATCTTTCAGGCTTGTCCCAGAGTAGGGTTGAAATGCTGCAGCAGCTGTGGCCTTCTGTTTCTCACTCAACCAATCATATGGAAGACCCCATGAGGTTATAAGTGTATGGAGGCAGCAGAAGCATTGTAACAATAGTAGAAACCATAGGGGTATGAACAACTTCTTCAAGTAGTTTGCTTGTGTCTTCAGGATTTGCTTGGGCCTGCGTGTGCTCTCTCTCTCTTTCTGATTTTTCGAGACAGGGATTCTCTGTGTAGCGTTTTATACCATGCTGGCCTCAAACTCACAGACATCTGCCTGTTTTTGCCTCCCAAGTACTTGGATTAAAGGCATGTGCCACAACCACCCAGTAGGACTACAGTCTTATGTATCACATCCATTTGATAATAGATTGCTGCAATGCATGTCCTGTTTTATGACTTGATGTCTTCATGTCGCATAGTGAGTAAGTGGCCCACTATCAAATGGTCAGTTTCCTTTTTTCCTTTTTCATATATATGTATATATTTGAAATAGAAATAAGGTTGCTTCACATGTCAATTCCAGGTTCCTCTCCATTTCCTTCCCCTCCTCCTGCACCCTCCCACCAACTTCCCTAATATCCCCTCATTTCCCCAGGGAGGGCGAGGCTTTCCATGGGGGTGTCCATATTCTATCATTTCAACCAGAACAGGGCCTAGAGGCTCCCCCAAATGTCCAGGGTGAGAGTGCATCTCATTGTTGGATGGGAGTCCAAAGTCCATTTGTATACCTATGATCAATACTGATCTGCTTACTACCCAAAGCTCAGTAGATTACCTAGGCCTCCTCATTGACACCAACATTCAGGGTGTCTTGATCAGTCCCATGATGTATTCCCAGGCATCAGTCTGGGATTCAAGATCAAACTCTTGTCAGGTCAGCTGCTTCTGGGAGTTAAACCAGCCCAGTCTCAATCCCTTTGGTCATAAGGCCTCCCTCTCTGTCACTTGATTTCTTGAGTTCAGCTCAGTAATTAGCCATGGGAGACTGACTTTGCTTCCATCAGCCACTGAATGAAGGTTTAGTTTCCCAGACTCTCTGGCCCTGGGATTGTAGGCTGGAACTCCCCAGATCTATGTCTAAAATCCATATATGAGAGAGTACATGCCATGTTTTTCTTTTTGTGACTGCCTTACCTCACTCAGGATGGATTCTTCTAGTGCCATCCATTTGCCTGCAAATTTCAGGATTCCATTGTCTTTTTCTGCTGAATAGTACTTCATTTTGTAAATGTACCACATTTCCTCTATCCGCTCTTCTGTTGAGGGGCATCTGGGTTGCTCCCAATTTCTGGCTATTACAAATAATGCTGCTATGAACATATTGGAACAGACATTCTTGTTGTATGAATGGGCATCTTTTGGATATATGCCTAAGAGTGGAGTTGCTGGGTCTTTTGGCAGGTTTATTCCCATTTTTCTGAGGAATCTCCATACTGATTTCCTAAGTGGCTGTACAAGTTGGCCTTCCCACCAACAGTGGAGGAGTATTCCCCTTTCACCACATCCTCTCCAGCATAAATTGTCATTGGTGTTTTTGATTTTAGCCATTCTGACAGGAGTGAGATGGTATCTCAGAGTTGTTTTGATTTGCATTTCCCAGAGGGCTAAGGATACTGAGTACTTTCTCAACTGCCTCTCAGCCATTTTAGACTCCTGTATTGGAAATTCCTATTTAGTTCTGGAGCCCACTTTTTAATCGGATCCTTTGGTGTTTTGGAGACTTGCTTCTTGATTTCTTTGTAAATTATGGAGATCAGTCCTCTGTCAGATGTGGGGTTAGTGAATATTTTTTCCCATTCTGTGGGCTGCCTTTTTGTCTTGCTGACTGTGTCCTTTGCCTTACAGAATCTTCTCAGTTTCAGGAGGTCCGATTTATTAATTGTTGATCTCACTGTCTGTGCTACTGTTTTTATGTTCAGGAAGCTGTCTCCTGTACCAATTCATTCAAGGGTACCACTGACTTTCTCTTCTAAGAGGGTCAGTGTGGCTGGATTTATGTTGAGGTCTTTGATCCATTTGGACTTAATTTTTGTGCATCGCGATAAACATGGTTCGATCCGCATTCTTCTACATGCCAGTCTCCAGGTATGCCAGCACCATTTGTTGAAGATGCTTTCTTTTTTCCATTGTATATTTTTAGCTTCTTTGTCAAAGATCAGCTGTATGGGTTAATATCAGGGTTTTCAATTCGATTCCATTGGTTCACCTGTTTATTTTAGTGCCAATACCAAGCTGTTTTCAGGAATATAGCTCTATAATAGAGCTTGAAGTCAGGGATGGTGATGCCTATGGACGTTGCCTTGTTGAACAGGGTTGTTTTGGCTATCCTGGGTCTTTTTTTCCAATACAAAATTGATTATTGATCTTTCAAGGTTTGTGAAGAAGTGTGCTTGTATATTAATAGGGATTGCATTGAAGATGCTGATTGCTTTTAGCAGGATTGCCATTTTTTTGTTTTTTATGAGACAGGGTTTCTCTGTATTGTTTTGGAGGCTGTCTGTCCAGCCTGGCCTCGTGTCGCACCTGCTGTGCGGCCTGCATCCGAGAATGTAGCGAGGTGGTCGGGATAGGTGATGCAGAGACAGGCCGGTTGCTTTAAGAAAACTTTATGTTTCCCAAGTCAGCTTAGGAGGAGATTCCAAGTCCACTTAGGAGAGAGAAGTCTCAGGAGAAGTCCCCCCAAGGAAAAAGAGCTTTCCTTTTTAAGAACTTCTGCCATTTATCTACATACCATTCTTTCCAGCCTTCTCACCTCCTGGCTGGTGGTTTAATCTCCTGCCCCAGAATCGGGGAGACACAGCAGGTAAACAGGAAGAGACATCTAGCCTTAGGTGGTGTCAAAGGCATGGTATTTCAGTGAGCAAGCCCTTATCTGAGCCCTATCAAGAGCTTTAGCACTGAATTGTTTTCAGTAAACATTACACAGCTGCCTGCTCCCAGGCCAAAGGGGGAGTGGGTTTCTGCTAAAGGTCTTGTGTCCCCACAATTCACCCCTTTTATTTTTAAATGTGGCACTCCTGTCTTAGGTCAAGTAGGGTCACCCTCCCTGGCCCGTCTTTGGGGGACCTTGAACCCCTGTCTTAGGTGGGAGTGGGTCTTCCCCACAGGTTGCCCATCAAAAGAGTGCCCCAACCTTAAAATCATTTGTAATAAGGCTTTATGGCTATCGGGATTGCCATGGGCTAAGGCACTTTGAACTCAGCATGAAGCCAGAATGCCTACTGCCACTGTTACCATTCCTAGGACCCCCACTGACATAGCGCCTCTCTGTCACCTGTCCATCCCCCGATCTGGGCCTTAGCATTCTACCACCAGTCTTTCTTTGCTACAAGGGTGATTTATAGTTACAATTTGACGGTCAAAACAGTGATAAAGTTTACAATCATTTTAAGATCTACTTAGGAAAGCATTAGAGAGTGCACTTGCACAGATACATTAGGTACAATCATTGATGTTACACATGTAGCATTATAAAAAATATGAACAAGAGGCTTGTGCACTATTTATAGAGTACCAATTTGTTCCTGTGGTGATGTAGTCTGTAGATTTAATGTCAGTAGTATCAGTCGAACATGCAACCCGAGTCAAAGTCTTTTTGTCGCACCAGGACAAACCACATTTCTCCAGAAGAACACACTGGCATAGGTGTGATTCCAGAAACAGGAACCACCAAGTCTGATATTTCAAGTGACCATGTCCTGTTCAAATACTGAAAAGAGGCTTTTGCCATTCATCACAGTCCATACCAATGTCCAAATGTTTTTAATGGGTCTTTTTTCCCCCAAAGGGAAAAGCTGGCAAAATGAATTCTGATGTTTTAAGGTGTATCAAAGGCTAGTTGCTAATCTTCCAGTTTTGTTGGCTTTGGGATGAAAACTCACGGGTCCAGGAGGTTGATGTAGCAAGCTTGATGAGACACTGGAAATCTCGAACTGACTGTTTTATTTCTTTCTCGGGCTGTAGATTTGATGACATCAAGGGTCAGGAACACCAACTTAGGAGATCTCGAACTGGCTTGAGCAGGCTCCCATGGTCTCAGGTCCAGTTTTCTCTGCTCCATGCATCTCAACAAATGTTGTGACACCTACTGAAGCTTTATTCTTTTCCTGTAAGAAAACACAAACATGCCCTCGACCACAAATTCGGGTCTACTCTACTGTCTAGTGTATGGATGTTTCCATTTGGCCTGAGTAATAGTTGTTTAACTTTCATTATGTCAGAATCTGTCTGAAGTAGATTCCTCACTGGCATTTACATTTTAAAAATTTTTAAATGAGGAGTGGATTATTTAATGAATCATGTGGGGACTGGTGACATTACTCCCTCTTTTTTATTTTTAAATTTTGTATGAACTGTTGAAGTTGAACCACAACAGTAGAAGGATTTGTCTACCCTCCTTAGTCAACTATCTAGGTGAATTGGGATCACTATTTAAATTATTAGTAGATGTCCTTTAAAAGGGACATAACCATTAAGTACCTTTGAGAATCATTTAAGGATTGTAAACTATACTATGTCCCAAATAGTCCCCCCCCTTTTTTTTTTAACCTGTAGCTCTCACTAGCTGACAAGGCCTTATTTGCATCTGAACTGACAAGGCCTAATTTGCATCTACACAGACACCTTTGGGTGTGGGGGCCTGCCAAAGTGGCAGGACAGTTCCCTGAAAAAACCTATCTCTCTCTCTCTCTCTCTCTGACTGACTCTGAAGGCTTAACTTGAATTTTTTGTTAAAATATTAACCGACTGACTGGATGTTTCTTTTGGCTATATCTAAATCGATTTAGGTAGTTTTTCACTGTTTGAAGGGATTTAAGTATCCCTATAATCATATCCAAGGCAGTTAGAACAGTTGCTTTTATCAACATTCACGCATTTACTTTCCACACTTCATACATACTGATGTGGCCACGTCCATACACACAGACCATGCATACATATCTCTCCTTTTGCCTAGGTTATGATTAGTTTGTTGAACTGAAACTTCTTTAACAGAACAACTCCAGTCAATCTTTTAATTAAAACTAAAGGTTGAAAAAGTCCTGTACGTCCCTCATCATTTCTTCATTAGAGAAGTTTTGAGCTACACTCAGGGTCTACAGCCATACCCACTCCTTGTAATTCTGTAGATGCAAAGTGGAAAGGCCAGGCTTTTGCCAAAAGTTTTTAGAGATGACTCACAAAATTCAATAACCTACCCTATATAAATGTAACCAAACATTTTTATTTTATATACCTTTGTCTTTTTCTTTACTGAATACTAATACCTCATTTATTAACTGTTACCAGTTTATTTAATTTACCCATCTTTAATCTATCTTCCCATTGAGGATGATCCTCCAATCCACCCTCCAACTGAAGCAACTTTTTATCTTAGGTTCCCTTTTTTTCCTGACCTTTGTTAGGCAAGGGCCTAAACATTTAATCCAATCCACTCTTCAACTGAGGGTGATCTCTTAGGTTCCCTTCCTTTCCTGACCTTTGTCAGGCAAGGTCCTAAACATTTAATCTGGTACCCCTAGCTTGGTACCCCCATTTTAATACATACTTATAGCCTTACTTGTTGGCTATCCTTTTAGATCTCTGAGTTTTTCTTTACTTTCCTGACCTTAGTGGATCAGGTGAAAGACTGGCCTTATTTATTAACTTCACCAATTTTTTAAATTTATCTATCTTTAATCCATCCTCCCATTGAGGATGATTTTCCAATCTACCCTCCGACTGAGGGCAACTACTTAGGTTTCACTTTTCTTTTTTGACCTTTGTTAGGCAAAGGCCTAGACATTTAATTTGGTACCCCTAGCTTGGTACCCCCTTTTTAATACATCCTTATAGCCTTACTTGTTGGCCAGTCTTTTAAATCTCTCAGTTTTTGTTTACTTTCCAACCTTAGTGGATCAGGTGAAAGACTGGAGATTTTTTTATTTTATTTCTTATTTTACCCTCCTTTTTTTTTTTTTTTTTGACTGGGTTTCTCTCTATCCTTTTGGAGGCTGTACTGGAACTCGCTCTATATACAAGGATGGCCTCCATCCTACCTACCTCTGTCTCTCGGGTGTTGGGATTAAAGGCATATACCACCGACACCCGACTCTAAAGATCATAGTGAACATCCTTCCAATCTGGGACATTTAAGCCGCCCCTAGTAATGAACCATGGACTGGCACGTTCAATCCATTTTAAACAGCCTTCCAAGGTTTTAGACTTTACTGTAGTCCCATGTCCTTCAAGTAACTTTTTAACTTGATACTGTAATTCAAGCTTCCCAGAATTATTCCCCATGGTGTCTTTTCTTTTTTCCCCAATCTGTCCCTGGCCAGAAAAAGAGATGAACCCGCTCACTTACCTCACTTTCACGATCTCGGTGGGATCCTCCAATTGTCGCACCTGCTGTGCGGCCTGCATCCGAGAATGTAGCGAGGTGGTCGGGATAGGTGATGCAGAGACCAGCCGGTTGCTTTAAGAAAACTTTATGTTTCCCAAGTCAGCTTAGGAGGAGATTCCAAGTCCACTTAGGAGAGAGAAGTCTCAGGAGAAGTCCCCCCAAGGAAAAAGAGCTTTCCTTTTTAAGGACTTCTGCCATTTATCTACATACCATTCTTTCCAGCCTTCTCACCTCCTGGCTGGTGGTTTAATCTCCTGCCCCAGAATCGGGGAGACACAGCAGGTAAACAGGAAGAGACATCTAGCCTTAGGTGGTGTCAAAGGCATGGTATTTCAGTGAGCAAGCCCTTATCTGAGCCCTATCAAGAGCTTTAGCACTGAATTGTTTTCAGTAAACATTACACAGCTGCCTGCTCCCAGGCCAAAGGGGGAGTGGGTTTCTGCTCAAGGTCTGGTGTCCCCACAGCCTCGAACTCACATAGATCCACCTGCCTCTGCCTCCTGAGTGCTGGGATTAAAGCTGTGTGCCACCACTGCCTGGCTAGGATTGCCATTTTTACTACATTGATCCTACCAATCCAAGAGCATCGGAGATCTTTCCATTTTCAGAGGGCTTCTTTAATTTCTTTCTTTAAAGATTCAAAGTTCTTATGATACAGGTCTTTCACTTGTTTGGTTAGCATTACCCCAAGGTATTTTATGTTGTTTGTGGCAAGTATAAAGTGGTGATGTTTCTCTGATTTCTTTCTCAGCCCTTTTATCATCTATTTTTAGTAGGGCTACTGATTTTCTTGAGTTGATCTTGTAGCCTGCCACTTTGCTGAAGGTGTTAATCAGCTGTAAGGGTTCCCTGGTAGAGTTCTTTGGGACATTTATGTAAATTATCATATCATCTGCAAATAGTGAAAGTTTGACCTCTTCCTTTCCAATTTGTATGTCCTTGATCTCCTTTTGTTGTCGTATGGCTCTGGCTAGAATTTCAAGTACAATATTGAAAAGGTATGGAGAGAGTGGCAGCCTTGTCTTGTTCCTGATTATTGGGGAATTGCGTTGAGTTTTGGTCCATTTATTTCGATGCTGGCTGTTGGTTTGCTGTATATAGCTTTTATTATGTTTAGGTATGTTCCTAATAAGTCCATTGCTTTATCAGAATTAGAGACACTTCCTTGAGATTTTGGAGTATATTGAAGACCAGCTGAGGTATTCAGTATGGAATTCAGTATAGAAAAACTTACAGGCAACATTTGTTGGACTATCAGGACCAACACCTAAGACATTCTAATAAATCCATTTCTGAATATTTGTAGTGATTCATCCTACTAGTCCTTTTGACACAGAGAACCATGAATAATGCAATTGTGGTTTTTGTGGGTTTTATTATTTTTTCAGCTTCCCGCTGAGGAAGTTGTGCTGTTTAACAATAGTGATTCTAAATACATTATTTGTTGCTCCATTATTTTCTAATTATTCAACATTCCATGGGTGCTATTCTGTGTTAGGATTCTTTTGTCAACAATTTGCTCCAAATTTCAGAAATGTAACCCCTAAAGCAATGGAGCCTTCAACCAGCTTTCTACAGGGAGAAAGTCTCATTATCTTGTTTGCAATCTAGTTCCTGATTTTCTTGCCTGGGTGTCTGAAGTCACTATTTCAAATAGATAAAAAGTTCAGCTCACCAGACCTCAGTGTGAAACCAACCTCTACAATTGGAAATCTAACCATGGCCCTTTTTCAGAAAATCCCTCAAGCCTTACAGGTCTGATGGAGTCCCTCGTGTTCTCTCACCAGCCTGCTTGGGATGATTGTCAACAGCTTTTGTAGGTTCTTTTGAACAAAGGGAAAGAGAGAGAATACTTTTGGAGGTGCAGAAGAATATGCCTGGAATCGATGGTCAACCAACTCAACTTCAGAATGAAATAGATGCAGGCTTTCCCTTAAATCATCCTATCTGGGACTACAACACAGCTGAAGGTAGGGAGCAGCTGATGGTCTATCGCTGGGCTCTGGTGGCAGGTCTCAAGGGAGCCGGCAGGTTCCCCCCAATTTGGCCAAGGTAAGGGAAGTTGAACAAATCTCTGTGTTGTCAATCCCCAACACCCTCCGCATATTCTCGGACACACGCAGTGCAGCGGGTGCTGCATACAAGCTTCTCAGTTCTCTCCCTGCTGACAGACGATGGTACACGGTTCTGGACTTGAAAGATATGTTCTTTTGCCTGAGACTACATCCTAAAAGCCAGGCAATTTTTGCTTTTGAATGGAGAGACCCAGATTGGGGACAGGCTGGACAGCTGACTTGGACACATCTGCCTCAGGGATTCCCCTACTTTCTTCGAAAAAAGACCTTTTCACACTCACAGTGAGATAGGACAAGAGAAGCTTCTCACTACATCATCTGCATGAGTGTGTCCTCCTTAGAACTGCCCCCTACAGGCTGGAGCAGGGCATGAGAGGATGGGACAAGCAATTTGCTTAATAATTGCATTGTTTAGTGATGCTGCAGGAACTGAAATTCCCAGGCCTCCCTCAGGTAAGCCAGGAGTTAGAATGGCTAGGGCTTCCAGAGGCCCCAACTCCCATTAAGAGCCATAGAGGGCCCCCTCCTATTGGGACAGTGAAAGATGAATACAGATGGGATGAAGCGTGGAAAGAAGCTCTTCCCTGCACTTCCCATGATGAATAGACTGCAGTGGATGGGACTTTAGACACTTCTTGGTTGGAGGCAAGGATTACAACTGTGTCCCTGAAGTTGGGTCAATGAATATCTGGCAAATCTTCTAGAATTTGAAAGTTGAACTCTGGCATAGATCCTACATTCCTTCTTCCAAAGTGTCATGGAGATAGACACTGTGCACCTATTACCTAGGTTCAGTACATCGGGAGCAATAGGTCCTGGACTTGGGTTGGGGCCACAGATTACCATGGGCCCCAGGGTCAGGTCATTACTGTATAGAGATGCTATCTCATTTTTCAAGTCCCTCTATTCAATGCCCCTCAAACCTGTCCTGATGCAGTGCCTGGGCATCTATAGGGATTTCTAGGGTCATGTGCTCATGCTATTGTGGATGAAGGCTAAGGAGCAGAAGTCCAGGAAACTAGATTCTGCAGTTGGAGCCTCAGCCAGTTGATTGGCCAATGAGAGCAACAGTGACTTGGAGATCACTGGAGGAGCTGGAGTATTGCAGGGCCATTCCATTCTCCACTCCTGATAACTTCATCATGTAGAACAAACTGTGTGTGCAAAACTGATGTTTGGGCAGCTGTAGACACATAGCACTCTGCAGTGTGACCTAGAAAACTGATGGGCAGTAGTGGATATGGGGAAGGCTTCCCTAGGGCTAGACCAGGAATCTGTGAATCTGGATTCTATATTGTTCTTACTTCTCTCTGATCACTCCTACTTTCTGACAATGCTCAAGTTGATGCTGGACCAGAATTTCCAGGAGGATTTCTCTAAGGATAAGTATGTGTTACTAGCTGTAGAATACCTAAAGCAGTGGTCTCAAGTCCTCTTCATCTCCCAAAAGGTAAGGCTGAAGATTCTCCAGTTCTCCACTCCTGAGCCCCCAACTCCTTGCATCACTACCTGCCTTTCCAACAAGCATTCTAGAACTGTCCCTTTGGTGACCTTTGAATTCTCCTCTCTGCATGGTGAATGTCAGCTCAGTAGAACATGATCCCTGATCTTTAGGTCACGTGTTGTTGATTACTGCTAAGCCTTGGGACCCAGAAAAGGCTGAGGTCCTCCTGAACATTCCTTGGTTCATTGGCTGGTGAGGTTAAGAGTGTTGATCTTTTCCAGGGCAGGTTTGACCACAGCTATCTGCTGTGAAAACCTTGGAGAAAGCCTACTGGTGTCTTCAAATCTGGGATCTCAGCTCTCAAGGCCAATTCAGAGACACCCCTATGAGGCTGCAGTCACCTACTTACAGGAAGATGGGAAAATGTACTGGCCCTGACCCATTATGTTCACTTCTAGTCATTGCCAGGAACTTTTCTCTGTGTCACTGGCACTTTGGAGAGTTGATGACAAGCTTTGCATTTTTTTCATCTTAGTACACTACCTGCTTTTTAGATCTCTTCCAGTACATCTACTGTTTACTAATTGTGGAGGCCTAGGAAAATGTTAATTTTGTTGGTTCAAGCAATTTGACCCTTGCAAACCTGAAGTTCACTGCAAGGAGTGGAACCGGTCAGCCATGCCTAATCCCTTATGTGTACAGGGCTTGGTGTGTTGCTCATGTCTCAATTTCTCAATTCCCCTCCAACTATTTGCTGATCTCCATCACTCTGGTATCCATTTCTCAGATGCTTTAATCTTCTGTGTTCAGCTTTTCTTTCAGGAAAGCATATTTGGCATTATATTATATAATAGTTTATTTGCCAACTCAAAATAGTGTAGGATAAAAAAGAAGTACACATAAGTTAAGTTTACCACTACACTCAAGATCATAGATAGAAGCCGGGCGTTGGTGGCACACGCCTTTAATCCCAGCACTTGGGACACAGAGGCAGGTGGATCTCTGTGAGTTCAAAGCCAGCCTGGTCTACAGAGCGAGTTCCAGGACAGCCTCCAAAGCCACAGAGAAACCCTGCATCGAAAAACCAAAAAAAAAAAAAAAGAAATGAAAAAAAAAAAAGATCATAGATAGAAAGAATAGCACCATGTCAGTGTTTGTTTTGAAATAGGATAAGTTACTCTATTACCCAGACATGCCTCAAATTTGTAATTTTCTGCCTTAAGATTATAGGAAGGTATAAAACATATCTATTTTATCACAAAACACATGCAAATAAACGCAGAAGTGTAAAGTATATGTGAGTAATCATTATTAAAAATTAAAATGAGAGTTGGAGGCTGGGCTGGACCAACAGCCTCCAAAACAATACAGAGAAACCCTGTCTTGTAAAACCATAAAAAACAAAAATTAAAATCAGGGGCTGGAGAGATGCTACAGATGTTAAGAGACCTGGCTGCTCTTCCAGAGGTCTTGAGTTCAATCCCAGCAACCACATGTTGCTCATAACCATCTAAAATGAAGTCTGGTTTCCTCTTCTGGCCTACAGGCATAAATTGAGGCAGAATGCTGTATGTTGTACACAGAATAAGTAAATCTTTAAAAACATATAATCATAAATATTTTTACATATTTACAACATAAGTAATATGAAATATTTTCCTAGTTATGTGTGTCTGTGTAATGCTTAATAGAGACATACATTTTTTTTAGAATCCTGAATAGTTAAATCCTTCTTTGCAGAATCTGGGAAAGAGAAGGTTTAGGATGTTGGGCAGCCATTACTCCTCTTAGTATTCTAACAGGGAATGTGGTCTGTTTTCTGAGAAGTGATAACTCCTGGAGAAGGTCACAGCTGTGACATATTCAATGAACTACTAAAAATCAAATATGGATTCAGAGTAAAGAGAACTAGGGAAGCAAAAAAAGCAAGGAAGGAAGACAGAAGGTGAAGTCAGGAGGAGGCCAAGGTTCCTGATGAGTCAAGTGCTGACTTCAGCCTGTGCCATGTTTCTTCACTTAGTCAGAGGATGGAAGTTTATATCATAGAGAACTAGACAACGCAGGTGTGGAAGGATGTGCTGAGACAAGGCCAGCTCAGTTAGGGATAGGGGAGGGTCCAGCATCCTGGCTTTACCCAGGTTTCCTCCTCTCTCATGTCCTCCTTCCAGTGTCTACTTTAATGGAGAAGATTTGATGAATGATGCTGGCAGCAATGCCCTTTTGTACAAGGAGCCAATAATGGGAAAACAGTTTCCAAAGGAATTTCCTTCCCGTGATTCACTACTGTCTCCTGCTAAATCTCTAAAAATGTGACCTCCATTAAATTCATTGCTTCTATCTTAGATGGACACACCACTTCAGAAATCCAGAGTCCCCTTGACTGTCAGCAACTGCAGAATCCAGATATCCAGTGTAAGTGAGGTCTTCTTATTACTGTTTTCCAAGTGTTTTCTAGTGCATATTTAGAGAAAATAGCTGAGACTTCACCTTCCCTTGACTAGGACTTCAGCCCTATGAGGCCTGCTTGACTTCCCACAGGTGGTCTCTTTCACCTCTCACCTCTGTCAGGACCTTTAGATCCCATGCTGCCTGATGCAGCTCTTTTGACAGGTAGTTCAGGGATTTCTGGAGCCCTTATGCTTCCTGGGGAAAGGAGTGGGGATTGGTTGGGGGTTGGGGTAGCTGCTGGGATGAGTGGGTGTGGAGGAGAGGGAGAAGGGGCTTGGACTGACACTTGAAGCAAACTTGTTACTAATTTAAATATACAATAAAAAATTATTGGCCTTGAATCAAGGCCCAGCAGTGTGTTAAAGCTGTTGGGTTCAAGCAGGTGCCTAAATATATGTCTTTCTATGATCTGCTGGACATTTTATGAGTTTAAAAATGGTATGGTCAATTCATTAGAAAGAAACATCTGAGTGGGGTGATGGTGACCCACACCTGTAATCCCAGCACTTGGGAGGCAGAGGCAGTGGATCCCTGTGCATTCCAGGACAGTCAAGGTTACACAGAGAAACCCTGTTTCAGGGAAACACACACACACACACACACACACACACACACACACACACACACACACACAGAGAGAGAGAGAGAGAGAGAGAGAGAGACGCACACAACAACTTCTGACTGAATGTAATACACAGCTCTGTACTTGTAGCACTTGGATAGCTACAGAGTCCAGCAAGGCCAGAGGATTAGGAGTTTGCAACCTACCAGGACCACAGGAAAATCTTATCTGGGGTGGGTGAAGGGGAAGCCAAAAAATAGCTGAGCCATTGTTAACATATGAGCATGGCTGCCAGTATTAATTACATTCAAAGGTTTCTTTATAATACTTCTACATTGTTGATTTAACTTTTGTTCATTAAGTTAACTCTGTTACCAAGAAAAAGAGATTGCTGTGGGTTTTCTGCCCAGAACATTCTTCTGTATTGTGAATTATGCAGTAATGTCCTTATGTATGATTAGTGCCCTAAGTTTTTTTTTCCAGTTTAAATTTAGATAAAAACAAGGTTGCTTCACAAGTCAGTTCCAGGTCCCTCTCCCTTTCCCTCATCTCCTCCTGTGCCCTCCCCCCAACACCCCCCCATTAGCCCCTCATTCCCCCAGGGAGGATGAGGCCCTCCATGGGGGTGTCCATAGTCTGTCATTTCATATAGGGCAGGGCCTAGACCCTTCCCCAAGAGTTCAGGGTGAGAGTGCACCTCACATTGTTCTATGGGAGTCCAAAGTCCATGTGTATATTTGGGATGGGTACTGATCTGCTGCCCAAGGCTCAATAGATTACCTAGGCCTCCTCACTGACACCCACATTCAGGGGGTCTTGATTAGTCCCATGCTGGATTCCCAGGCTGATGCCTGGGATTCAAGAGTTAACCTTTGTCTGGTCAGCTGTTTCTGGGGGTTAAAGCAGCACAGTCTTAATACCTTTGATCATCAGTCCTCCCTCTCTGTTACTGGCTTTCTTGAGTTCAGGTCAGTACTTAACTGAGAGAGTCTGCCTCTTCTTCGATCAGCCAATAAATGAAGTTTCTGGTTCCCAGACTCTCTGGCCATGGGATTGTAGGCTGGCACTCCCCAGATCTATGTCTAAAATCCATATATGAGAGAGTACATGCCACGTTTCTCTTTTTGTGACTGGGTTACCTCACTCAGGATGGTTTATTCTAGTGTCATCCATTTGCCTGCGAATCTCATGATTCCATTGTTTTTTTCTGCTGAAGAGTACTCCATTGTGTAAATGTACCACATTTTCTCAACCCACATTTCAGTTGAGGGACATCTAGGTTGCTTCCAAGTTCTGGCTATTACAAATAAAGCTGCTATGAACATAGTGGAACAGACATCTTTGTTGTATGAATGGGCATCTTTTAGATATATGCATAAGAGTGGAGTTGCTGGGGTTTGTGGTAGGTTTATTCACATTTTTCTGAGGAATCTCCATACTGATTTCCAAAGTGGCTGAACCAGTTGGCACTCCCACCAGCAATGGAGGAGTGTCCCACTTTCACCACATCCTCTCCAGCATAAATTGTCATTGGTGTTTTTGATTTTAGCCATTCTGACAGGAGTGAGATTGTATCTCAGAGTTGTTTTGATTTGCATTTCCTGGATAGCTAAGGATGTTGAGCACTTTCTCAAGTGCCTCTCAGCCATTTTAGACTCCTCTATTGAAAACTCTCTATTTAGTTCTGCAGCCCACTTTTTAATTGGGTCCTTTGATGTTTTGGAGACTTGCTTCTTGAGTTCTTTGTAAATTTTGGAGATCAACCCTCTGTCAGATGTGGGATTAGTGAATATTTTTCCCATTCTGTGGGCTGCCTTTTTGTCTTGCTGACTGTGTCCTTTGCCTTGCAGAAGCTTCTCAGTTTCAGTAGGTCCTATTTATTAATTGTTGATCTCACTGTCTGTGCTACTGGTGTTATGATCAGGAAGCTGTCTCCTGTACCAATTCATTCAAGGGTACCACCCACTTTCTCTTCTAAGAGGTTCAGTGTGGCTGGATTTATGTTGAGGTCATTGATCCATTTGGACTTAAGTTTTGTGCATGGCGATAAACATGGATCCATCCACTTTCTTCTTCATGCCAGTCTCCATTTATGCCAGCACCATTTGTTGATTCCATTGTATATTTTAGCTTCTTTCTCAAAGATCAGATGTTCATACGTGTGTTGGTTAATACCCGGGTTTTCAATTCGATTCCATTGGTCTACCTGTCTATTTTTGTTAGTGCCCTAAGTTTTATGTTTTTTTTTTTTTTTTTTTGGTTTTTTGAGACAGGGTTTCTCTGTATTGTTTTGGAGGTTATCCTGGAACTAGCTCTGTAGACCAGGCTGGCCTCGAACTCACAGAGATCTGCCTGCCTCTGCCTCCTGAGTGCTGGGATTAAAGGCGTGGGCCACCAATGCCCAGCCCTGAGTTTTATGTTTTTAACATACTCAAAATAGAGCTTAGAAGACAGATCAGGACCAGTGTGACCTCTAGTGATCTAAAGGGATGACACTAATTGGAAATCTAAGCAATAGTGGAGAGGCCACCTCGAATGCCCCTTCCTGATAATGAACCTGATGTCTATACCAATCCTGGAGCCTTCATCCAGTGACTGATGTAACCAGAGGCAAACACCCACAGTTAAACACTGAAGCAAGTCCAAGGAACCCAGTGAAAGAGAGAGAGGAGATATGAGCAAATTGGCAAAGAATGGGCTAGCAAAACCAGCAGAGTCAGGAGATCTGAACAAGGGGGAGCTCTTGGACCCCAGACCAACAACTGGTAGGCCATCATGGGACTGATCCAGATCCCCCAAATGTGAGAGTCAGTGAGGAGTCCTGGGAAACCTATGGGGCCTTGGGCAGTAGATCAGTGTTTAACCCTGTATACAAACAGACATCATGTGTCCATATCACAAAGGGGGATGTTCTCTCAGCCTGGACTCCTAGGGGAGTGCCTGGACCCTGCCCTGACTGAAATGACAGACTCTTATATCCCCTATGTGGAAGGAATTGGGAATAGGGTGGGAGGCTGGGGGCTGATGGTGGGGGGATGTGAGTGGTGGGGAGGGAGAGGGAACTGGGATTGACATGTAAAACAAGCTATTTAAAATTAAAATAATAAAACAATCTTAAAAACCATACTCAAATTAGAAACGTTCAAAAAGTGGACTCTCCCCCTACTCCCTCCTTTCTAATTTGAAATTGAAGCCATTAACATCATATGCTTTCTGGAACAAAGCTGCATTGCTGAAGGGCTACAAAACCTGTGGTGACCTGTATGGAGGAAGTGGGGAGGGAAGAACAGAACCTTCTCCTGGTCTTGTCTTTGACAGGAAAGGGTTGTCTTTACTCTTGTTTCTTCCTTCTCTTGTTGGACTATCACTGATGTCTGAATGGCTGATCTTTTTAGCCTCAGGACAGGGACTGCAGATGTGCACTGCCACACCTTACTTTAGAGCTACTGCTCTCAGAATGTAAATACTTATGCAAAGTATTGAGCTCTAATGATGACTGCTGAAAACATACTTGGGATAGATAAAGGCCAGGAAACTGCAAAGAGCCTCTGATGTATGGGGTGGAGGTTGAAGGGATTTTAATGGAGGAAATTAGATCCTATAGTACACCTGAGCTATTAAAGTAGAGAGTGCCCATGTGAGGTTTAATGGAATGATGGGTGAGGAGGATGGGGAGGGAAATCAACTAAAACAAGCTATGAAATACTTAAGGAAACCTGTTACATTGTAAGCTAATTCAAAATAAATAGCAAAACAGAACTTTTTTGCTGGGCATGGTGGTACATGATATAATCCCAGTACTCAGGAGGCAGAGGCTGGCAGAGTTTGAGGCCAGACTGTACTATATGCAAGAGCAATGTAAAGAGACCCTGTGTCAACAAGCAAACTTTTAAATATTTACTGTAATATATATTTTGAAATCAATCAGCACAGTGTTTCATGGCTGTAACCTCAGCACTTCTGAGAAAATGGTGGGAAGATCAGGAGATAAAGATTATGTCTGACTAAGTAGGGGTTTCTTGGGTTCAGTTTCAAGCAAATATATAGTGCTAATAGGAACAGTGTTTCTGCTGACTTAGTCTATTAAAGAGTAGAAACAGCACTGTGTCTTGGAAGAGTTTGGTAGGCGCTTCTGAATCAAGATGTTTTTCTCTGTCTTGTGTATATTCCTTAGCGCTGCCACAGTGGGGTCGTAGTGTCCAGGTTTAACTGGCCAGTATCCTGAAAAAGAGATGGAGGATGAATTATAAATTATTGACAGGTCTAAAATTATGTACTGCTAAATTACACTCATTAGGGAACTAAAAGACGGCCCTCTAAGTATGGGTGCCTGTGTGCCTGCATGCATGACACGGCAGACTCCTGGACTGTGGCACCTCCAGTGAATTGGTCTGTTTCCTTAACTACATCTGCAGATATTTACCAGGACACAAACAAATAAGGTTCTCTTCAAATGCTCTCAGGGATCTGAAGAGGTACCCTGCAACAAACCAGTTCCTGTAAGTCTTTCTGAGGTCCCCTTCTGTCCACTGCATTTCCAGTTGTCTCCTGAGATGTGTAAGCCCGAGCAGGTACTGTCTGTGTCAGATGATCTGGAAGCTGGCCCCATGGATCTGTAATTGCGTTCTGCCCACTGTGAGTACACCCCTGGAGTTCAGTGATAATACTTGAACTATGATAAGTTTAAGACTGAGAGGATTAGCTGGGCCTGGTGGCACAGGCCCATAATCCAGATACTGGCAGGTGAAGCAGGAATGACATAAATTCAAGTCTTGCCTGGGATGCAGGGACTTGGACGTTGTGGGTGATGGTATGCTGGGCCCTCTGTTGCCCTTGCTTTTTGATCCTTCACTAGCTCTTGAAGATCATTCCGAAAAGGAAATTGCCAGAGGCCCAGGCCAGATGAAGGTGACTGCAGATGGGTGCAGATTCCACGTACCTCGAAATTTAAAGAAAGCCTGTGCATCATTCCCTAAGCGTGGATTAACTACTGCAAATGGAAAACCAGAACCCACTTCTGTCAGATGACGGTTGATTCTGGAAATTGTTTGACTGGTAGATCTTAGCTTTCCATTCTTCGAACAAGTCATCTCTGATCGTCTCTCACTAAGCATGGACAACCCAGACTACATTGCTTTTCTTTGGGGCTATAGAACGATATAAGCAAACATAAACCAAATTTGTGAGGAATGAGTCTTTAGTATTTAAGTTACAGGATTCTTTGCAAGTAAGAGTGTGATAATTCCTGCCTTTGGAACTGTGTCTGGGAAAGAGACATTTTTGTGATGTGATTTCCTAAGCCTTTGATGAAATCTACTAGGCAGGGCCTGCAGTCAGAAATGGCACTCTTTTGGGTGCTGACTGTTCAGTGTCTGACTGTCTGTATCTAAAAGACTATGTTTAAGCCTTTCCTCAGCCTCACATAACTAGGCAGTAGAAACAGCTTTTCATCCTGACTGAAAAGCAGCCAGCTCACAGGCCTGGACTCTCCTTAACTATCCTTCTTGCTTTTAAATTATGTAAATGGTCAAATCCCCCATGCAAAATATAGTAAAACTTTTGTATATAGTTTCTATTAAATGTGAAAATGTTATAGAAAATATATTAAAAATCACAAGAATCCTCACAATGTCTTAAGTCTGTAAGTCTTCTAACATCCTTCCTCTGTGAAAAGAATTGTCTTGTGTTTCTGATATGTGAGACCAATTTTCAATGTTGAGCAGATATTTTTGCATTGTTTAGTTTTGTTAAGTTCTTACATATCACTCCTTCCTACTCTGCATGTGTGTTTGTGTGTGTTTGTGTTTTTCTGTGTCTATGTTTTGTGTGTCTCTCTGGAAACAATTTGGTACAGGCTATAAATCTTACAATAATCTTCTAGCCTGTGTTCATACTATATACTACAAATCTTGAAAAAAATTCTCCTGTTGTAAGTCTCCTCTTATTAATGTAATCAAGGAGGCTGGTAGACGGGGACAGACTCCTGATACTTGAGTTACAGACAGTAGAAATCTTCTGTATGTACTGTGAATGGAAGCTTGTATATAACATGGTCAGCCAATTTTCAATGTATGTGCAACCAACAAAAATGCATACAGACAATTTTCTTCATGTATTTCAACATACATATTCACACACACTTAAAACAAGAGAATCTAGAAGGGGTTTGGAAAGTAAGCTAATGAAGGAAATAGGGGAAAGTGATAAAACATCTTCCAATAACCAACTGATGGAAATAAATTTTAAGTAATAATATGAGCTAGAGAAATGACTCAGCAATAAATAGCACTGGGTGTTGTTGCAGGGGACCCAGTATCCACTTCCAAAACTGAGAAGTGAGCTTTATTCTGTAACTTCTGTACCCAGTATCTCCTGCCTTACTATGGCCTCTGAAGTACTCTTCACAAACATGTACAGGCCAAACACCCATATAACTTTTTTTTGTTAGAAACAGTAAAAATAGAATTCTCCAAAGGGATATGATAACCCTGGGGAACACAGTAGGGGACATAATTAAAATGACCTCCTGCTGGTATTGCATGTTAGCAGCTATGATCATCTGCCTGTCCACCCTGCTCAGAGGCACAAACAGCTTTGTTCTGAGGTTAATAGAGCTCATCATAATGATTCATCTAAGAGTAATGTATACAGTGCCATCAAGTAGCATTTCCATTAAGTTTCTGTATTTGGCTTCTGAAACTTTTGCGTCTGTGAGAATTGTGCCATTGTTGTAGGTATCTTTAGATGGAACCTCAAGTTTGAGAGGCAGCATATAGATTTTCCCTGTGTTATTTACCTATTTTTCTGGTAAGAACTTGTGGTATAAGATGAACATGACAAAGGCATTTCTTTCCATGTTTTTATAATTTATATCTCTGCAAGACTTTGAAGTAAAAATGTCCCTAAATGTCTCTGATTTTACAATGTGATCATGTTTGATAATGGATTTTTTAATGTGAGCCTTCCTAGGTATAGGGAGAATACTCCACTAATGTATCTTACCCCCTAAGCAAAATCCACATGATTTTTTGCTTAGGAAAAGTGTTGTTTTGCAAATAACTCCCAAACTCCCCCTGTTTCCTTTAGGTAAGAAATCTCATTTTTTTCTGCCCAGATTGTTGTCATGGTTATTCTTGGTAGTCCAAAGGACTATCTCAGCAATTAATGAAAACTCAAATAGTTGTGTATACCTGTGTGGGACTTTCCCATAGATTTTGAAATTACAGACTCATATTTAATCAGGATCACTTGAGGTGATATCCACCTTCATCTGCTTGATGGCTGCTGCTCACCTCAAATGCCAGCACTCAGAAGGCAGAAGTATTTGAATTTTCTGAGGTTCAGACCTCGGTTTTCCATGGATGAACACAAAACCCCTGTCTGAATCCGATCATCTACTGGCTGCTTAGATGTACATATATATTTGCCTGTTTGTCCTAGCCCTGGGTACCAGTTCATTCCTTTCTCAGAATTAGAGCCACTTGCTTGAGATTTTGGTGTATATTGAAGACCAGCTGAGACATTCAGCCTCATGAAAAGAACAACCCTTGAATTCTTCAAATTTTTATTGGAAGGCAACCATTGTTGGACTATCAGGACCAACACCTAAGACATTTTAATAAATCCATTTCCACAATTATGTAGTGTATTTCCATCATTCTTCCACTCCTGTTGATGCAGAGAACCATGAATAATGCAATTGTGGTTTTTAATTTTTTTTTGAAGTTGTGCTGGCAAAGAATACTGATTCTAAACACACTATTCCTTGCTCTGTTATTCTCTAAGTATTCAACATTCCAACAGGTTTATTCTGTAATACTTTTCTTTTGTCACCAGTATGCTCTGGATGTCTGCAATGTTACTCCTAAAGCAATCTAGCCATCATCCAGCGTTCCAATGGTAGAAAGTCCCATTTTCTTGTTTGTGATCTAGGCCCTGATTTTCTTTCCGGGTTGTCTGAAGTCCCTATTACATCTGCATAGAAACAAGTTCAGGTCACCGGACCTCAGTGTGAAGCCACACAACAAACCTCTCCTACTGTTTCTTGAAATTTCTCTTCAGTTGTTAACATTTCTCTTTCAACAGCATGACAGAATTTGACTGCACTACACAAAGTACAGAGTGCTGTAAAAGTTTGTTGGCTACTTTGTGTTCAGAAAGAAGAGGAAGCTCCTAAGGAGACCAGGGTCTACTGTTCCAGACAGATGCAAATACTATTGAAATGCATATCTGCTGACTGAGAAAAGGTCTTTTTCCAGGAAGGCAGGCTTGGGAACCAATGACCACAGTGTAACCCAAATTGAAGCTCCTGCCACACATGCTTCCCGAACCAATCAGTACCTAGAGGCAACCTGCACTCAGAAACGGTGGTGGGTTCTTCCTCCCGCTGTCTTCAGGATTTGCTTTTCAGAGAAACTGTTCTGGCGATCTTGCCTGCTGTGCTGTGAGTGCTGCTGTAGGGAGTTGAGCAGAGAGGAGCTTGAAAACCACGACATGGTGAGTTTGGGGCTACTATCCAGAGACTGGGAGAACTGCCTAATCGAGCCATGGGAGCCAGCGTGGAGGGTCCTCCCATGGCTGAGTGAGAGGAAGTGGCCAGATGAAGAGTTCACCATGTTCCTGCCTGGTCTTGCGGTGTCCTGCATGGTCCTGATGATCCTTTGTGCCACAGTTTATTTCTACATGATTGTAAAGGTCCTGCATTGTCTTTGAAATTCTCTGGGACAGCTGGCAGACTCTGTTCACTCTGCTCGCTGTGCATGTGCAGAGCATTGGGATTGGGACTGTTCTTTGCAATATCCTTGTTTATATCGCGTTTAAATGCAGGCGCCCTTTGTGGTTGTGACGTCGCTATAAAACACAGATTTGTCAAACTAAGAGCCCTGGTCCCTTCAGTATCTTCCATAATTTCTGTGCTGTGAACATTTAATATTTAGGCTTTGAATCCATATGGCGTTAATTCTTTGGAGCTTGTAAACAGTATTTCCCGTGTAGAGGAGCACTCCACTGCTAAACTGTTATGGAAGTGTAGACGTGATGGCAGTAGAATTGATAGTATACAGATTCTCCACTTCTTAGGAGACTTTAAGTCACTAAATAGGATCTAGGTCATGGAGGACTGCATGCCAAATACTCCAAAGACAAGTAGTATGCTAACCATGACTGTTAGATTACAGTATGATTAGATGTAAATGTCTGTTCCTCGGGTTTAACCAGCATTATTCTAACAACCTGGGAAACCACCCTGATTTAAAAGCAGCAGAAATGCCTATCCCTCCATTAAAATCCGGCATCTAAATGCTGATCAATGGACCATTACAGTGTCACAACCAACATTAAGTACTGGTGTGCTTTAATTTTATTAATTCTAGAAGAGCTGGATCTCCAGTCTTTGCAAAGAAGTTTTGTGTCAATGTCTCCTATATTTCTTGAGTGGACTTGAATCCTGTTTGTAGCCCCACAGGTCATTGATTTTGTGATCCTGATAAAACACCCTAAGTATTGGAATACAAATCTGAAGCACCACAGAAACTTTAAATTGCTGGTTTAGGTCACATAGTGGACTGTCCATTGCAGAAAAGGGGAAGGAATTATGTGTGAAGCATGGTTTTTCCCTTAGAGCAGAAGAGGGGGAAACTGTGCACTCTGCACACTTCATCGGGTAGCAAGATCCCAGTCTGAAGTTGAAGGCAGTGAGGTGCTGGGGTCTGCACTATGAAGAAGGACTGATGGACATGGTGAATGACTTTCTCTGTCTACAATTTCCATGCATGCATTAATTCTTTCCATGTGGATGAAAAAAGACAGAATTGATTGGTGGACATTTTGTGGAGTATTTTTTGAACTACTAAGTATTCAGTTTCCACTTAGAGAACTTTCCTATGCAAATGTGTGCAATTCCCCTTGAGACAGTTACATCAGCTCTGAGGTTTGTGAGACAATACACAGTGGCTAATATTTTACATAGGACACAGTCATACAGTGTCTTATTATTTGCATTCACTCTACCAAAGTATAACCTCCTCCCTTTCAAAGTCATTATACCTAAGTTTTCCTCCACACATTTTTTTTTGGTTTTTTGAGACAGGGTTTCTCTGTGGCTTTGGAGGCTGTCCTGGAACTAGCTCTTGTAGACCAGGCTGGCCTAGAACTCACAGAGATCTGCCTGCCTCTGCCTCCCAAGTGCTGGGATTAAAGGCCTCCACACATTTTTATCATTCTAAAACATCAATTATTGGCAACCTTTTAAAAATTCAATTTCTTTTAATGCATTACTACTTTTTCTTTCTATTTTTCAATGTTCCTGAGTTCATGAATTTCATGAAAAATTTTTCCCAAGTGCTTTCCATTCACTTATTTATGTGTGTGTAGAGCAGTGATTCTCAACTTTGGGTTTCTGATCTTCTATTGGGGGTCAAGTTAATGACCCTATCACCAGAGTCACCTCAGAACATCAGAAAACAATTATATTTGTATTGTAATTTGTGACAGTTGCAAAAATACAGTTTTGACATAGCAGTGAAAATGATTTTAGAGTTTCAGGGTCATCACATCATGACAAACTTTATTAAAGTGTTACAGCCTTAGGAAGGTTGAGAACCACTGTTTAAGTCAATGTCTCCTATAGCTCAGGCTTGCCCCACACTATATAATTTGGAATTTCTTTAAACACCTAATCCTGCCCCTGATGCTAACTGCTGGAAAGATGATAGGCCTGCTGATTCTTCCTTGGCTGGGCCTTGGCTGCTCTGAAGAAAGAAAAAATAGGACTGTGAATGAGTATCCTCCAACTTCTCCAGATTTTATGGTACATTTATGAATGAAGTAGGACCTATTAAGAATTGAGTTCATTGATTAACTGTAAAACAGATTTAGTCACAACAGAGCAAGCTATGGACAAGAAAGAGGACAAATTCTTTTCTGCTGTGACAATAGTAGTCTTATTTTATTACTTCAATTTTAAATAGCTTGATACATATGTCAATCACAGTTTGCTCTCCCTCCTCTCCTCCCGCAGAGCCCGCATGCCCCCCCAGCCTCCCACACTATCCCATCATCCTGCCTCGTAGGGGATATCCAGAAACTGTCATCTCACTCAGGGCAGGGTACAGGCACTCCCCTAAGAGTCCACACTGATAGAGCATCCCTCTTTGTGTTATGGACACTAAAGTCCATTTGTATACCAGGGATAAATACTGATCTACTGCCCAGGGCCCCATAGGTTGCCCAGGCCTCCTCACTGACTCTCACACTCAGGGTTTTGGATCAGTCCCATGTTGGCCTCCCAGCTGTCAGTCTGGGGTCCAAGAGCTCCCCCTTGTTCAGATCAGCTGTCTCTGCTGGTTTTGCCAGCCCATTCTTTATCCAGTTGCTCATCACTCCTCTCTCTCTGGCACAGGGGTCCAGGGGTTCAGTTCAGTTTTTAGGTGTGGATGTTTGCCTCTGCTTCTATCAGTCACTGAATGAACGTTCTAGGATGGCATATGAGGTAGTCATTAAGTTCAACATCAGGAAAGGGCATTTAAGGTAGTCGCTCCACTATTGCTTAGCTTGCCAGTTGGTGTCATCATTGTAGATTGCTAGAGGTCTCACTGGTGCCAGATCTCTCTTCTAACCTATGTCTCCCTCTATTACGGTATTTCTCATCCTGATCTCCCCCCTCTTCTACCCCCCACACAACCTTCCTGTTCTCACATGAACTACTCCCTCCTCTTCTCCTCCTCTCCTCTTCCCAGCAATCACCCCCCCCCTGCCATTTTCCCAATACGTTCAGGCGATCTTGCCTCATTTCTCTTCTCTGGGCTACCAAGCATATCTCTCTTAGGTTCTTTCCTGCTTCCCAGACTCTCTGTCAGTGGAATTGCAGACTGACACACCCCTGATCCATGTCTAAAATCCATATATGAGTGAGTATATACCATGTTTGTCTTTATGTGACTGGGTTACCTCACTGAGAATGGTTTCCTCTAGTGCAAATCATTTGCCTGAAAACTTCAAGGTTCCATTGTTTTTTCCACTGTGTAAATGGACCACATTTTCTCTATCCACTCTTCAGTTGAGGGGCATCTAGGTTGCTTCCAAGTTCTGGCTATTACAAGTAATGTTGCTATGAACATAGTGGAACGGATGACCTTGTTGTAAAAATTTACATCTTTTGGATATACTCCTAGTAGTGGAATTGGTGGTACTTGTTGTAGATTGATTTCCATTTTCCTGAGCAACCTCCATACTGATTTCCAAAGTGGCTGTATCAGTTGGCACTCCCACCAGCAGTGGATGAGTATTCCCCACTGAGAGGGGTAAGATGGTTCCTCAGAGTTGTTTTCATTTGCATTTCCCTGATGGCTAAGGAGGTTGAGCAATTTTTCAAGTGTGTCTCAGCTATTTAAGATTCCCCTATTGAGAATTCTCTATGTAGTTCTATATGCCACTTTTTATTTGCATCTTTTGGTGTTTTGGAGACTTGCTTCTTGAGTTCTTGTAAATTTTGAAGATCACCCTCTGTCATATATGGGGTTACTGAATATCTTTTTGCCATTTTTGGACTGCCTTTTTGCCTTTTTGACTGTGTCCTTTGACTTACAGAAGCTTCTTAGTTTCAGGAGTTCCCATTTGTTAATTGTCGATCTCAGTGTCTGTGCTACTGGTGTTATGTTGAGGAAGCTGTCTCCTGTAACAATTCTTTGAAGGATATCTCCCACTTTCTATTCTAAGAGTTTCAGTGTGTTTGGATTTATGTGGAGGTCTTTGATCCATTTGGGCATAAGTTTTGTACAAGGCAATAGACATGGACCTATCCCCACTCTTCTGCACACCAATATCCAGTAATTACAGCCCCATTTTTTGAAGATGCTTTCTTTTTTCCATTGTATAATTTTAGCTTCTTTGTCAAAAACCATGTGTTCATAGTTGTATGCGTTAAAATCAATTCAATTCCAATGGTCTACCTGTCTATTTTTTTTGCCAATACCAAGCTGTTTTCAGGACTACAGCTTTGTAATTGAGCTTGAAGTCAGGAATGGTGATGCTTCCTGAAGTTCCTTTATTAGATATGGTTGTTTGGCTATCCTGGGTCTTTTGTTTTTCCTTATAAAGTTGACTATTGCTCTTTCCAGGTCCTTGAAGAATTGTGATGGAATTTTGATAGGGATTGCATTGAATCTGTAGACTGTTTTTGGCAAGATTGCCATTTTCATTATGTTGATCCTACCAATCCAAGAGCATGAGTGATCTACCCATTTTCTGGTATCCTCTTTGATTTCTTTCTTTAGAGACTCAAAGATCTTGACATACAGATCTTTCACTTCTTTGGTCAACATTATCTGCAGATATTTGATGATGTTTATGGCTATTGTAAAGGGTGATGTTTCTCTGATTTCTTTCTCAGCCACTTTATCATGTGTATATAATAGGACTACTGATTGTTTTGAGTTATCCTTGTATCTTGCCACTTTGCTGAAGGTGTTTACCAGCTCTAGGTGTTCCCTTACAGAGTTTCTCAGGTCCCTTATATAAACTATCATATCATCTGCAAATAGTGAAATTTGGACTTCTTCTTTTTATTTTCCTATTTGTATCTCCTTGATCTCCTTTTGTTTTCTTATTGCTCTAGCTAGAACTGCAAGTACAATATTGAAGCGATATGAAGAGAGTGGACACCCATTTCATGTTCATGATTTTAGAGGAATTGCGTTGAGTTTCTCTCCACTTAGTTTGACGTTGGCTGTTGGTTTACTGTATATAGCTTTCATTATGTTCAGGTATGCTCTTGTTATTCCTGATCTCTCTCTAGGACGTTTATCATAAAGAGGTGCTGGATTTTGTCTAAGGCTTTTTCAGCATCAAGTGAGATGATCATGTGGTTTTTCCTTTGCATTTTGTTTATGGTAGCTTTTCGTATGGAGAACCATCCCTGCCTTCCTGGGATGAAGCCTACTTGATCATGGTGGATGATTTTTCTGATGTGTTCTTTAATCCAATTTGATAGTTTGTTTGTTTGTTTGTTTGTTTTTGGTTTTTCGAGGCAGGGTTTTTCTGTGGCTTTGGAGGCTTTCCTGGAAAGCTCTTGTAGACCATGCTGGTCTCGCCGATTTGATAGTATCTTATTGAGTATTTTTGCAGCCTTGTTCATTAGGGAAATTGGTCTATAGTTCTCTTTCTTAGTCGTGTCTTTGTGTGGATTGTGTACCATGATAATTGTAGCCTTGCAAAAAGAATTTGGCAGTGAGCCTCCCACTTCTATTTTGCAGAACAATTTGAGGAATATTGGAATTAGCTCTTCTTTGAAGTTCTGCTAGAATTCTGCACTGAAGCCATCTGGGCCTGGGCTTTTTTTGGGTCTGAGAATTTTCATGACTGCTTCTATTTCATTAAGGGTTACAAGTGTGTTTTCCTGGTTTGTCTGTTCTTGATTTAGTTTTGGCAAGTGGTTTCTATCCTGGAAAGTGTCCATTTCCTTTAAATTTTTGAATTTTCTGGAGTACAGGTTTTCAAAGTATGCCCTGATGATTCTCTAGATTTCCTCAGTGTCAGTTGTTATGTCCCCCTTTTCATTTCTGATTAGCGTGCTCTCTCTCTTCCTTTTGGTTAGTTTGGACAAAGTTTCATCTGTCTTGTTGATTTTCTCAAAGAACCAACTCTTTGTTTCATTGATTATTTGCAACATTTTCCTGGTTTCTATGTGATTGATTTCAGCCCTCATTTTGATTGCTTCCTGTCATCTACTTTTCTTGGGTGAGTTTGTTTCTTTTTGTTCTAGAGCACTCAGTTGTGCTATTAATTCTCTATTGTGACTGTTCTCTAGTTTCTTCATGTGGGCAGTTAGTGCTATGAACTTTCCTCTCAGCAATACTTTCAGAGTGTCCCATAAGTTTGGGTATGTTGTGTATTCATTCTCATTGAATTCAGGAATTTTTAATTTCTTTTTGTATCACTTCTTTTACCCCAGGGTGGTACAATTGTGCATTGTTCAATTTCGATGAATTTGTAGGGTTTCTGCGATTTATGTTATTGTTGAATTCTAAATTTAATGCATGATGGTCTGATAAGATACAGGGGGTTATTCCAAATTTTTTGTATCTGTGGAGGTTTGCTATGTTTCCTATTGTGTTCTATTTTAGAGATGGTTCCATGTGGCACTGAGAAGAAGGTATATCCTTTTGTGTTTGGGTGGGATGTTCTATAGATATGTGTTAAACACAGTTGGGTTATAATTTCTAATAGTTCTTTGGTTTCTTTTTTAATTTTCTGTCTGGAGGTCCTGTTTAGTGGTGAGAGCAGAGTGTTGAAGTCTCTTACTACTAGTGTGTGATTTTTTTGTTTTGTTTTTTTTGAAGCAGGGTTTCTCAGTATTGTTTTGGAGGCTTTCCTGGAACTTGTTTTGTAGACCAGGATGGCCTCGAACTCACAGAGGTCCACCTGCCTCTGCCTCCCGAGTGCTGGGATTAAAGGCGTGTGCCACCAACGCCCAGCTGTGTGTGATATTTTTCTGTATGATTTGAGATTTAGTAATGTTTCTGTCACAAATTTGGGTGCCTTTATATTTGGGGCATAGATGCTCAGAATTGACACTTCATCTTGATGGATTATTTCTTTGATGCATAATAAATGTCATTCTTCATCTCCTTTGATTGATTTGAACTTGAAATCTCATTTGTTAGATATTAGGATTTCTACACCAGCTTGTTCTTTGGTTCATTTGATTGGAAAATCTTTTCTCAACACTTCACTCTGAGGTAACACCTGTCTTTGACATTGAGATGTGTTTCTAGTTTGAAGCAATGGATGGGTTCTGTCTTCCTATTCATTCTTCTAGTCAGTGTCTTTTTATAGGCAAGATGAGATCCTTGATGTTGAGGGATAACCATTGATTGTTGTTTCTTGTTTTTTTTGTTATTTATTGGTAGTCGTGTTATTGTGTGTAGGTTCTCCTCCCTTTTTCTTTTGGTGTTTCCTAAAGTGGGATTACCTGTTGCCTATGTCTTTGTGAGTGTAGTTATCTTTGTTGGGTTTAGGTTTTCCTTCTAACACTTTCTGTAGTGTAGATACATATTGTTTGAATCTGCCTTTCTTTTGGAATGTTTTGTTTCCTCCATCTATGGTGACTGAAAGCTTAGCTGGATATTATTGTCTGTGCTGGTATCCTTGTTCCATTTGCATTTGTAGGACATCTGTTCAGGATCTTCTGGCTTTCATAGTTTCCATTGAGAAGTCGGGTGTAATTCAGATAGGTCTGCCTATATATGGTACTTGTCCTTTTTCATTAGCTGCTCTTAATATTTTCTCTTTATTCTGTAGGTATAATGTTTTGATTATTAGGTGGCAAGGGGAATTCCTCTTCTGGTCCAGACTATTTAGTGTTCTGTAAGATTCTTGTATTTTCATTGGCATATCCTACTTTAGGTTAGGGAAGTTTTACTCTATGATTTTGTTGAATATTTTTTCTGTATCACTGAGTTGTATTTCTTCCCCTTCTTCTATACCTATTATTCTCAGGTTTGGCTTCTTCATGGTGTTGCATATTTCCTAGATATTTTATGTTTGGTATTTATTGGTTTTGAGATTTCTTTGGTTGATGACTATATATCCTCTAATGAGTCTTCAACACCTGAGATTCTCTCTGACATGTCTTGTGTTCTATTGGTGATACTTGCATCTGTGTTTCCTGATCTTTTATTCAGCTTGTCTATTTCCAGCATCCCCTCATTCCCCACAACTGTCAGTTGTGGTGAGAACAGTAGTCTTTAAAAGTGAGTAGTATGGTGATAAATTTTAGATGATCAATTAAAGTCTGGCTGGCCATTTATTGGGTCTAGAGAACAGGCCATCATGATGTTATGTAAAATTATGGGCTAGATAGATAGTGCAGAGTGTGAGAGCTCTTACTGCTCTTCAAGAGGCCCTGAGTTCAATTTCCAGCAGCCACCTGTTTAGCCACAATGATCTATGTTGACATCTGTTGACCATTTCTGTCCTGCTGGCATACGTCCAGGCAGAACACTGAATGCTTATTTAAGTTTTTATTAAAAATAGCATATCATTAAAAGAAATTACTCTAGCTACAGTAGTTCAAGCAAAAGAGAAGAACTAAATGAAATGGTGTAATCCTTCCTAACATGATTGTGTTTTCCAGGTTAAGAGGCTGTATTGATTGTTATTGATGTTTAAAGTGTCTTCCTGTGAGTTGACAGTATCTCTAAGCAAGTAAGCATGGGTTGGATAAGAGAGTGAACTTAGCACTAGGATATAACAAAGCAAGAGAGATAGAAAGGAAGCAATGTTTCCTCATGGTTTACATTTATTTATTGCTTGAATCTTTAGCTTAAGTTCACACAAGAATGGGCAGTGACATATGGATATCAACCAAATGAACCTCTTCACTACCTGAGTTGATTTGGTTAGAGAATTTAATCAGAACAACAGACTAGAAAGTTGCAACAAAATCTGGGGCATCAAATGTGATTGTCTTATTGTTTTGTTATGTATCTCAGGGATGCCACTGATTCATCGCATCCTTCTTCTTAGACTGTGAATTCTGGGGTTATGAGTCATATACTCCTATTAGTCATAAAAGTTAGTCTTAGATCAGAAGAGCTAGGTTCACAGTTTCTAAAAGAGTTAGAATTGAAAGTGATTCAGCCAATGAGAGCTATATAACAGAGTTTGCAGAGACATCCATTGTGACATTCAAAGAATTTGGGGGAACAATATGTGGTATTTAAAAACATACCCAATATGTATGACACAATTGGAACTAAAATTAGTGCTTGTCAGGATTGAAAGAAGAGCTTTACCCACCTTACTCAACACCACCTGATTTACTCCAAATTGTAGCAGTTAGGAGATGGATTCTAGAAAATGAAAATTTAAGCTGGATGGTGGTGTTGCAAGCCTTTAATCCCAGCACTCAGGAGGCAGAGGCAGGTAGATTTCTCTGGGTTGAAACCAGCCTGATCTACAAGAATTAGTTCCAGGAACACTTCCAAAGCTACAGATGAAGAGTGTTTCACAAAAAGGCATAAAAAAGATCATGTAATTTTAAATAAAAGTGGTTTAATATTGATATTTGTAATTTGCAGGCCTTGAGTTTCACAGAAGTAGGAACACTCTACTTGGCATCATGAGGAATCTTCACATAGAGGGGTTATAGGCTAATACAACAGATACATCGAAGAGAATGCCTGTCATATATAAACACATATATGCATACAACATACACATAACCATTAATCCCCTGCACAGAAATATACATACACTTTGCAAAAATGCACATAAACCTGAATATGCAGACACAAGAGACATACAGACATACTCACAAACAAAAAAGTACATACCACACACAAAAATAAGAATATCATACAAATGTGCATGCACCAACATATGCAGCTACAAACATTCTTTCAGCCACGCGTTGGTGGCGCATGCCTTTAATCCCAGCACTCGGGAGGCAGAGGCAGGCGGATCTCTGTGAGTTCAAGGCCAGCCTGGTCTACAGAGTGAGTTCCAGGACAGCCTCCAAAACAATACAGAGAAACCCTGTCTCGAAAAACCAAAAAAAAAAAAAAGATTCTTTCAAAGTCAATATTAGAATATAAGGAACCCTTATTCAATTTATTTTACAGGACTGATTTTTTTCAATTTGTTATTTATCGTTTGTTTGTTATAGCAGCATGCTCTGTAAAGTTCTGACCTCACAGACCTATTCTTTCTGGTAGCATAAAATACATATTTGCAAAATGTAATACTTGGTATATGTTGGTTCCTATCAGGAGAAGATGAATAAATTATTTTCCACCTAATATCACTGGCAGAGAAGTATCATTTTGAGTCTCTATCAGCACCATGTTAAGCCGCATCTGTTGATAAAATGGCATTTTAGAGACTCTTTAGTTTTCAGTAAAGAAAACTTTAGAATTGTGATGTAATTAAAATATACCTTATTTTGATTTTCGTTGACACATTCCTATTAGGTAATCCTTGATGCCCTGGATGTTGCCTGTAGATCAGTCTGACCTTGAACTCACCGACAGAACCACCTGCCTTTGACTCCCAAGTGATAGTAATGAACAGTTACTTCAGCCTACCTGATCTTTACTTAGGTTCTTTGAAACAGTCACTACATGTATCCTGGTTGGGCCTGGAATTGATGAGTAGAGCAGTCTGGATTTACATTCAGAAGTCTATTTGCCTCTGACTCTAGATCCCTGGGGTTAAAGTATATTCTGGCACACCACCCTGAGATCATTTTATATGAATAATTAATGTTAAAGTTGGTTGTGTTTTGAAAAGGGATAATAATAATGTGGCTAAACATTTTGGGCCATTATTACTTATTTTGTGACATGGTCTTTCGGGAGCCAAGATGACTTTGAACTGCATATTTACCTGAGTATATTCTTCTCTTGCTGTTATTACAAAAAACCAAGTTGCTGTTGAGCTTATGATTTATATATGTAAAATAATAAAATTATTGCTCATTTTTTCATGGTGCATAGGTTTAGATCCAGAGATGAAGAATAATCTTGTTTTTCATTGATACCTATGTGTATTATGTTTGGTGTATGTCCTTTTGTCCCCTGTCTATAGGAATTTATTTATTTACTTATTTATTTATTTGTTTTTTTCGAGACAGGGTTTCTCTGTGGCTTTGGAGGCTATCCTGGAACTCCCTTGGTAGTCCAGGCTGGTCTTGAACTTACAGAGATCCTCCTGCCTCTGACTCCCGAGTGCTGGAATTAAAGGCGTGGGCCACCAATGCCCGGCTATAGGACTTTATTCTAAATCATCATTATTACTCAGCTTTCCTTTCAAAAATCTTATTTAGTTTTACAGTTATGATTTTTTGTATATCTTAGGAGCCCCACTATTCTAGACAACTTTCATCTTAGAGTAATTCCCATGCTGGACTCATGCCAGGCAGATGCTCTATCACTTAACTTTTCCCTTCCTTAGAAATGATTGTTTGATATATGGTAATATTTGTCTTTTGTGTAACTTCAGTAAACAGATCAAGACCTTTGCTTAGTAAATATTTTGTAATAGTTTTTTCTTCATCTGTGTTTTTCTCACAGAAGGACAATTGTCCTTGAGATGACTTCTTAGATTTTAATGTGTGTTTTGTTTCATGTATCCTATCTTTGAATAAAAACTCGAGGATTTTGGGGGATAGCGTTGAGACTGAGTGTAAGGAAGTTTATTTCTTTTTGTCAAAAAGTCTAAATATGTTCTAGCTAAATTCCAGTTGCCCTGGTTTTCAAATTTAAAATAACTAATTAATTGGTATCTTTAAGCTATTTTCACCAGGTAGTTTACCTGGATTTCATCTATGTAGACCAAGCTGATCTTATACTTGGAGTAATTATGCTACATTCCAAGAGTTGGAGTTACATTCATGAGCTCAGTACAATATCATTTGTCTTCTAGTTATTTTTATCTGCTAATATTTATCTAAATTGTTGATTTTGAATTGCAGCAAATGTAAAATCTGATAACAAATGTACATCTTTCTTGCAGTTACACATTCATTGGTATGGACATTTCATTTTTTCAGTTTGGAAATTTGGAATTTTGAGTCAGATCACTTAAATTGAAGATAAATTTTCAGTCCAGTGTATGCAGAGAGAGATTATATGTATTTAAGTGAAACTATTATTTTTTTTGCTAACAATTACAACGTAATGGAAAGGTCCAGACAAATACAATATTGAGAAATAAAGTTTTAACCCAGGTGGTAGTGGAGCATGCCTTTAATCCCAGCAATCAGGAGGCAGAGGCAGGGGCATTTCTCTGAGTTCGAGACCAACGTGGTCTACAATAGCTAGTTCCAGGACAGCCGGCAAAGTCTCTTCATTTGCAGTCCCCAGTTCAAGCCAGAGGGATTGGTCAACACTCATTAAATGCTCTATATTTCCTTCATGATGAGAAGTTAAGCTGAGTTTTGGAATTGCAGCAGTGTCTTACCAGCACTGGATAGCAGAGGCAGGATTAGTTGTGTTCATAGAAATTCCCAACTTCATAACCTGGGGTCATGCCTGAGCTCAACATAACCTTCCCAAAATGTGAACCCAAAAATCTGGTCTGGATCCATTCACAAGAATTAATGCATCCAAGGAATTTAAGGAAGAAAATCTCTCAACTTACTGTCTCAGTTGGGATTTTTTAATGCTGTGAAGAAACACCATGACCACCACAACTCTTACAAAGAAAACACTTAATTGGGGTGGCTCACTTAATTGGGGGCAAGTTGGACACGCCTGGGGACCAGGAAACTCTCATGAAGACTGTGAGTCATGCATTATGGGAAGTCTGAAGGCTTGTGTACATGCATTCTAGGACCGCCTCTAGGATTCAAGGAAGTGTTTCCTAGCCAGCCCTATATAATAAATGTCTTCTGCAATTACTCCTTCTTTTGTAAAGCTACTTAAGATACTTCAACAAACCATGGCTTGTCAGTATCTTGTAGGAGCCCTCCTGAGATCATCTGGTGTTCTTGTCCATTTTTTTTTTTGGTTTTTTGAGACAGGGCTTCTCTATGGCTTTGGAGGTTATCCTAGAAGCAGCTCTTGTAGACCAGGCTGGTCTTGAACTCACAGAGATCCATCTGACTCCTCTGGAGTACTGGAATTAGAGACATGCACCACCACCAACCACCTCCTGTCTCATCTAAAAGTCATTGGGTAACTAAATTCCCCGAGTCCACGCCCCCCATTCAGGTTCGGATCCACAGGTGTACAACCGATTCAGTTCACAGCGTCAAAGACAGCAGTCTGGAAAAACTGAGACAAATTCTCTTATGTTGACTCACACAGCTTTCATTCCAGTCTGTTGCTCTCTGGGGCAATGAACTTGCTGTCTTGTGCATTGCACATTCAAAACTCTTAAATGACTACAACACCTCAGAGATTTAAAATTGTCCACTCGAGTCATGTAGTAAAACCTACAAAGCAGTCACAGGTAAAGGATTTCAATGTGGAGCATTGCTTCTTACTTTGGACCAAAACAGGAGGAATAGTTTACTGAGTGAACTGCAGAGAAACAAGGGAGGCAATCAGTTGCTGGAGGCATCATTATGAAAAAGGTCTTGTGTAGGAGTCAATGCCACAAAGCTACCTGCCCAACAGGGCGGGGTCAAGGTAGAGATAAAAGGAAGTGAAAGGAAAAGGGGCTTCCCCTTTTTTCTGCTGGAAGCCAGCCAGGCTTCTGACTCCCAGCTTGTGCGACTCTCTCTCTCTCTCTGGTAAATAAATATATTGTTTTCCCTATATAGTATCGAGTATCGTTATAGTCTTGTTTGTGGTATCAGTGATATTTTTGTAATTTCCCAGAATGTTTTCATTCATGTCATGTGAATGAACCGAGACCAGCTTGGAAAGTTTATCTTGAAGCAATGAATATTGAATTTACAATTAGGCAACTCTCTTATGCAGGTATGTATGTGAAATTCTGGTTGACACAGTGAAGACAGCTCTGAGGATCGTGTCACAGGCCTTTGGCTGTAACTCCATGTGTCAGCTTACAGCACAGAGTAGCTAACATTTTACATAGGAGAACATCATACTATGTCTTATTAATGGAATTCTCCCTACCAGGGAAATGCCTACTCTGTTTTAAGATCAGTATAGCTAAGTGTTCTTTCAATTATTTTCATCTCCTTGAAAAATTATTGATAACATTTTTAAAATTTCATTTTTAAATTCCTAATGCTAACATTAGTAAGTTTGAGAACCACTATGTCTCCTGTTGTTCAGGTTTGAAAATTGCTCTGAACACCTAATCCTGCTTCTGCTGCCCAGTGCTGGAAAGACAGTCATGCAACTCCTTCCAGGCTGTGCCTTAACTAGTCTCTGGGAAGGAAAACTTACCTGTGAATGAATATCTTCCATGTTCTCAAGATTTTATTGTGAATTTACAAATGAATGAGGAAACTGCATAAGAATTTCATTCACCAACTGTAAAGCAGGTGTAGTCACAGCACAGAAAGTTTGGACAAGAAGAAGGAAGAAAGATTTCCTGCTGTGACAGTAGTTGACATAAGCCATGTAGAGTCAGGTAATTGATTTTAGATGTTCCATAAATGTACAGACTCGCAATTTCTCAGTTTCCTGATCAGGCAATCAGTTTCATGTATCAGCCATTCAAAAATCTAGATAAAGTACAGAACTTATCATGAAACCAAATTACTGTAGTTACAACACTTTTGACCTAAATGATAAAATGGTTTTGCCCTGCCTAACTGTTTTTTCCTGGTTTAAAATGATAGCCCGGAGAAAAAAGTGTGAGTAGTATTTGTTGTGCACTAATTCAATCCCTAGTCTCTGGAGCACATGACCTATAATGACTGTTTCAACATTGTAATATAAGTTTTGCAATTATACATTATTTGCACTAATTCCTGCCTCCAAGAACTCCCATAACCCCTTCCTTGTGTTCTCATCCATGACCACTTTTTGTTTAACAACAGATGCTGTTTGAATGTGACGTATGCTTGGATGCATTACCTCCCAGCTATGAAGCAAAGGTTTGGCTGTGCTGAACATTAAGTGTGTAACTGAATGTGTGCACCCAGGACCCTGTGCCTTGTAAGGGGAACAGGAAGTGGTCTGGGAGATTGGAGGATTTTACTAAACTATGAATTTCCCCAATCAGGACCCTGACTGACTGTAGTGTGGAAGGGCAGAGCTGGGAGGGCCTGTGTGGTCTGAGACATTTGATCTCTGCTCACACAGTAGGGTGACTGCCAATGTCCTGAAGCACATCAGGGTTGTCCTAACTAATGAAGAACTTTGAAATACTTAAGCATCAGGAGCACCAGTGGCAGGTAGCTTACAGGTTCTTTCCAGAAATCTCCTCTTTTTCTGCTGTGGGGAGCAGTATGGAAGCCTGCAAACCATGCCATGGTGTGGGGGCCACTGTCCCCAGACCAGGAAGAGCAGGTTGGCTGAGTTATCAGAATCAAATCTGCTTGGGCTCTGATGGATCCTGAGTCAGTTTGAGGTTCTATTCATCCCTGAGTTGACCAGGGCAGTGGCCCTTGGCCTCTGATCTTTCTTGAATGTGGATTCCCTGAGGAGGGGAGGCTCTGCCATCCTGGCATGGGAGATTATGAGCTGGTAATATCACTGTCCAGTGGGCACACAGGCATTGATATTTTTGGCATTGGGAAACTGAAGTCTGGTTTTTAGAAGTTCTGGATATTATATTCTACTTCCAGGTTTGTCTTTCAAATGTCACAGATAGTTTAGAACCTGTGGGAAATGAAGGAATGGGCATCATCCTTCAGCAATACAGAATCAGAATGCTTTTAACTTTCTGCTGCTGATAGCCATCATGGTGTGATTCAGCGAAGTTCAGTTCCAGAGTACAAAAGGAGTTTCTGAGCTATAGAGGTATTTGAGTTTAGCATAGTATGTTGCAGGTGAATGGGGAAGATTTCACATCTTTTGACATCATCCTGGTGGAAGGAAGCAGACATTAAATTATTCTTCACAGTGTTTATTTTTTTTTATGCATCATTGATGCTGGCTTTCCCTGAAACCACAAGGGGGCACGAGGAGCTCTAGAGTCAAAGAAGTATCTGGAGATCACTTACCTTTGCTGGGAGGGATCTAGGGCAGGGCGACTCTCTGGATGAAATATCGCTATTTGTAGTGTCAGAGAATTAACAGTTTAAGGGTCACCGTTAATTTTGTTGGAGTTGTAAAACCTGTATTTCTTTCATTTCTGCGCACATTAGAACAGTTAGCTCTGTTTGGATGAGTTTCCTTTGGTCTAATTGTTAGAGTTGATTTTCCTGGTTTTGTTCATGTTTTTTTTCTCTACATCCTCTATTCTTTTGCGTATATTGTACTCTACTGGACAGTCACTAGAGTTTTTTTGTTTTTGGTTTTTCGACACAGGGTTTCTCTGTGGCTTTGGAGGCTGTCCTGGAACTCGCTTGTTAGTCCATGCTGGTCTCGAACTTACAGAGATCTGCCGCCTCTGCCTCCCGAGTGCTGGGATTAAAGGCGTGCACAACCAATGCCCGGCCAAGAAACCCTGTCTTGAAAAACCAAAAAAAAAAAAAAGAAAAGAAAAAAGAAAATGCCTACTAGTCAGTAGTGGCACATGCTTTTAATCCCAGCACTTGAGAAGCAGAGGCAGCTGGAAATCTTTGAGTTCAAAGCTAGCCTTGTCTCCAAAGCAATTCAGGACTGCCTCCACATTTACGTCTCTTTCTCTTTCTGTCTCCCTCTGCCTCTCTGTCTGTCTCAGGTTTTTGGAGACAGGGAATCTCTGGGTAGCTTTTTAGTTAGACTGGCCTCAAACTGACCAAATTCTGCCTGTTTCTGCCTCCTGAGTGCTGGGATTACAGAGTCATAGGATCTCTGAGTTATCTCCTCAGACAGAATCTTCACAAATGGCCTAGAACATTTTTTTTTGGTTTTTGAGACATAGTTACTTTGTGGATTTGGAGGCTGTCCTGGAACAAGCTCTTGCAGGCCAGGCTACACAGAGATCTCCCTGACGCTGCCTCCCAAGTGCTGAGATGAAAGCTGTGTGCCATCACCACCTGGCTGTGTCAGGGAAACTTTATGACCAGCAATTAGGAAAGAAATGTTATCAGGAATGGTGGACAGTTACTTCCTCTTCTCTGAGTGCAGGGGCTCAGGTTCCAGTCATTATTATAGGTAACCAATTTATGGGTTAACAATGGAAAATTTAAAAAACTGTGGGGAAGTTTGAGGTACAGTTAAGTAAATTTGTATCTATAATCATCATGTTCCCTTTGTATGTGAGTTTCCATTTGATTTAGCATCTCAACTTAGAATAGGGTGACATAGTCTTTCCTTTATTACTTCCTACTGCTTTAGGCATGCTGTTGACTGGGACCACTGAGACGGCTGACATTCTAGTCAAAAGCAAAAAGGTGATTTAGGAAATGATGCATTTATAGGAGACTTCTAGTTCACAGACTCTGCTGAAGTTACGGGAATGTTCACATCTGCTGGACTGGCTCATATCCACAGCAGGTCTAGGTCTAGCAGTCTTTAGGAACAGGCTGTAGTCAACAGCACTGATGTTCATGTGCCTGTAGTGGCAATCAGTTGAGGCATGTTTAAAATGGGAACAGAATTTAAAACTTATATACTTTTTTTTGGTTTTTTGAGACAGGGTTTCCCGGTGGCATTGGAGGCTGTCCTGGAACTCACTCGGTAGACCAGGCTGGCCTCGAACTCACAGAGATCTGCCTTCCTCTGCCTCCCAAGTGCTGGGATTAAAGGCGTGGGCCACCAACGCCCAGCTTAATTGGAACTCTTAGGCCCATAGTTTTACTGATCAAGAAGGATAGGGGTCACAAGACCAGGGAAAAATATCCTATCCTCAGGAACAGACAGGTGGGATAACAGAAGCTGTACTCATCTTGAGTCCTTTTGACCTGTGAGAAGTGGATCCAAGCTTTATGACTTTTGTTCCTATGAAACCTATATGGACTTTATCATATAAAAGCACATAAAAGTTTAGACATATTATCATTATCAATCTGTACTGAAATTCACATTTAAAGAAAAGCAGATCTGTAATTACATTTATACTTTGAGTGCTAGCAAGAACTACAAATTTGTGTTAGAAACTTTTTCTTCTGTCTAGAGAGATTCAGGCAGACATTGGACAGAGGTGCCTTAGGCATGATGAAAAACCCTTTACACTTATACTTAGATGACAACCAACATAAATATTAAAACCTTGATCTTGTGATTGAACAAAACGTATCTCTGTTCTACCAGCTTATTAGAGCTTTACTAAATATTAAGCTCTGAACGTTTATATTTTAAATAATTTTTCTGTATTTTGGACTTATATATCTTTATATCCTTATTGATGGGTTTTATTAAGGCTGCCTGATGCAGTGTCCTGAAGCCTTTCCAAAGCCCGAACCATGTTACAGTTGAGTGCCTTTCTCACTGGTCGGCATTATTACAATCTGTGGTGCTCATAATCTTCTGTAGTGATGTTGGGTCATTGTCAGTGTCTGGGATTCTATGATATTTAAAGCTTTTTTTCAAAATGTTTAATGCCATATTTTGTAGAACTCTGTAGCAATAGAAGTCTGCCTAGGTAAATCTGACCACTTGATTTTAGTTACTTGTTTTAAGTTTAACATTTGAAAACATGTACAGGGTAATGAGTTAGGTTTATCCCCTTTATTATTGATTAGTATTTAACTTGACTATAACCAACAAACTTGTTTATTTATTTATTTATTTATTTTTGTTTTTTGAGACAGGTCATAGTCTAACTGTATCAAATGAAATGATCAGCTCAAATTTGGTTAGCATATGGTGCTAATGGCTGTGATCTTAACTTTCAGCCCTTTGATTTAAGTATAAACATTAACAAGATAGCATAAGAACAACTATCTTATAACCTTATAAATTTAAACATTTTAAAAACTTTTTAAAAACAATTAGAAAATCCTCCTATTCCACTTTGTAATATCAAAAAGAAAGCAAGCTATATGTCTTTAAAACTATTAACACATAGATAACTGCTAAATTTATGTTATCAATCCACAGTGTTGTTAGTTTTAACATTTTTTTTTGGATTTTCGAGACAGGGTTTCTCTGTTTTGTTTTGGAGGCTGTCCTGGAACTCACTCTGTGGTCCAGGCTGGCCTTGAACTCACAGAGATCTGCCTGACTCTGCTTCCTGAGTGCTGAGATTAGAGGTGTGTGCCACCACTGCCCAGCTAGTTTTAACCTTTTAACTTGTTTTAATTTTTGACAGACTGAATAATAAACGTTTAAATGTCATCTGTATCAAAAAGACAACTGAATTCATGGTAATATGCATCTAATGACCAGATAAAGTTTGATCCATATCCATAATTGACTGGCTGCTCTTGTTAGCATTAGATAGGAAAAAATATCTAAACCATTTTTCTTTTAGCTCTGTGTAACAAAACTTGCATTTATAAGAGAAAATACACATACACCTTTTTAACAAGTGTATATAATTTTCTTTTGAGAAATAAACAAAACTTTGAAACAGAATTAACCTGACATGTTCAAAAGTTTTAAACCTTAGTAACATTTTTTTGCATTTAGTAATTACAAATGTGATAGTTTACAGTCAAAGGTTTTCATCCTCCTCTGACACGTTTATATCTTCTCTTCAACCCTCTTTCTTTCATTTTAATTTTTTTATATTTCCTTAGGCTCTTTCTCTGAATCCCTCAGACATCCCTATCTTAGAAAAATTTCTCCTTTTCTCTTTGTCTCATTCTTTTCCCCTATAGCAAATTACTGTTACATGGGGGCAGGTTGTGGGTGCATGGCTGACATGAATGCCTTAACTTCTCATTTTTCTATAAATCCTGAGTGAGCTTTCTCGGTGTGGTGCCTTCCTCTGAGCTTCTCTGCAGTCTGAGCTCTCTCAACTGTTTGCTCCTTGTACTGTTTATGTGGGGTTTACCAGCTCTTCTTCTATGTTTTTTTAACACCTTTATAAATGTCTTACCTCCTAATGACTCTGCTGGGTGTAGCCAATCCTTTTTCATGTTATACATTTTATTCCCAGAGAAGTAGAGTCTTCCTCTCAGCACCTGAAGCTCTTTCTGATGCTCTCTGTGCTGCTTTGGTGTATTCTGTTGACATCTGAATTTGCTCCATTTGACCTGCCCTCCATATCCATAGTTTTATACTATTTTGTCTTCTTTGCATCAGACAGATCATACCCAATCTGCACACAGCCATCACTTCTATGCACCATCTGAAATTTAGTGTTATTTCTCCACCTCAATCCTCAGCAGGAAACAATGTTGGCAATGCATTCCTTGTCCCTGTCAGGAAAACTTTATACAGGTCTTTGTTTTAACCTATACCACCCCCCTCTTTTTCTTAATTAACAATAATTTGTACCAACTTTTTAAAATGATGACAAATAAATGTAACCCATTGTGTTTAAATGACTAAAACCCATATATATTTTTTTCCTGTAGAAGCAAAAGCATCCTTTTTAAAACATATTGTATCTTTGAAATTTAATTTAATGTTAAAATTTCCTATAGCATACAGACTGGTATAATTTAACATAATGTGGCTTAGGAAGAAAGGGGACAGCACCGGAGGACACAAAGTGTACTTGGCTGTCAGTGTTTCTCAAAACAATTTTCTATTATGATAACCAATAATAATTTGTAATCAACCCTTAATTCTGAATGACTACAGCAGCCTTGGTGGAAGGAAATCTCGCGAGAGTGTCCTGACTCGGCCTCCAATAGGCTGCCACTTTACAACACGAAGTTGAGCCTGTTTGCCTAAGATTGGGCAACTTGTTGAGACAGGATGTAGGAATCCCATCTGCTAGCATGGGAGGGAGGAATGAGGAGCAAGTAAGCTAGTGAGTGACAACTTTGGGGACTTTGTCTTACTACTGGCAGCATGGCTACTAAAGTTCCACATATGCCTTGTTGGCCTCATGAGCAGGCACGAGCCACACCTGCTGTAGTCCTGCTCTCTGTGCTCCACTGGTCAACACTGCAGGAGCAACACTGGGCAACATGCCACGCCCACAGTGCTTCCTGGTTCTGAGAATGTGGCAAGGGTTTTGGGAGTGATGACACAGAGACCAATCAGCAGTGTAAAGAAAACTTTAAGCAGGCCCCAAGAAGCCTCAAGAAAATGTCCAAAGTATGGCTTCCCTCAGGAAAAGATTCCACTCCCTTCCTAACCCGTCTGGTTCTGCTCTGACACCAGTGACTGAGGTGGGTGGGTCAGGAAGAGGCAGTTATTCTTTGGAAAGGTCGAGGTCAGGGCATTCCAGTGGGTGAGCCGTTTTCAGGAATTTATTGCTCAGGTAAACATTTCTTATGGACACCTGATTGTTTTCAGTAAACATGTTTTTAGTAAACATTGTCTTACAGCTGCCTGCCCCCAGGCTGATGGGGAAGTGAGCCTCTGGCAAATGTCTGTTTTCCCACTCAACACTCCCTGATGGCACCCCCCTTCCATTAATCACAGGCCTGCTGTGACCACCTGGGCCCCACATACTGCTAGACCCTCTGTGGCCTCAGTTTCCCAGGATCAGATGGCCAGCTGGATGCACTTAGACTTGGAGTCCACCAGTCCCTTGGCAAGCCCAGTGGGTGGCCTATGATCATCTTTCTCTGGAGACTTTTTCACCTGTGCAGCTATCACACACAGAGGACACATGGAGGATCCTTGTGCCCTGTGGCCCCAACAGAGAGCTGTCTGCCTTCAAGGAAGGAGATTTGGGCAAATCCTGCTCAGCACAAGATCCCACTCCATGACAAGCCCCAGGTCAGCTGACTCTTAGTGCCCAAACCCACCCCTGCCCATTCTAAGGTGACTTCTTGGCAAGGCAGTTCAGGCTTCACTTGGTACCTCTGTGCAGCTAGGAGCCAGGGTTCATGTGATCTGTGAGGCTGTAACTTCCCTCCTGCAGCCACAGCAGCAGGAAATTCTCTTTTTTTCAAAGGGGATTAAGTGGTCTGTTCCTTTAGATTCTGTCCTGAGTCAGCAAGACAAGACAAGACAAACAGATGAACAAATAAACACAGCACTGAAACAACGAAGAAAGGACTCCTACTTAGTTTCCTAGATTTACCCAGACAGTCCACAATTGACCACTATTTTACCTAGAGAAGTCCTCAATTGGAACCCTATTTTACCTAGAGAAGTCCTCAATTGGAACCCTATTTTACCTAGAGAAGTCCTCAATTGGACCCCTATTTTACCTAGAGAAGTCCTCAATTAGAACCTTATTTTACCTAGATTGCAGGATTGATTCAACTCTTGGTTGAATCCTGCCCCAGATAGGAAGTCAGGATGTCTGCTGGCTTCCCCAGGCCTGTCCTTTTTGGCATGGCTGCCAAGCTCTATGCCTTCTACCTATTACCTGTTTAGCTAGCATACCTAGATGCCTGAAAGTACCTTGATTCATAGATTAGAACATACACTCAACAGACATGTAAAGAGAAGCTTTTTCTTTGGGAGGAGCCTTCCAGCCATCCTGGTTCTAGAGCCACATCAGTCCCAAATAAACACACAGGAGGCTATATTAATTATGAAGCTGCTGGCCTTGCTTGTTTCTTACTGGCTAGCTCTGACTTAAGTAATTACCCCATAATTGTTAATCTAAGTATGTCTCTTACCGGAGAATAGTTTCCGGGCTTCCTACCCCATGGCGTTACATGTCGACTCTCTGTGTTTCTCCTTCCCAGAGTCCTCCTGGACTCCTAGTCTCTCCTATCTAGATACCCTATTGGCCAGACAGTGCTTTATTGACAAATGCACAGGACCTCCCAAACACAGACAGACTTGAAACATTTACTCAGCCAAATCATTGGGGTTGAAACCCTCAGAGTTCTAAGCCGGCCGTTGGTGGTACACACTTTTAATACCAGCACACGGGAGGCATAGGTAGGCAGATCTCTGTGAGTTCCAGGCCAGCGTGGTCTACAAAGTGAGTTCCAGGACAGCCTCCAAAGCCACAGAGAAACCCTGTCTCGAAAAACAAAACAAAAAAAACAAAAACAAAAACAAAAAAGAAACCCTCAGAGTTCTAAGTCCTGGGAGACTCCTGCTCTTCATGGTCAGGGAATCAAAATGTTGTGCCAGGTTTGCAGAATTTGAGAGATGAATCCTAGGAGATGACACTCTGATGCAAAAGCAAGAGGTTCCATTTGTTGTTCAAGGTGGTCAAATGGGATCTCTTCAAATGCAGAGGAAATGAGATGCCAGCCAGCCAAAAATAGGAGCATTTACGGGACAGATCTTTAGTTTGAAGGACACAAATTTCATGGTTTCCATGGTTACTTAAGGTCATACAAAGTACAGAGTAAAGCAGTAACTATATATATAAAACAAGATACATTTGAGTGAGCTAAAACTGGTTATGGGCTCACAGGGTTACAGGTCCATAGGGACTGTCAGCTATTCCCTGGGCCAAGGGATCTTTACAACTGGTAGGGACCCTTTATGATCAGCAATCAGGAAAGCAATGTTAGCAGGAGTGGTGGACAGTTACCTCCCCTTCTCCGAGAGCAGTGTGTCAGCCACAAGACATGGCACTCCTGATTTAATTACTTAAGTTTCCCTTTACCATCAGAAGTTCCCTTTCTTTGTATAGATTTGCTCCCCAGTTTTTTTTTATTTTAATATTTTTTATTTTCCATTTTAAATTTAGATAAGAAACAAGGTTGCTTCACAAGTCAGTACGAGGTCCCTCTCCCTTTCCCTCCCCTCCTCCCGTGCCCTCCCCGCATCCCCCCCCCGTTATCCCCTCATTCCCCCAGGGAGGGTGAGGCCCTCCATGGGGGTGTCCATAGTCTGTCATTTCATATAGGGCAGGGCCTAGACCCTTTCCCAAGAGTTCAGGGTGAGAGTGCACCTCACATTGTTCTATGGGAGTCCAAAGTCCGTGTGTATACTTGGTATGGGTACTGATCTGCTGCCCAAGGCTCAATAGATTACCTAGGCCTCCTCACTGACACCCAGATTCAGGGGGTCTTGATCAGTCCCATGCTGGATTCCCAGGCTGATGCCTGGGATTCTAGAGTTAACCTTTGTCTGGTCAGCTGTTTCTGGGGTTAAACCAGCCCAGTCTTAATCCCTTTGATCATCAGTCCTCCCTCTCTGATACTGGCTTTCTTGAGTTCAGCTCAGTACTTAACCAGCCACTAAATGTAGTTTCTGTTTCCCAGACTCTCTGGCCATAGGATTGTAGGCTGGCACTCCCCAGATCTATGTCTAAAATCCATATATGAGAGAGTACATGCCATGTTTCTCTTTTTGTGACTGGGTTACCTCACTCAGGATGGTTTCTTCTAGTGTCATCCATTTGCCTGCGAATCTCATGATTCCATTATTTTTTTCTGCTGAATAGTACTCCATTGTGTAGATGTACCACATTTTCTCTATCCACTCTTCGGTTGAGGGACATCTAGGTTGCTTCCAAGTTCTGGCTATTACAAATAAAGCTGCTATGAACATAGTGGAACAGACATCTTTGTTATATGAATGGGCATCTTTTGGATATATGCCTAAGAGTGCAGTTGATGGGTCTTGTGGTAGGTTTATTCCCATTTTTCTGAGGAATCTCCATACTGCTTTCCAAAGTGGCTGAACCAGTTGGCACTTCCACCAGCAATGGAGGAGTGTCCCCCTTTCGCCACATCCTCTCCAGCATAAATTGTCATTGGTGTTTTTGATTTTAGCCATTCTGACAGGAGTGAGATGGTATCTCAGAGTTGCTTTGATTTGCATTTCCCGGATGGCTAAGGATGTTGAGCACTTTCTCAAGTGCCTCTCAGCCATTTTAGACTCCTCTATTGAAAACTCTCTATTTAGTTCTGCAGCCCACTTTTTAATAGGGTCCTTTGCTGTTTTGGAGACTTGCTTCTTGAGTTCTTTGTAAATTTTGGAGATCAACCCTCTGTCCGATGTGGGATTAGTGAATATTTTTTCCCATTCTGTGGGCTGCCTTTTTGTCTTGCTGACTGTGTCCTTTGCCTTACAGAAGCTTCTCAGTTTCAGTAGGTCCCATTTATTAATTGTTGATCTTACTGCCTGTGCTACTGGTGTTATGTTCAGGAAGCTGTCTCCTGTACCAATTCGTTCAAGGGTACCACCCACTTTCTCTTCTAAGAGGTTCAGTGTGGCTGGATTTATGTTGAGGTCTTTGATCCATTTGGACTTAAGTTTTGTGCATGGCGATAGACATGGATCGATCTGCATTCTTCTACATGCCAGTCTCCAGTTATGCCAGCACCATTTGTTGAAGATGCTTTCTTTATTCCATTGTATATTTTTAGCTTCTTTGTCAAATATCAGATGTTCGTACGTGTGTGGGTTAATACCCGGGTTTTCAATTCGATTCCATTGGTCTACCTGTCTATTTTTGTGCCAATACCAAGCTGTTTTCAGGACTATAGCTCTATAATAGAGCTTGAGGTCAGGGATGGTGATGCCTCCGGACGTTGCCTTGTTGAACAGGGTTGTTTTGGCTATCCTGGGTCTTTTGTTTTTCCATACAAAATTGATTATTGTTCTTTCAAGGTCTGTGAAGAACTGTGCTGGGATTTTAATGGGGATTGCATTGAATCTGTAGATTGCTTTTGGCAGGATTGCCATTTTTACTACATTGATCCTACCTATCCAAGAGCATGGGAGATCTTTCCATTTTCTGAGGGCTTCTTTAATTTCTTTCTTTAAAGATTCAAAGTTCTTACGATACAGGTCTTTCACTTGTTTGGTTAGCGTTACGCCAAGGTATTTTATGTTGTTTGTGGCAATTGTAAAGGGTGATGTTTCTCTGATTTCTCTTTCAGCCCTTTTATCATCTGTATATAGTAGGGCTACTGATTTTCTTGAGTTGATCTTGTAGCCTGCCACTTTGCTGAAGGTGTTAATCAGTTGTAAGAGTTCCCTGGTAGAGTTCTTTGGGTCACTGATGTAAACTATCATATCGTCTGCAAACAGTGAAAGTTTGACCTCTTCCTTCCCAATTTGTATCCCCTTGATCCCCCTTTGTTGTCGTATGGCAATAGCTAGAACTTCAAGTACCATGTTGAAAAGGTATGGAGAGAGTGGACAGCCTTGTTTTGTTCCTGATTTTAGAGGAATTGCTCATTTGTGATCCCTCAGACCTGGCTAACAAGTTCATTCCTTTATCAGAATTAGAGCCACTTCCTTGAGATTTTGATGTATATTGAAGACCAGCTGAGAAATTCAGCCTCATGAACAGAAACATTTGAGTCTTCCAATTCTTGTTGGAAGGCAACCATTTTTGCACTATCAGGACCAACACCTAAGACATAGTAATAAATCCCTTTCCACATATATGTAGTGATTCAATCTACCAGTCTCATTGATGTAGACAACAATGAATATTGCAATTGTGGTTTTTATTTTTTCAACTCCCCCTGAGGAAGATGTGCTGGCTAGCAATAGTGATCATAAACACATTTTTCCTTGATTCATTGTTCTCTAAGTATTCAACATTCCATTGAAGGCTACTCTGTATTCCTATTCATTTGTCAACAGTTTGCTCTGAATTTCAGGAATATAACTCCTAAAACAATGGAGCCATTATCCAGTTTTCTAATGGGAGAAAGTCCCATTATCTTGTTTGTGATCTAGTTCCTGAGTTTCTTTCATGGTTTGCTGAAGTGAGTATAGCAACTGGATAAAAAGCAAGTTCAGGTCACCTGACCTCAGTGAGGAGCCACATAAGAAAACTTTCCTACTGTTTCCTGAAATTGCTCTTTAGTTGTCAATATTTCTCTCTCACCGTTGTGACAGAAATGCACTGCACTACATATAGTACAGAGGACTGTAAAAGTTTGCTGGCTGCTCTGTGTTCAGAAAAAAGAAGAGGAAGTGCCTATGGAGATCAGGGAGAGAGCTGGGTTTCCTGTTCCAGACTGAAGCAAATGCTATTGTAATGCATATCTCTTCTGATATAGAAAATGTCTCTGCGTGGGTTGGAAGACAGGATCTGGAATCATTGTACTGTATCTCCTTTTGTTTGTTTGATTGTTTTTAGAGGCAGGGTTTCTCTGTGGCCTAGGATGCTGTCCTGTACCTAGCTTTTTTAGCCCAGGCTAGACAAAAACTCACAGAGATGCACCTTCCTCTTCCTCCCACGTGCTGAGATTGAAGGCATGCACAATCAACACCCTGCCTGGTCTATGTCTTAAAGCACAGTCTAACCCTTTGGGAGAGGCACTTGTCACTCAGGCTTCACGAACCAATCAAGACATCCAGGCAATCTGCCACTCAGAAATTGTGCTGGGTCCTTCCTGTTGCTGTCTTCAGGCTTTGCTTTGCAGAGAATCTGTTGTAGCAGTCTTGCTGGCTGTGCTGTGAGTGCTGCTGTAGGCGGCTTAGCCAAGAGGAGCAGGAAAACCAAGACATGGTGAGTTTGGGGCTACTATCCAGAGACTGGGAGAACTGCCTGGTCAAGCCATAGGAGCCAGCTTGGAGGGTCCTCCCATGGCTGTTTGGGCGTAAGTGGCCAGAGGCTGAGTTCCCTATGTTCCTGCCTGGTCTTGTGGTGTGCATGGTCCTGATGGCCCTGTTTGGCCTGGTTTATTTCCATGTAATTTTAAAGGTCCTGCATGGTCTTTGACATTATCTGAGTCAGCTGGCAGACTCTGAGTGTGTTCACTCTGCTGGCTGTGCCTGTGAAGATCATTGGGTGTGGGACTGTGCTTTTAAATATGCTTGTTGACACGCTATTAAATGCAGGTGACCTTAGTGCTTGGGATGTCGTTATAAAACACAGATTTGTCAAACTGAGAATCCTGGTCTCTTTAGTATCTTCCAGAAGTTCTGCATTTTGAATGTTTAATATTTAGGTTTTGAAATCTTGTGGAGTTAATTGTGTGGAGCTTGACAACAATATTCCTTGTGTAGCAGAGCATTCCACTGCTACATTGTGATATGGAAGTGTAGATGTGATGGCAGTAGAATTGATCTTCATAGGAGACATTAAGTTACTAAATAGAATTTAGGTCATGGAGGACTGCATCCCAAATACTCCAAAACCAAGTAGTAGGCTAACAAAGACTGTTAGATTACAGTATGATAAGACATAAATGTTTGCTCCTGAGGTTTAACCAGCTATATTCCAATACCAAAGGAAATATAGCCATTTTAACAGCAATGGAAAAGCCATTCCCTCCATTAAAAAGCTGTCCTGTAAATGATGCTCAAGGGACTATTATAGGGTCATCACCAATATTAAGTTCTGCCATTCCATAAATTTATATTAATGCTAGAAAAGATTCATCTACAGTCTTTTGCAAAGCAGTTTTGTGTCTAAGTTTCCTATATTGATTGAGTGGATTTGAACCCTGTCTGTAGCCCCACAGTGTTTTGCTCTTGTAATCCTGACAAACCATGATGAATATTGGATTAAAAATCTGCAGCCTCTCAGAATCTTTTTTGTTTTTTTCGAGACAGGGATTCTGTGTGGGTTTAGAGGCTGGCCTGGAACTTGCTTGGTAGTTCCAGCCTGGTCTTGAACTTACAGAGGTCTGCCTGCCAATGCCTCCCAAGTGCTGGGATCAAAGGTGTGTGCCACTAATGCCCGGCTCTCTCAGAGTCTTAAAATGACTAGTTGGAGTCACATTTTGGATTGCCTGTCACAGAATAGTGAAAGGCATGATGCTTGAAGCATGGTTTTCCCCTTCAAGACAGAAAAGGGGAAACAGTGCACTGTGCACTCTTCAGGGAGAAACAAATGAGATGGTAGCAAGATCATAGTCTGAAGTTGAAGACAGTGAGATTCAGGTTCTACCTTATGAAGTAGGACTAATGGGGAGTGGTGAATAACTTTTTCTGCCTACAATTTCCTTGCATGCATTCTTTCCATGTGAATGAAAAAAGACATAATTGGTGTGTGTATATGTGTGCAATCCTGGATGACTCAGTTAAGTCAACTCAGTGGTTTACAAAATAGTTCTCACAGGCTAATACTTGACAAAGGATATAGTCAAGCAGTATCTTATTACTGACATTCTCTCTATCAGAGAATTACCTATTCCATTTCAAAGTGATTATAGCTAATGTTCTTCTAAAGATTATTGCCCCACACTATATAATTCGGGATTTCTTTAGACACCTAATATTGCCTCTATTGCTTACTGCTGTAAAGACAGTTCTGCCAATCCTTCCTTACCTGGACCTTGACTACTTTGAAGGAAGGAAAAAAGGATCAGTGAATGAGGCTCCACAACTTCTCCAAATTTTATGGTATAATTACAAATGAAGCTGACTCTGTGTAAGAACTGAGTTCATTGGCTAACTGCAAAACATGTTTAGTCACAACAGCCAAAGCCATGGGAAAGAAAAAAGATGAATTCTTTTCTGTTGTGACATTTGTTGTCTTTAAAAGTGAGTAGTGAAGTGGTAAATTTTAGACAATCAACAAATTTTTGACTGATTATTTGTTCGGTTAACTGACCAAGCCATCAAGAAGTTGGGTAAAGATCAGAATTCCTGGGCTTTGAGAGAAGGTTCAGAGTTTAAGAGCTCTGACTGCTCTTCCAGAGGTCCTGTTTTTAATTTCCAATAGACACATGTTGGTCACAATCATCTATAATGAGATAACCAAATTACTCTAGTTACAGTAATTCAATATATTAGCAGTATTGGATAAAATGCTGTGGCGTTTCCTAGTAAGATTGTGTTTTCCAGGTTAAAATGTATATCCCTAAGAAATTATATGGATGGTACTTGGTATGCTTTCATAAAAATCTAAGTGTCTAGAGCCCATGGCCATAAAGCCTGTTTCACCTTTCTTACAGGTATTTTGTATTATAGTTACATTATTCCCACTATCTCTTTTCTGCCTCCAAGCCACTTCCCTCAGACTCTTCATTGTGTTCTAATACATCACCTTTTTTCCTAATTTTTTTCTCAGTTGTCAACATGACATAGCCTAGTGACATCTGAGGGAACATGGATTGAAGGTGTACCTTCATCAGAATATGTGATTGCTGTGTAAGAGAGGTTGTGTTCATTATGACTGTTGTTTGAAGTCTCTTCCTTTGTGTTGGCCATATCCCTAATCAGTTTGGCCTGGGCTGGTTAAGGGAGTGAGCCTAGCATTAGAAAATGACAAAGCAGCAGAGATAGCTAGGACGCAATGTTTCCTCATGGTTTACCTTTCTTTATTGCTTGAGTCTCTATGCTAAGTACCCACAAGGATGGACAGTGACATAGTGATATCAACCAAATAACCTGTTCATGACCTGAGTAGATTTGGTTATAGAATTAGATCAGAGAAAGAGAGAAGAATGAGAGTTAGAACAAAATATGAGGAATCAAAGGTGATTTTCTTGTAGTTGTTTTGCAATCTCGCCCAGGGATGCCACTGACTCATTACAGCTTTCTTCTCAGGTCCTGAGTGCTGGGGTAATGTGTCATGTTAGGTTAGGAGAGCTAGGGACACTGCCTCTAGTAGAGTTAGAATTCAAAGTTATTCAGCCATTGTGAGCTATATACCAAAGTCTGCAGAGACTTAGGTCATTTTTTTACAACCATTGTGACTTTACAGCTTTTGGGGTGATGATGTGGAGTATTTATAAACAAATACCCAACCAGTTTGGAGTAATGGCAATCAAATTTGGCTTCTTGTCAAGATTGCAAAAAGTGCTTACTCCAGCTCACATAACATCATCTTATATACTGTGATTATAATAGTTAGAAGATGGGTCCTAGAAAATAGAATTTTAAAGAAAAAATGGTTTAATGTTTTTTAATGTGCAGCTCTAGAGAGTTTCACAAATGAACTCTCTACTTGGCAACATGAGAAATTTTCATGGTAGATGGGTTACTTGCTAATACATGTATTCTGTATATTTTAGTGTTTGAGGTCTTCCCAGACACCTGCCTGTATCAATGAATGATATTATAATTTTATACACCTTAAATTGCCAACTTCATTCTGTGGCAAATGTGTCTCCCTAATGTCTGGCAGTAGAGGAGTTCAAATTTGTTTAAGCAACTACATAGAACACACATAGAACATTGGATATAGTAAATTTTAGTAATTGTACCAATTCTTGCTTTAGATAAATGTACTTTCACAACTAAAATCTTCCCACACATGAGGATGCCCTAAGATGCTTCAATTTCTTTTCTTTTTTTAAAGTATTTTGTTATTTAAGTTAGAAACAAGCTTGTGCCACATGTCAATCCCAGCTCCCTCTCCATCCCCCTCTCCCCTCCTCTTCCCACTAGGCCCCCTAGTACCCCACCCAATCTCCACTTTGATCCCCAATGAGGGTGAGGACATCCATGGTGGATCTACAATGTCTGTCATTACATCCAGGGAAGTGACTAGGCCCTCCCCCAAGAGTCCAGGCTGAGATAGCATCCCTTAATTTGGGATGGGCACTCAAAGTCTATTTGTACAACAAGGAAAAATACTACCCAAGGCCCCAAAGACAACCTAGGCCTCCTAACTGTCACCTACATACATGGGGTCTGGGTCAGTCCCATGCTTTCTACACAGGGTACAATTTCTTGTATGTTTGAAAATCAATCACAGAGGACAGCATGATTGTATTGACTTTATGTGCCTGCTATTTTTATGAAGTTTATTTACATATATTTGTGATTCATTAGGAAAAAGCTTGTTGTTGTAAAAGTTCAATAAACTTATATGGCAGAGAGAACCAAGTGCTTTAACTTGTTCTTGAGTGCATTGGTTTGGAGACTTTCTGTGGAAAAAGACTTTTAGTTTTCTATTCTTGGTTTTATAGTCTTGTCTCTCATTATTTCTTGGCACATGTGTGTTTTCCAGTAGTTACTGTCATCAACATTGCATTTGCAATAACATTGAAGTTAGTGCAGTGATTGATGCATTGGTTTTGGGTTTTCAAAAACTTCTCAAGTATTATTGTTGCTCTGTCCTAGTTAGCTCCAGGCCTCAATATATTAAAACCTACAGTCATCTGTGGGAACATCAGCTAAGGAAGTTCACCCATGAGAATGCCTGCTTGCTATACCCTGATAGATTCTTTTGATTGGTGATTGGCGTGTGGAATCCTTTACACAGTGGGTGAAACATACCTAAGAAAATAGCCTGCTCTGAATAAGACAGCAGGCTGCAAATGAGACAATGCACAGTAGGTGAGAAAGCCAGGAAACAAAGTTCACTCAAGGATTTTGCCTGCAGTTGCCAACTTGAATTTCTATCCTAACCTTACACAGTGATAGACAGTGATATGACAGAGTCATTTAAAAAATCCCATACATTACCTGAGATGCTTTTGGTTAGAGAATTTAACTATAACAGCAAAGAAGCAAGTTAGAACAAAAATGGCACTCTAACCATGATTTTGTTGTTTGGCAGAAATAGTAAATTCTATTTTGGGTGAGTGTGGATGATATCAGGTCTTTGGATGGCAAATATTTTAGTAAGTGCTACACATAAATTAATCAGCTGCTTTCAAAATACCTGGAAGTTGGGCACATTCAGGGGAATGACAGGTAGTGGAGGTTCAGATCCTTTGATTTCAATGGGAAATAAATTCCTTGGTAAATTAAACTTATGGGTAATTTGTGTAATAATATGGGCACTAACATTTCTTTTTTTTTAATCATTTTTCATTTAATTTTAAATAGCTTGATTTACATGTCAATCCCAGTTCCCTCTCCCTCCCCTCCTCCCGCACTCCCCTTCCACCCTCCCTCCCACCCTATTGCCAAATCCTTCCACATAGGGGATGTCTAGAGTCTATCATTTTACTCTTGGTAGGGTCAAGGCACTCCCCTAAGAGTCCAGGCTGAGAGAGCATCTCTCTTTGTGCTATAGGCACATGAAGACAGATTGTATACCAGGGATAGACACTGATCCACAGCTCAGAGCCCCATAGGTTGCCCAGGCCTTCTCACTGACACTCACATTTGGGGGGTCCAGATCAGTCCTATTCTGGCCTCCCCACTGTCGGTCTGGGGTCCAAGAGCACTCCCCTGTTCAGATCAGCTGTCTCTGCTGGTTTTGCCAGCCCATTCTTTGCCAATTTGCTCATCACTCCTCTCTCTCTGTCACTGGGTTCCTTGGGTTCAGTTCAGTGCTTAGTTGTGTGTTTGCCTCTGCTTCCATCAGTCCCAGGATGAAGGCTCCCGGATAGTTATAGACATCAAGTTCATTATCAGGAATGGGCATTCGAGGTGGTCCTTCCACTATTGCTTAGCTTGCCAATTGATGTTATACCTTTAGATCACTCGAGGTCACTCTGGTGCCTGATCTGTCTTCGATCCTATGATTCCCTCTTCCCCCTATTTTACCCCCACCCCCTCAACTTCTTGTTCCCCCATGACCAACTCCCTTCCTCTTTACCCCCTCTATTCTTCCCATGTCCCACTACCCCCCCTCGCCCTGTTCCCCATCCATTCAGAGGATCTTGTCTCCATCCTCTTCTCTTGGGTACTATGCATATATGCATATCTTTTAGGTTCTTTCCTGTTTCCCAGACTCTCTATCTGTGGAAGTGCAGACTGGCACTATCCTGATCCATATTTAAAATCCATATATGAGTGAGTACATACCATGTTTGTCTTTTTGCGACTGGGTTACCTCACTCAGGATGGTTTCTTCCAGTGCTATCCATTTCCCTGTGAATTTCAAGATTCCATTGTTTTTTCTGCTGAGTAATACTCCATTGTGTAAATGTACCACATTTTCTCTATCCACTCTTCAGTTGAGGGGCATCTAGGTTGCTTCCAGGTTCTGGCTATTACAAACAATGCTGCTATGAACATAGTGGAGCAGATGCCCTTGTTGTATGAACCTGCCTCATTTGGATAAATGCCTAAGAGTGGAATTGCTGGGTCTAGTGGTAGATTAATTCCCATTTTCCTGAGGAATCTCCATACTGATTTCCAAAGAGGCTGTATGAGTCGGCATTCCCACCAGCAGTGGAGGAGTGTTCCTCTCTCTCCACATCCTCTCCAGCATAAATTGTCTTCGGTGTTTTTGATTCTAGCCATTCTGACAGGAGTAAGATGGTATCTCAGAGTTGTTTTGATTTGCATTTCCCTGATGGCTAAGGATGTTGAGCACTTTCTTAAGTGTCTCTTGGCCATTTTAGCCTCCTCTACTGAGAATTCTCTGTTTAGCTCTGTACCCCACCTTTCAAGTGGATCCTTTGGTGTTTTGGAGACTTGTTTCTTGAGTTCTTTGTAAATTTTGGAGATTAGCCCTCTGTCAGATGTAGGGTTAGTGAATATCTTTTCCCATTCTGTGGCCTGCCTTTTTGTCTTTTTGATTGTGTCCTTTGCCTTACAGAAGCTTTTTAGTTTCAGAAGGTCCCATTTGTTAATTGTTGATCTCAGTGCCTGTGCCACTGGTGTTATGTTTAGGAAGTGGTCTCCTGTACCAACTCGTTGAAGAGTATCTCCCACTTTCTCTTCTAAAAGTTTCAGTGTGGCTGGATGTATGTTGAGATCTTTGATCCATTTGGACTTAAGTTTTGTACAAGGCGATAAACATGGATCTATCTGCAGTCTTCTGCATACCATTACCCAGTTATGCCAGCACCATTTGTTGAAGATGCTTTCTTTTTTCCACTGTACAGTTTTAGCTTCTTTGTCAAAAATCAGGTGTTCATAGGTGTGTGGGTTAAAATTAGGGCTTTCAATTCGGTTCCATTGGTCTACCTGCCTATTTTTGTGCCAATACCAAGCTGTTTTCATGACTATAGCTCTATAATAGAGCTTGAAGTCAGGTATGGTGATGCCTCCTGAAGTTCCTTTATTGTATAGGGATGTTTTGGCTATCCTGGGCCTTTTGTTATTCCATATAAAGTTGATTAATGTTCTTTCCAGGTCCTTGAAGAATTGTGATGGAATTTTGATAGGGATTGCATTGAATCTATAGACTGCTTTTGGCAAGATTGCCATTTTTATTATGTTGATCCTACCAATCCAAGAGCATGGGAGATCTTTCCATTTTCTGGTATCTTCTTTGATTTCTTTCTTCAAAGACACAAAGTTCTTGATATACAGGTCTTTCACTTCCTTGGTTAACATTATCCCCAGATATTTGATGCTGTTTTTGGCTATTGTAAAAGGTGATGTTTCTCTGATTTCTTTCTCAATCACTTCATCATCTGTATATAATAGGGCCACTGATTTTTTTGAGTTTACCTTGTATCCTGCCACATTGCTGAAGGTGTTTATCAGCTCTAGGAGTAACCTTGCGGAGTTTTTTGGGTCACTTATGTAAACTATCATATCATCTGCAAATAATGAAAGTTTGACTTCTTCTTTTCCTATTTGTATCCCCTTTATCTCCTTTTGTTGTCTTATTGCTGTAGCTAGAACTTCAAGTACAATATTGAAGAGATATGGAGAGAGTGGACAGCCTTGTCTTGTTCCTGATTTTAGAGGAATTGCTTTGAGTTTCTCTCCATTTAGTTTGATGTTAGCTGTTGGTTTACTGTATATTGCTTTTATTATATTCAGGTACGTTCCTGTTATCCCTGATCTCTCTAGGACCTTTATCATGAAGGGGTGCTGGATTTTGTCAAAGGCTTTTTCAGCATCTAGTGAGATGATCATGTGTTTTTTCTTTCGCAGATTGTTAATATGGTGGATTACATTGATAGATTTTCTAATGTTGAACCATCCCTGCATTCCTGGAATGAAGCCTACTTGATCATGGTGGATGATTTTTCTGATGTGTTCTTGAATCCGGTTTGCCAGTATTTTATTGAGTATTTTTGCATCAATGTTCATGAGGGAAATTGGTCTATAGTTCTCTTTCTTAGTTGTGTCTTTGTGTGGCTTGGGTATCAAGGTAATTGTAGCCTCGTAGAAAGAGTTTGGCAGTGAGCCTCCTGCTTCTATAGTGTGGAATACTTTGACGAGTATTGGAATGAGCTCTTCTTTGAATTTCTGGTAGAATTCTGCACTGAAGCCATCTGGGCCTGGGCTTTTTTTGTTTGGGAGACTTTTGATGACTGCTTCTATTTCATTAGGGGTTATAGGTCTGTTTAGATTATTTATCTGTTCTTGATTTAGTTTTGGCAAGTGATATCTATCCAGGAAATTGTCCATTTCCTTTAAATTTTCAAATTTTGTGGAGTACAGATTTTCAAAGTATGCCCTGATGATTCTCTTGATTTCCTCAGAGTCCGTTGTTATGTCCCCTTTCTCATCCCTGATTTTGTTAATTAGCATGTTCTCTCTCTGTCTCTTGGTTAGTTTGGACAGAGGTTTGTCTATTTTGTTGATTTTCTCAAAGAACCAACTCTTTGTTTCATTGATTCTTCTCAATGTTTTCCTGGTTTCTACTTGATTGATTTCAGCCCTCAATTTGATTATTTCCTGGCGTCTGCTCCTCCTGGGGAGTTTGCTTCTTTTTGTTCTAGAACATTCAGCTGTGCTATTAATTCTCTAGTATGACTGTTCTCCAGTTTTTTCATGTGGGCACTTAGTGCTATAAACTTTCCTCTCAGCACTGCTTTCAAAGTGTCCCATAAGTTTGTGTATGTTGTGTCTTCATTCTCATTGAAATTGAGGAAGTCTTTAATTTCTTTTTTTATTTGTTCCTTTACCCAGGGATGGTGCAATTGTGCATTGTTCAATCTCCATGTGTTTGTAGGGTTTCTGCGATTTGTGTTATTGTTGAATTCTAATGTTAATGCATGGTGGTCTGATAAGATGCAGGGGGTTATTCCAATTTTTTTGTATCTGTGGAGATTTGCTATGTTTCCTATTAAGTGGTCAATTTTAGAGAAGGTTCCATGTGATGCCGAGAAGAAGGTATATCCCTTTGTATTTGGGTGGAATGTTCTATAGATGTCTGTTAAACCCAGTTGGGTCATAACTTCTATTAATTCTTTTGTTTCTTTGTTAAGTTTCTGTCTGGAGGTCCTATCTAGCGGTGAGAGCGGAGTGTTGAAGTCTCCTACTATTAGTGTGTGAGATTTTATGTGCATTTTGAGCTTTAGTAATGTTTCTTTCACGAATGTAGGTGCCTTTGTATTTGGGGCGTAGATATTTAAAATCGAGACTTCGTCTTGATGTATTTTTCCTTTGATGAATATGAAGTGTCCTTCTTCATCTCTTTTGATTGATTTTAATTTGAAGTCTAATTTGTTAGATATTAGGATTGCTACGCCCGCTTGTTTCTTGGGGCCGTTTGATTGGAAGATCTTTTCCCAGCCCTTTACTCTGAGATAACGTCTGTCTTTGGTGTTGAGATGTGTGTCTTGTATGCAGCAGAAGGAAGGGTTCTGTCTTCGTATCCATTCTGCTAGTCTGTGTCTTTTTAAAGGTAAGTTGAGGCAATTGACATTGAGGGATATTAGTGACCATTGATTGGTGATCCTTGTTTGCGCCTGATTTATTGTTAGTGAAGTTATTTTGTGTAGTTTCTCCTCCCTTTTTCTTTTAGTGTTTTGTAAAGTATGATTCTATATTGCCTGTGTCTTTGTGAATGTAGTTATCTTCCTTGGCTCTAGGTTTTCCTTCTAGCATTTTCTGTAGAGCTGGATTCATGGATACGTATTGTTTAAATCTGGCTTTGTCATGGAATATTTTGTTTTCTCCATCTACGGTAATTGAGAGCTTTGCTGGATATAGTAGTCTGGGCTGGCATCCTTGTTCCCTTAGCGTTTGTAGGACATCTGACCAGGATCTTCTGGCTTTCATCGTTTCCATTGAGAAGTCAGGTGTAATTCGGATAGGTCTGCCTTTGTATGTTACTTGGCCTTTTTCTTTAGCTGCTCTTAATATTTTCTCTTTGCTCTGTAGGTTTGATGTTTTGATTATTATATGGCGAGGTGACTTCTTTTTCTGGTCAAGCCTATTTGGTGTTCTGTAAGATTCTTGTACTTTCATAGGCATATCTTTCTTTAGGTTAGGGAAGTTTTCTTCTATGATTTTGTTGAATATGTTTTCTGTACCTTTAAGTTGAAGTTCTTCACCTTCTTCTATACCTATTATTCTCAGGTTTGGCTTCTTCACGGTGTCCCATATTTCCTGGATATTTTGTGTTAAGGATTTGTTGGTTTTGAGATTTTCTTTGGTTGATGATGCTATGTCCTCTAATGAGTCTTCAACACCTGAGATTCTCTCTTCTATCTCTTGTATTCTATTGGTGATGCTTGCATCTGTAATTCCAGACCGTTTACCGAGCTTTTCTATTTCCAGCATCCCTTCATTCTGTGTTTTCTTTATCGTTTCTATTTCAGCTTTCAATCCTTCAACTGTTTGAGCTGTTTCCTTAATTTTCTTGGTTGTTTTTTCTTGGTGCTCTTTAGATTCTTTGAGAGATTTGTTTATTTCTTGAATTTTTTCCCCCATTTCATGGATTTTTTTGTTTGTTTTTTCTTCTATTTCTTTAAGGGATTTCCTCGTTTCTTCTTTGAGGCTCTCCATCATCTTCATGAAATAATTTTTAAGGTCTGTCTCCTCTTCTTCATCTATGTAGTGCTTTTCAGGTCTTGCTGGTGTTGGATCCCTGGATTCTGGTGGGGTCGTGTTGGTGTTTCTATTGCTGAGTGATCTCTTATTCTGTCTTCTTCCCATCTCTTCTTCCAGTGGGTGCTGGTGGGGGCTTTCTGTCTCCACTGGTCTCCTTCCTTACTGCAGCTGAAGCTGAAGCTGGCCTCACTGGGGTTGGGGTCTTGGAGGGGCTGATCTCTTTCCTGTGTGGGCAGCTCTTCTGGAAGCCGGGAGCGGCCCCGAAGATGGAGGGGGATGGGTGATGGGCAGGTGGTCCCAGCCGGAGACCCAATCTCACCTGAAGCTGGGCTCGCTGGGTTGGGGTCTTGGAGGGGACTCTGTGTGGGCGGCTCTTCTGGAAGCCGGGAGCGGCCCCGAAGATGGAGGGGATGGGTGATGGGCGGGTGGTCCCAGCCAGGGACCCAATCTCACCTGAAGCTGGGCTCGCTGGGTTGGGGTCTTGGAGGGGCTGATCTCTTTCCTGTGTGGGCGGCTCTTCTGGAAGCCGGGAGTGGCCCCGAAGATGGAGGGGGATGGGTGATGGGCGGGTGGTCCCAGCCAGAGACCCAATCTCACCTGAAGCTGGGCTCGCTGGGTTGGGGTCTTGGAGGGGCTCTGTGTGGGCGGCTCTTCTGGAAGCCGGGACCGGCCCCGAAGATGGAGGGGGATGGGTGATGGGCGGGTGGTCCCAGCCAGGGACCCAATCTCACCTGAAGCTGGGCTCGCTGGGTTGGGGTCTTGGAGGGGCTGATCTCTTTCCTGTGTGGGCGGCTCTTCTGGAAGCCGGGAGCGGCCCCGAAGATGGAGGGGGATGGGTGATGGGCGGGTGGTCCCAGCCAGAGACCCAATCTCACCTGAAGCTGGGCTTGCTGGGTTGGGGTCTTGGAGGGGCCTGTGTGGGCGGCTCTTCTGGAAGCCGGGAGGGGCCCCGAAGATGGAGGGGGATGGGTGATGGGCGGGTGGTCCCAGCCAGAGACCCAATCTCACCTGAAGCTGGGCTCGCTGGGTTGGGGTCTTGGAGGGGCTGATCTCTTTCCTGTGTGGGCGGCTCTTCTGGAAGCCGGGCGGGCACTAACATTTCTTATTATGCTCATGGAACCAAGATTTTGAGTAAGGCAGAATCAAACAATAATGACCTGATGTCTTGAACAGAATATAGATCTCTTAGACAACGATAATGATCAATCATTCAGGACTACAGTGAACAAAAAGCAAGTGAATCATAAATACATGAAAATTCTGTGTGTTATAAAGAATAAGTGTAGAAGAGAGGTTGGAAGTTCCATGGAGATATCACCATTAAATAGAAAGCTCTTCCTCTACATTGAATGCGTACCTAATTAAGAAAAGGGGGAACTGTCCATATTTCTATGCCCTAGGTAGACTAACATTTGATTCCTAGGTGAGGAAACAACTTTACACAAAACCTGCTGCAAATCTGGTACAAACAAAACTGGATCCATCACAATTTAGAAGCCAAATTTGTGGAATCTTTGATGTTGTACTGGTCCTGGAAACAGGAAAATGTAAAATTTAAGGCCATGCATTTTTATCTGTTGTTTGAGGTCACTTGAAGGTATGTGTGTTTTGTAGAGTCAGAGTTCCAGTGAGGTCACTGTGGGAGTTTATTTGATGATGCTGTGAGGAAAATGCCTGGATTGTATTTTGAAATTATAGATGCTGAGAGATTTACACCATTATACATCTTCTATGGAGAGCTGCATTTGTGAAGTGGAAGTAAGCAAAGAGAAAAATGTTTAGAAAGTTGTGGGGAGAGATCCTTCTATTACCTTTGAAAATCAATTCCCATGTGTCTTACACAGAGCTGTTGGATTTGATGGTTGCCCTGCTGGGTGTAGTTTTGCCTTTGTCCATTATTCATTTACTATTCTTCAACTTCTCTGCTTTGCAATGGAAATGGATATTCTGTGTCATTGTTTATTGGAAATTTGTAACTTATCATTCTGATTGTGCAGGATGAGACAATCATGAGATTGTCTTGAGGGTCAAAAAAGGCTGTAAATTTTTTTGAACACTGTAGATCCTTTTGCTCAGTAGGATGATCATTGAGGTGAAAAAATGATTTCTTCATAGATGACCCTTTGCCTTTAGTAACCAAGGTCGGCATCTATTTGACTAAATCCAAAACTCCCTGATAGGATGATGAATTTGAACATGTGTCTCTACTTGGTAGCTATTTTGGGGTTTTTAGGAACCTTTAATAGGAGGAAATTTTCTGGATGATATTCCTATTTGGTGATGGGATTTGTGTGTCTACGACCTCACCCAATTTTCTGGTTTTTTTAAAAAATTTATTCTATTATGTTGTGGTTGACTCTAGTCAGTTATATTCCTTTTTGTGATATTTTGACTTCATCACCATGAGAGATAGTATGAGAATATCACATTAGATACAATTGCATCCATTGTTAATAAATGCTAAGTCATGTTGCTAGCCTTTTTTTAAATTTTGTTTGGTTGTATTTTTACTTATGAAGTCAAGAATTGTCTGAAGAGCGCTAACTGTCATAAAAATTTCTCTATAGACAAGCTGGCCTTGAACTGAGAGATTCATGTGATGTTTGCTCCCAAATGTTGACAATAGTGATGGGCCAATGTTTTGGGGGTGTTTTAAGCTTTTTATTGGATGATGGGTTTTATGTGTAAGTTTTTCTACATGTCAAGTATATATAATTTTTCTGAGATTCACCTCCAGCTTGATTTTTGAAATTTGGCAGATGATATCCTTCTCCTTCCCAGCATGTCAACATATATGAAATTAATACTGCCTGAGCATTCTGAGTCATTGGATTATAGCTGTGTGTGACATTCTTCCTACATGTGGTTTTTATTTGTATCATTTAAATGTATATGATTATTTGTCTGCATATAGTGATATGCTCAATATGTGTGCTTGGTCTTCACAGTAGTCAAAAGATGATCTTAGATCCCATGGGCTTGGCATAATGTATGGGGATGTATAGCTGTTGTCCCCAGTATAAGTTATGGCATTTGAGCTCACCTATATCCCAGTGCATAAAGAGATCTTAACTTCTGAGCATCCCTCCTGCTGTGTGTTGATCAACATGTACATTGCTAGTGCTTTCATTTGTCTATGTGTAAATGCTTAAATGCATACTTACCTTTAATGAGGTTAACTAAATTACAATTATAATTGGAGCATGTCAGATTTCATGAAGATGAATACAGAACAGGTTTGAATGTATAACTTCTTATAGTTACTTCAGAAAAAAAATACACCTCGCAATTCTTCCTATCTCTATTAATTATTTCATTGTTTTTTGTATGGAAGACAGGTTCTTAATATTTACCACTTGCTGTCCAGTAACTGATTCTGCAGTCTAAGTGAGCATTTACCTGATAGACAGTTATACCTATCTATTTCCTTCTGAGTGTTGGGACTAAAGGCCTGAGTCAATATATCTTGCTTCCTCAATAAAATTTCTATGATGTAGAATCGGTCTGTTGATCTGTGTGCATTTCTGTCTGTGTCTGTTAATAGGCATTTCTCTTGCAAGATAATATGCCATTCATAAATGATAGAGGTAAAACCCCATAAGACTCCTTCAAGACTGACTTAAATATAATATCTGTGTCATAGATTAAGTATGGGAAGGTGAATCATTTTATGAGTATACGGTCAAAGAAGTATACATTTACAATGCTGTATTTATAATAAATATGTCATATTTTTAGGATGCAGTAACATATCAAGATTTGGATATCACCTTTACTCAGGAAGAGTGGGCTTTGCTAGATTCTTCACAGAAAAATCTCTACAAAGATGTGATGCTGGAGACGTATATGAACTTCAATGCAATAGGTAGTTCTTTGGATTTCTTTCATATTTTATAATAAGGGGACAACTGTTTCTTAATTATTGATGCTCTTTTGTAATTTTGAGTGAGAATGAAGAAGACTTAGGAAATAAGTCAGTCATGTTTCTAAGTATCACTGAAGACAGTCAGTTAAATTTTAAGTAATTTTCAATAATAAATTATACTTTTCCTGATGCTATATTTTAGGCTACAAATGGGAAGATATTGATATCGAAGAACATTGTCAAAGTCCTCAAAGTCATGGAAGGTAATTTTCATGTGTATGCTGATATAAATTTGCCTATGAAGATAATTTAATGTATACAGATGTTACAAAGAAAACCAGCAGTGTAAATAATAACATAATGTGCATTGATTTTCAATAAATTGTCATGAGATCATATACCTCAAAGGCTGGTAAGGGAATTTTGTTTTCAAGTCCTTTATAAGGAAGGAAGACAAGATATAAATGCCTTCACACCATTTGAGTCATAGATCAATGAGAGTTAAGCTGATGAGAATTGCTAATCAATGTAGCCTCATACCACTCATATTACATAAGGTATACATATTGGAAAGTAATAAGTCTATATCCAACACAGTGTCGTCAGCAAATATTACATAGTGAGCTAGTATTACTCATATATATGTTCTGATTTTGTTAAGTACAGTGTGATTAGACAGAAACATGATTTTAGTGGGGATGGTTATGTAAAGCCTTAATCCCTGTACCTTATATTTATGAGGAACAAGAAGAAAACATGGGTGACTGCAGTGTGGAAAGCTTTTACTTTCTAATCTTCCTTTAATAGGTATGTCCTATGTCACAAAGAATAAAAACCATTTGAACATAGGGACATGGAAAGGGTAATGCACTTCTATCCATCTCAGAACAGTTAGAAGATATGTAGTAGTCTGCATGTTGAGTACAATCGTTGAACATGATGCAAGTTTACAAGTGCTTGGTTTTCCTGCTTCATTGGGAATACATCAACATTTTTATACTGCCAAAAAACCCATGTGTACATGCAATGAGTGAATATTTCTTCTAGTCAAGGTTCATTTTGTAGAAATAGGTTGAGTCACAGTAGAAAAAATTATCAATGCATAAAGTGGGTGAAAGTATGAATACTTTTAGTTATCTTCTATTATGAGAAAAGTCTCATAGAGAAAAGGAAGCCATAAATTTGAACAAGGCAATAAAAGTACTTAGCATGAAAGGCATCAAGAAATATGTAAAGCAGTCCTGAGTGAAGGGTAACACCATGAATATAAACAAAGTGTAATAAGCTTAATATCAGGTTAGGCTTTTAAATTTGACCAAATTGCTAAATTAATTCATAATTATATATATTCAGCAGTATATTTAATTTTTAAATCTTGATTTCATTTTACATTCCAATGACAGTTCTCTCTCCCACCCCTCCTCTTGCCCCCTTGCCTCTTTCCACCTCTTTGCTCATCACAGTGCTTTTCAAGTGCATAAAAGAACACATATTGGAGAGAAACCCTATGAATGTCCTGAGTGTGGTAAAGCCTTTCCTCAGCACAGTAATCTTCAAATACATAAAAGAACACATACTGGAGAGAAACCCTATGAATGCATTCAGTGTGGTAAAGCGTTTGCTCATTACAGTTCTATTAAAGTGCATAAAAGAACACATACTGGAGAAAAACCCTATGAATGTCATCAGTGTGGTAAAGCCTTTGCTCTGCAAAGTCATCTTCAAATACATGTAAGAACACATACTGGAGAGAAACCCTATGAATGCAATCAGTGTGGTAAAGTCTTTGCTCAGCACAGTCATCTTCAAATACATGTAAGAACACATAATGGAGAAAAACCTTATGAATGTCCTCAGTGTGATAAAGCCTTTGCTCAGCACAGTAGTCTTCAAATACATAAAAGGACACATACTGGAGAGAAACCCTATGAATGCAATCAGTGTGGTAAAGCCTTCGCTCATCACAGTTCTATTCAAGTGCATAAAAGAACACATACTGGAGAGAAACCCTATGAATGTCATCAGTGTGGTAAAGCCTTTGCTCTGCAAAGTCAACTTCAAATGCATAAAAGAACACATACTGGAGAGAAACCCTATGAATGCAATCAGTGTGGTAAAGCCTTTGCTCTGCAAAGTCAACTTAAAAGGCATAAAAGAACACATACTGGAGAGAAAACTTATGAATGCAATCAGTGTGGAAAAGTCTTTGCTCAGAAAAGTCATCTTCAAGGGCATGTAAGAACACATACTGGAATGAAACCCTATGCATGTAATCAGTGTGGTAAAGCCTTTGCTCAGAACAATAATCTTCAAATACATAAAAGAACACATACTGGAGAGAAACCCTATGACTGTAATAAGTGTGGTAAAGCCTTTGCTCAGAACAGTAATCTTCAAAGGCATAAAAGAACACATACTGGAGTGAAACCCTACGAATGTAATCAATGTGGTTAAGCTTTTGCTCAGCACAGTTATCTTCAAATGCATAAAATAACACATAGTGGATGGAACCCCTATTAATGTCATCAGTGTGGTAATGCCTTTGCTCGGCAATGTATTCTTCAAGTGCATAAAAGAACACATACTGGAGTGAAATCCTATGAATGAAATAATTGTGGTAAAGCCTTCACATGTCACAGAAATCTTAAAATACATAAAACCCCACATACTGGAGAAAATCCCTATTGATGGATGAATTCTGTTTTTTCTTAATTATAAAATTCCAGAGTCAGATATTAGACTGAATTCTGAAAGATCCAAAGATCATTTAAATCAATTGCGAGATCTTTCCTATACAAAATCCTCAGAACAAATGGGGTATGCTCTCTCCTATGATCCTCACAATGCATGCCAACTTTATGAAACCTCAGACTGATTCCTGAATTTCTGTCTCTTCTCTCCATACATTCTTAGCATCTCCACTTTCCAATGCTTGGATTAAGTTGGGGTATCACCACTTGGCTGATTCTCTTTTAGATTTATTATTGTGAATCACAGGATTGCCTTGAACTCACAGACCACATTTGCCTGTGTCTCCCAAGTACTGGGATTAAAGTACCACAAGTGCCTTTCCTGTATGTGTAACTTGAATGACTAGCTCTCATCTTGAGCCAAACTTTCTTCCTTAAAGAAAAACAAAATATCACCAAACACTTTGAATGTAGTAAGTGTGTTAAAGCCTTTGCAAATCCTTGTCATCTCAAAACACATAAAATAACACATACTGGACAGATAACATATGAATATAGTCAATGTGTAAAGCAATTGTATGTATCAAAATCATGGGAAGAAATGACACTGCAATGAAACCTTATAAATATTGACAGTGTGCTAAAGTTTTTTTTTTTGGTTTTTCGAGACAAGTTTTCTCTGTATTGTTTTTTCTACCATGTCCTTGAAATTGCTCGGTACACCAGGCTTGTTTCTCACTCACAGAGATCTGCCTGCCTCTGCCTCCCAAGTGCTGGGATTAAAGGCATGCACCACCACCGCCCAGCTAAAGTTTTTTTTTTTTTGAGATGTAAAACTTGGTGTGCAATCATTCTGTTGATGCCTTTGTAAATTACAACAGTCTTGAATGTGAAAAAAGACAATTAGTCAATTTTTTATAAAAATTAATCTTTAGCCAACACACAACCTTGTTTATTCTGTAGAGGACAGTGACCAATACGATGGTCTGTAGAAGTAAGATGATGGCTGTTTGTATATTGTTTGTACCAGTAAACTCATGGGAAAATGAATTTATAAAACCCTGGGTTTAGGAGAAATGGACAACCAAGTTACACACTCAGTCCCTGAAACCAGAAGCAGTGAAATAGAAATACTTTGGCCCTTAAGCAAGAGACATAAAAATTCACCCTGACTTTGAATCCCTAGACAAAGAAACATACTTTTTCACTGAAACCAGAGCTAGTGAAAGAAATACTTCTTTTCTGAAATGACAGACAAAATATAAAAATAGACAGTGAGAGAAACAGACTGGGCTCTAAACCAGAGTCAAAAGAACACAATCAATCCTTCACCAATTGAGCATTAACCCAACAAATCCCTGAACTTAAAACCATCTAGTCCCTGAGCATAAAATACATACAGTGTCTGAGCTTGCTCAAGCTCAGGGAATAATGGATTTCAGTTGGCAGTTGCTGTCACATCAAATCCATTAGGCTCGGTGTTACATGTTTCACAGAGTGAGGTGATAACTTCAAAAGAAGGAGGTCGCTTGGAACCAGTTGTGAAATTCTTGGCTGGAGAAAAATACTTGGCTGTGGTTCATGTGGAAATTTTTCTTGTTCTTCTATTCCTTTTCCATATTAAGTATTCCTAAATATTAAATATTTAAACAAAGACATAGATGAGAAACCAAACCACTCTATTATCAATAAAATCAAAAGAATTAGGTTACACAGAAGGATGAGAGATGTCATTATAAGTTTGAGGAGAGATCTGGCACTGGTGAGATTTCCAGAGATCTGCAAGTTTGACACCAACTGGAAAACTAAGCAATAGTGAAGAGACTACCTTAGATGCTCCTCCCTAATAATGAGTTTCGTGACTGTCTTAAATGCCATCTTACAACCTTCAGCTAGTGACTGATGGAAGCAAAGGCAAACACCCAGAGCTAAACATTGAACTGAACTCCTGAAACCCAGTTGAAGAGAGGGAGGAATGGTGAGCAAAGAAGTCAAGACTGGCCTGGTGAAACCCATAAAGGCAGCTGGCCTGAACAAGTGGTAGCACTTGGACACCAAACTGATGGCTGAGAGTCCAGAATGGGACTGATCCATACCCTCTGAATGTGGGTGTCAGTGAGGAGGCCTAGGCAATCTGTGGGGCTTTGGGTAGTAGATCACTACGTATCGCTGGCATACAAACGGACTTTGGCTGCCCATTCTCCATTGAGGGATGGTCTCTCAGCATGGACACATGGAGGAGTGCCTAGTCCCTGCCCCGGATGAAATGACAAACTCTGGATATCCCCATCGAGGTCCTCACTCTCTATATCAACAGAGTGGGTATTGGGTGGGAGATTGGGAGGCTGGGGACTTGGGGGGAGGATGGTAGGCAGAGGGAGCTGGGACTGACATGAGAAAGCAACATTGTTTCTAGTTTAAAAAAATATAGATAAAGAAATATGTGGTTATCCTTGATCAAGGACAATTTTCTGTTTTTACTAACCCTGGATGATCATGTTTTTTATTTGCATTACTGTGCCAAGTAACAATTATGTCATCTGTTTTGGTTTGCTTCAAAAAACATTCTCTTATATTGAATTAAAAAATCTTGTTTGAGAAGTACAAAATAAACTCAGGTTTATTCTGCCTCTGTGTTTGTCACCACCAAGTCCTTATCCACCTATTTGGAGGACCCGCTTCCCATTGGACTATCATACCCAGCTGGGGATAGTCCATAGCAGCTGGTGCCCTCAATGTGTGGTTCGAAGTAGGTATGCTTTCTCTTCCCTTTTCTCTCTGTTTTCCTAGAAAGTACATTTGCCCTGGGGGATAGGACTTCTCTAGAGTCCTCCAGACTCTTTAATAGAGAGAAGACATTGAGATAAAATGGTGGGAAAGTAAGAATCAGGGGTAATTTGTAGTCCAAGGACAGAAACATATTTGTGGAACATATTTGAAAGAAGAGGTGGTAAAACCTCAATGATGACTTCTGCAGCATTGTAGGATTTTGTATTGAATGTCCTTCTGTGGTTCTCAGAGGAAGAAAGCCTGTCTTTAGAAGGGTAGAAAAAAGCATGTCAAGAGATTAGGAAATTTTATGAATTCCATGACCCTAATCAGAATCCAGCTCATGTATTTTCATTATGGGCACCAATTAGAGACCTCCTTTCAGAAAAATCAAAAATACTTTGCAGAAGAATTACCCACAGAAGATGACATAATTGCTCTGATGTCAGAAACTAAGTTAAATAATGCTTCTTCACCTATTGCTACTCTCCTCAATGCACAGCCAGGTGATGACTGAAGGAATGATGAGCAACAAAAGAACTTGATTTTTTATAATAAAAGTACATCTATGACAAAGATAGATGATATTTTTTGCCTCAGGTCTGCTCCTACTCCTGCTTTTAAAACAAAGTCTGTCAATCTTGAAGTGAAGATGCCAATATGGCATTTAAGAAGTATAAAAGAAGCCAGGGAAAAAGGTAACTTAGATATTTGTTTCCCAGTAACCATTGTTGAAGGAGGGACACCCCAATGGAAACTTCTTTCTTTAAAGACTCTTAAAGTACTGCAGTGCTCTGTTAAGATCTTTGTGCCAAGTGCTCCATACATTTTACAGATTGTGGAAATGTTGGATTACTGGTGGTTACTCCTTATTATTGGCACCAGGACATTTTATAATATGGAGAACTGAAAACGAGGGAAAAGCAAGGGAAATGATACAGAATTTAATCTTCAAGAAAAACAACTTTGTCAGTGCTCTTCCAGAAGGAGACTGTTCCTTTCCCCAGGAACAAGTTAAATTAAAAGGGGAAATATTGGAAGACCTGTCCCAAATAGCAATAGCTGCTTGGAGAAGTCTCTCTCCTGATGATAGTAAAACAAATATGTTAGCAGGAATTAGACAAAAAGAAGAAGAATCATATGAAGATTTTATTCCTAGACTGGAAGATTCAACAGGCAGGATGCTGCTTTCCACTAAGGGCTTGGATATTTTATTAAAACAACTTGCATTGGAAAATGACAATACTCTCTGTCAGAAACTAAATTAGACCAAGCATAAAAACAAGAACTGTGTAGGATTACATCAAAGCATGAATAGATGACTCACCAGCAGAGGTCCAGTACATGGCCTATGCTGCATCAACGCAAGGGCAACATTTTCTTCCCATTATCAGAACTTAATGGCAGGAAAAAAGTAAAACCTCATGTTTTTCTTGCTAACAACAAGAACATGTGAGTCATGACTGTAAAAGAGAAGAAAAAACTCCAAAGATAAGAAAAATAAACCTCTGGAACTGTGTCCTCAATGTAAGAAGCGATAGCATTGGAGAGATGAATGTAAATTGAAACTGCATGAGAATGAAAACTCTCTGAAATATAAGGAGACCAAAAAATGAATGACAGTCATTCTTTGTACCCAAAAATTTTAAAAATGTACAAAGTAGGGAGACAGAGGAAAGTAAAGGTGAATTGAATCCTCTGGCCCCAAATTTTACATCTTAATGTTACTCAGAGCAACCATAGGAAGTGCAGTATTAGATCTTTCAGTAGACAAAAATTATTTACTTTGTGTTTTTGAGGGAGTACAATTAGAAAATACAGGGCTTAAGGGGCCTCTATCACCTGGTTCCTTTGGTGTTAGAATAGGGAGAAGTTCAAATGATAAGAAAAATGTTGAAGTAGTTCCTGGAGTCATTCAGATTTCCCTACATAAGCAAACTCATGATTAGGAAAATAAAAGAATACAACTACATAACTAATGGGTAGCTCAGATTATATTACTTCCTTATATACAGCACCCCAATACAATATAAAACTGATGAGAGGGGATGAAGGGTTTATGTCCCCTGAAGTAGTACCATAAATTCAGGAAATTCCCAGGAAAGACCCCTAAACCTGATAATGTAGAAGGAAAATTATACAAGGAGTATTCACCACAGTAGCAGACATGTTTTGAATTGCAGGAAGAAACATGGCCTATTCTTGTAAATATCACTTCTACTCTGTTAGGATTTTGGCTATCGTCCAATGTAGCTCAAAGCTCAAAAATCCTGACATAGAAATGTAAAGAAAATGTAGGTCCATTTTTTTGGGGGGGGTGTTGATAGAATTTCTGTGTATTGTTTCCTTGTCTTTTTTCTTAATATAATTCCTTGCAAATGCAGTTCACCTACTTTAATTTGAGGAATATGGGTATGTTAGAATTTACTAAATACCAATGTACTTTAAGCTGTCCTTTTTTACACTGTTGGTTTTGTTTCAAAAATTACAAGACACATTACATTTTCTTCAGAGGCACCATTCTCTCAGCTCATACATGAAAGTTACCTTTCATGTTTTTTAGAACTTGCAGAATATTCTTCAATAGTATGGTCTTCCCAACTGTATCCTAAAATATAGTATCAATAAATGCTTATTATATCATTGAAAAAAAGTTTAAGATTTAAGTTACTCTCTTCAAAGAACCTTAGATCATTTACTGATTTAAGTAATACATTCTTTTTCTCTCTCAATCAAATTAAAGAAGAGCATCAAAAACCAAGGAACAGCTGTCCTATTATTTTAAAATATGAAGGAAAATACACTCTTACCTATGTCTGTGAGTTTCTTGTACATCTCCAGCTTCGCATCATTGTAGAGATTCTTATGAGACCTATCCAGCAAAGTCCACTGTTCCCCAGTAACGTTGATATGCACATCATCATAGGTGACTGCATTTATAAATGTCATATATATATATGTGCAACTAAAAGCATAAAACTGACAATATTGTAAATGTATATTTCTGTACAGTATTATTCTAGGATGTGTTATTTTATGCTATGGAACATTTGTTTAAACATATATATGTTGTTTTTGTTTATGCTGTAGTTTATCTTGTGAAGCTGTATTTTCTGCCTGTTTATAACACCTGTTCTGATATAGCGGTGAATATCCACTAGTGAGGCAGGAGAAAGGATAGATTGTGGTAGCAGGAAGCATGTATACAGAGTAGGATAAATCTGGGAACAAGTATGATGGAGCATGAGAAGAAGAGGAGGATTCTATGGGCCAGCTACACAGCCCGATAACAACTCATGGAGTAAGAGGAAAGTAGGATATACATAAATGGAGAAAGGTAAAAGTCCAGATGCAAAAGGTAGATGGCATCATTTAAGTTAAGAATAATTGTTTAGAACTAAGACAAGCAAAGGCTAGGAAATCATATGTAATTGCAGGCCTCTTCCTTTCAATTTGTGACCTGGGTTGTACCTTCTCCAAAATGTAAAATGCTAAACAGCTAAGGGAGTAAAAGTTTAAGCAAAACTTTGATGCCCAACATGGGGCAATATTTCCATGTACGGCCTGAGAAAGCTTAAAATAATTTCATCTCTTGAAAGAGTTTCTGCCTACTGGTGAGACCTTGGAGAGCCAGCACAATAAGTAGTCATGAAAACCTCAGTTAAAGTGACTGCCGTAACACAATCATGATATGCTAGAGGTCTAGGAAGGCTTCATGTAGTACTTGGTGACCCACTTCTGATGGTGTTGTGAGTTTTAGACTTCCCTCTTAGGAATATAGAAATAAGCATAGCCAGCCTGGAGAACATGCAGAAGATCCATGTGTATTTTAGCTTTGGCAAGTAAAACATTCTAATATTATTTGATGTACCCTACCAAGCTTGGATAAATTTTTCTATTTTTTTATAATGTTGCTCCTGAGACGAGGAATTACTTTGTGTATATATTCCATAAGTTAATGGGTTAGCTGGATAGAGACTTACAATTGGGTGACCATCCCAGGCTTCAAGTGCCAAGGAGGACCTTTTTTTAATGGTGTTAAAACCTTGAATATTGCTGTCTCTTTTCCATCACTGGACTGACATCTGAAACTACCTAATGCTCTTTTTCTTAACAAAACCGAGACTTTTCATTCCTTCCTATTTGTGTCCCTTTCACTGTAGACCTGAAGGAGGCAACGGTAATAACCATCCAACAGAAGCAATATTTTGTCTAGGACATCAGCCCATTACTGTGAAATTCAGCCTTATTCACTTTCTTGTGACATGTAAAGATTTTGAAAGATTTGGGGCCAAAATATCACACAAATGAACTCTATATGAATTTTTCACAAAATCATCTAAGAACCTGCACTTTCTAACCAGGCCAAGGTCACGTAACACAGTCAAACAGTAATGAAGACAGGCTTCTCCTAGAGGGACACAGCAAGATAAGGATATGACTTTTATTGAGAGCCATGAGAACTTTTGTGTCTTCCTCAGAAACATAAGACAGTGGAAATTTCCAGGATCAATACAATAGAATTTGCCAGGATAACATGAAAATTGCAAGCAATACAGAATACACAAGATTAATGTCCTAGAACAAATTTCTTGTTAAGCTCACACACTTACTTGACTACCAAGGAAACAAATGATGAAATACAAATTAGCCTGAATGCTTCACTGCCTGATGGAGGGCATCAGTTTATCAGGAACGGGAAGGCACATTGTGTCCCAGGAGTCATGGTCTTTAGCCAGTATATACTATGACATATGTCTCTCATGTCTGGTAGTACAGGCCTACTCCATAGTGGCCTATGGAGCCTTTTACCCACTAAAATCCTGACCATGACCTCCAGTGTCTGCCATTACTCTCAACATTCCCATCTTTCATATCCTACAACAACTGCCAGTTCAGTACTTTTATGGCTTTTGCCATTTACCGTCTTGATATTCCCAATATTCTTCCAAAAGTCAACATTCCCATGTACATTACAGCAAAAAAATCACTTTTGAAGTACTATCTTTTGGTCCAACATTCTTATATCTTGCTTTGACTAAGTATGTCATTAAAATTTAGTCAGGTAATGGACTTATTTCTTTGATACACCTAGCACCTAGGTCACTGTCTATTATTGTGGGAGCTTAGGAAACAAACTCAAGATAGCAACTGAAGATAAAACATATGGAACCATTGTTTATTGATTTTCTCTTTTGGTTTGTCACTGTTTTTCTCAACTAGCTCTCTTGACAAACACAGGCCCACTTGCTCAGACACATTGGCAACTCAGTGGAATACTTCCTTCCACATCAATCATCAGTCAACACAATCTTTTTTCAGGCAGAAATCAGAAATTATGATCTACGAACAAGATTGAGGTTCACTCTGATGACCCTGTATTTTTTAATGTTGATGCCTGAGGATAATTAGTAGGCAGACACAATAATACGTGAGGTTTTAAAAATCCAAAGCCAGTGAACTAATCATAATAATCAGTTAAGCAGTAAAGACTCAAACATGAATATAGCAACAACTGGAAAACACAGATATGACAGGAAATCAGAAGAAGCAAGCATCCAAGATAAAGGAGAAACAAACTAAAACCCTCTCCACAGCAACTTTCCCCCAAAACACAACCTAGAGGAACTGATAACATAAGAAATTTTGTGAAGTCAAATTGGTGAAGGTCCATCATTTTCTAGAAAATGATATAATTCGATTGAAGTTATATAAAAATAGCACACAGATTCATATAATATAAAGTCTATATTGGAACAAAAAAAACAACAACCAAAAAAATGAGTAAAATATTTTTGAAAAAATGAAGGGGTTGGTGAAAAGAAGACAAGAAATAAGGCAAGAAAAATACAGTCAATTTTAATCAAAAAAACAAATATAACTTAGGAAAGGAAAACTGTGATCTTGACCAATATTACCATTTCACTATACTTCTATGTGTAAGAAATTAAATAAACACAGACTTGATCACTTTCACAAAATTTTTCTCCAAGTGACCTGTGAACAGTTGTTTCTCACGCTAAGCTACTGATATTTCTCCAAGAAAAGAAGCCCCTTGCTCTGCAGCTCCCTCGAGAAATAGATGTGATCTCTGGCTATGGATCAGCAGCTCTTTGTAACCCCTTGTTTCAGGTAAATGCAGTCCCCGTTATGCTCAATCATAGACAACTAATTTAAAATCTCTTACCTTCCACATGGATTATGGCATAAAACCTGGATCCTGCCCTATCTACCTTCTGAACACCATGCACACTTGAGAAATCTCGGTAGATCAGTATCTTCTATTCTCTCCTGGAACTGAACTTCACTGAAACACAACATTGTGGTTAGTTGGACCACCAAGTTACAAGCATTCAAATCATGTATTGGTGAAAGACGATCCACATCACCATTTTTCTACAAGTTCAAAAACTATTTGTGATATTTATAATATAAACCTATTAATAGAATGCAATGTTCAGATATTCTAGAAACCAGACCTTCTGTTTTCTCGTCTGATTGCCATTGCAACAAAAATCAGTGCCTATATGTGAACACTGGACAGAGATACTACAAGTTTTACATCCTTCCATGCAAGAGCTACAGAGTCTCCCATTACCTAGTAAATCCATATTGGGAGGCACAGAGGACAAAGGCCACTACCTAGGTCACCACATTGACCAACAACACTACATTCTGGCTCAAGTTCCAAATGAATTGAAAGATCACAGGGTGGTGGTACCATATGTCTTTAATCACAGCACTTGGGAGGCAGAGGCAATTAGAACTCAATGAGCTAGGGACCATCCTGGTCTACAAGGTTTGTTCCAGGTAAGCCACAACTATTGTAAAGAGAATTATTGTCTTGAAATACAAAGAAACACAAGCTAATTAAATACATAAATGAAATGATAGTTAAACAGACATTATCTGAACATGATACACTCACCAAGGTATAACTTGTAGTCTTTTCTAAGATTCATTTCAGCATAGACAGAAGAAAACCATGGAAAGAACCCACAAATTACCTGCCACTAGTACTGCTTAATGCTAGCCGTCTATGGAACCCCATTTAGCCTAATCCCACCCAGGTAGGACTCATATTAGCAGCTTTGATACTGCGGTAGCAGAGATGAAGTGACTCAGAAAGCACAGTCCTTCCAGCTCTAGACTTGAAAGCTTGTATTTTAGGAGACATTCCTCCTGTCTCATAGAGCACATTCTGTTTTTCACCCAGATCACAGGAGCCTTTGTGTGCACATTCAATTACACATTCAATGTCCAGTGCAGTAAATCATTAACTCAGAGATGCTACATCCAGCAACAAATCACAGGTCACATTCACAAACTAACTGTTGTTACAGTATAACTGAGTTAAAGTAAAGCAGGCCAGGAATTACAAAACAATGGGCTAATGATAGGTCTTTGAGGCAGAAAAGACAATGTGAATATGATGTATTTGTAATCTCAAAAATTATTTTGAAAAGTTGAAGCATGCTTCATGGCCATGTGCTTCAGAGACAAGAGTTTTGCATTAAATAGTACATTAAGTATTTCTCATACCTTTCATCCAAAGATGAACACCTTAAGAAGAGGTGAGAAGAGAAGAGAAGAGAACTGAATAACATTAAAGAAAAGGATCAGTGGGAGTTGGAGGCACACACACTTATCTCCATTACTTGGAAGGCATAGGTAGGAAGATCTCTGTGAGATTGAAGCCAATCTAGTCTACAGAGCAAATTCCAAGATAGGCTCCAAAGCAATGCAGAGAAACCCTGTCTGGCAGGAAAAAAAAGAAAGTAAAGGACCACTGGAGAATATTGAATAACATTAAAATGTAAGAAAAGTAGCATTGGAGAACTGGGTCAATATAATACCTCTAAATTCATTTCTAGTGTCTGCCACAGATGGCCAAACAATCATTTTTAAAGAATAATATGGCCAAGTATGTGAGAACATAACATTAATCCTGACCTCTGGGAGATACCGAATATTTGACAGCAGGGCACTACCCCACCATGTGGCTGAATTGTCCATCAATAGCTTGTTGTTATTGGACCCACAGAGCCATAAAGTAGGTCATGCATCAATCTTTTATCAAATGGAAGTGGTATATAGAGATCAGGCCCAAGCAGGTCCTGAAGACACAAGCAAGATACATGAGGTAGTTGCCCAAAGGCCCATGGTTCTTCCTCTTGTTTCAATGCATTGTGTTGCCAAGCATGCACCTATATCCTTATAGTGTCTTCCCTAGTATTGGTTGACTGAGGAGTAGAGATTATTTTCAAGATTATTTATGACACTGTCCTTCTTGCAGACACCACCCAGAATGAACAGCTGTAGCACGTCAACTGCATTCTGGAACAAGTCTGAAAGATACTGGTGAAATAGTATCTTTACAGCAGCAATGAAAACCAAAAAGACAACACACCCATCAAAAGCAAACACTATTCTGAAGACTGAGAGAGTCATTTTGAAGCAAGTTCTTCTTATAGAATATATTGAAGTCAATCTTAGACTCCTATTGCCTCACCCACATAAGTTCCAAATTCAAACATGTGTGGTAACCAGTGGTTCCCAAAATTTTTTGCTTGAGATAAAGTCTTACTCTGTAGCCTAGGCAGTCTGGCAATTCACTATGTAGTCTAGGTTACCTGAGGCTCCCAAGTGAGGCATGTTCAGGCGTGAGCTCCCACCCTGGTCATCATCAGTAGTTCTTAGTGTAGCATACTCTCCTTTACATTGATTTATTACTTATTGTCTCCATGTGCTTGTGCCTTTGTGTTAAGACCATGTGAGTGTGGAGGTCAGAGGACAATTCTCTGGAGTTATTTCTCCTCTTCCACCATGTGTGTTCTAAGGATACAACTCAGGGCTTCAGGTTCAGGGACCAGATGTTTTACATGCTGAGCCATTGCTGACTCTGTAACTCACTTCTAAGTTAGTGAACATATACTATTTAGACATAATGTTATCATATCATACTTAACCAAAGTATAAGCACAAATTTTGTATGCATTGCTCATCAACAACAAAAATTCAACCTGAATTGTGTAGGACACAGCCATGATAAGCTCAATAGAAGACAGAGTTTCAGATTATCCTAAGGCAAAACCTGTTTCCAGAAAAGATCAAAAACTGAGACCATCCAGATTCCACAAGGGAATGAAACTTCAAAAGTTAATTCCAAACATTCCAACCATAGGAGATGGGGACACCTGCTGTCCCTTTGTCCTGCACACACATTCATCCATTTTTATCAAGACAACCTAGAGAAATGGCAGCCAGCCATTTGTCCTGATCCTTAGGAATCCTTCATCCCAAACTCCGCTATTATAAAAACCCCACCCCATCTGACTTGAGGCTCTCGGATCATGCCAATATATTGGACACACAGAGATATTTCAAACTTGAATAAAGACTATGCGCTATTACATAAAGGATTCAGTCTCCTTGTTGCTTTTTGGGGGACTCCACAATCTAGGCATAACAACACGATTTGAAGTGTTATTAACTTCTCTGGTGTAATTGGCTAGTTTTGTATCATCAAGATGCAAGCTATGGTCATCTCAGAAAAGGGGGACTGAATGGAGAAAATGATTCTGTTACAATGGGCTCTATTGAAGACAGAGGTGCTCTGAATGGAAGTCTTTGAAATTTTGCCTCGAATTTTAAATATCTCTTTATTGCCCTTGTAGTCATGGGATTGCTAAAATTATCAGGATGTTGCTAATGTAACAATAATTCCTGTAATATTAAAGCTAGGTCCCAGTGTGTGGATGCCTGGAACATCTTTAGTATTCTTCCTGAGACCATCCTCAATAATGATTTCTAGACTTTTCTGGATTATGTACCTATTGCTACTTATTGGAAAGTAATTTGCTTCTCAGTGCTCTCCATGAGTGACCTGTAAGTCTTTGAAATGTGGGTTTTTTTTCTGCAGATCTAGGATACCTTTCCACATGTCCATTCATCTCATTTCACTTTCATTGTCTGAGGATCCCATATTGATATAAGGATCTTTTAAAATTTTTTTAAAGATTTTTATTTATTTATTATTTTACAGTGTACTGTATGCATGTGTGCCTGCAGTCCAGAAGAGGGCACCAGATCTCATTACAGATGGTTGTGAGCCACCATGTGGATGCTTGGAACTGAACTCAGGACATCTGGAAGAGCAGTCAGTGCTCTTAATCTCTTAGCCATCTCTCCAGCCCTGATATAAGGATCTTAAAGAAAGACCAGATAAGAAGTTCATGGACAGGCAGTGAAAGCAAAGACACGTGGGAAGAAGGAACAGAAGAATTAGATAATGCAATGAATTTGCACATAGTCAGGGAATCAGTAATCATGGCAACATTCATTTGCATGTGGTGGCCAGATGTGCTCACTTCCCCTGGAGCTCAATCAAACTTTTCAAACTCACCGTGAGCCAGGACAAGAGATGCTTCTCACTACATCAACTGCATGAGTGTGTACTCCTTGGAGCTGTACCCTGCCGGCTGGAGCAAAGCATGGGAAGATCAGACAAACAATTTGCTGAATAATTGAATTGTTTTGTGATGCTGCAGTAGTTGAAGTTTGCAGGCCTCCCCCAGGTAGTCAAGGAGCTATAGTGGCCAGGGCATCCCGAGGCCCCAACTCCCAGAAGGAGCCACAGAATTTCCCCTCCTATGGGGACAGTGAAAGATGACTACAAATGGGCTGAAGGATGGAGAAGAGCTCTTCCCTGGATGGGGCTTTAGACACCTCTTGGTTGCAGGCAAGGACTACAACTGTGCTCTTGAAGTTGGGTCAATTAATGTCTGGCAAATATTACAGATTTTGAACATTGGCCCCTGCCATAGATCCCTTTCTCCTCCTTCCCAACTAACTAGGACAAGCACACTATAAACCTTTTACCTAGTTTCAGCACATGGGGAGCAATAGGTGCTGGGCTAGATATGGAGCTGCAGATTATGATTTGCCGCAGAGGCAAGTCTATACTCTATGATGGTGGTGTCCCATTAGGCAAGTCTCTCTCCTATGCCCCTCAAACCTGTCATAGTGTAGTGCCTTGGCATCTATAGGGATTTCTAGGGCCATCTTCTAAGGAAACTGTGGATCAAGGCTAGGGAGCAGAAGGCCAGTGAACTAAATCCTGTAGTTGGAGCCTCTGCCAACTGATTGGCCAATGTGACCAGCAGTGAATGGGTGACTGCAGGAGGACCAAGAGTAGTACACACCACTCTGCTCTCCACTCCAGATAACCTTGGCATGCAGAGAAAACTCTGTGTACAGCAGTTATGCCGTGTAATCTAGACCTGTTGGGCAATAGGTGATCTGGGAGAAGGCTTCCCTATGGCTAGACCAGGATTCTGTGCATCAGAATTCTCTTAGGTTCTTGTTGCTTCTCTGATCACTCCTCCTACTATGTGGCATTTCTGACAATGCTCAAGTGGATGCTAGACCAAATCTTCCAGGAGGATTTCTGTGAGGAGTAGAATGTGTAACTAGGTATGGAATATCTAAAGCAGTGGTCCAATTTCATCCTCCTCATCTCAAAGTTGATGCTGAAGATTCCCTACTCCTGCACTCTCAGGTGCTTTCCTCAGTACCCACCTCCTCCATAAGCATCCTAGATCTGTCACTTCGGTGACTATTGAATTACCCTCTCAGGAGGATGAAAGTCAGCTCACTAGAGCATAATCCCAGATCTATCAGTCACATGTTGGTGATCAGTGCTTCCCTTTGGAATCTGACACAACTGAGTTCCTCCTAAGCTGTCCTTTCCTCATTGCATGGTCAGGCTGTGAATCCTGATGTTTTCCAGAGCAGGTTTTGCCCTGGTATCACTATCTGCTGTGACAACATTGGAGAAAGCTTACTGGTCCCTTCAAATCTGGAATCTGAGCCATCAAGGACACTCAGAGTCTCCCCAGTGAGTCTGAAGTAACCTACATACAGGGAGGTGGGAAACTGTTCTCGCCATGACCCATTATGTTCCCTTCATTCATACCCAGGAACTGTGTCTCTGTGTCACTGGGACTTTGGACAGTTGAGGATGATCTTTGAATTCTTTGATCTTAGTACACTACCTTAATGTAGTTCCCGTGTCCTACATCTATTGCTGGATTAGGTGTGGAGACTTAGGCAATGAATAAGTTTATGGGGCTAAGCCATTTGACCATTGCAAACAGGAAGTTCACTGCCAGGAGATGGAACCTGTAAGCTATGGCTAATCCCTTATGTGTTCAGGCCATGCTGTGTTGCTCCTGTGTCAATTTCTCACTCTGGTATCCATTTCTCAATCCCCTTCATCCTGTACACTCAGCTTTTCTTTCAGGAAAGCATGTTTGGAATTACATTGTGTAATAGTTTATTTTATTAGGTAAAAATCTTCAAGAAGAATGAAGGAAACATTCTTTGCTTGGCCATTAATGGGCTAGCCAGAGATAGCTGCACATGTATGTAATCACAACATCTGAGAAGCTGATGTAGGAATATCATGATTTTGGGGCACATTGGTGGCATCTAAGGACTGTAAAGTGGCCCTGTTTATCTTCTGTTGATGTGAACGATATGTTATTGGGTATAGTTCTCTTGGTTGGAATCTGTGGTCTGTCGAAATTTGTAGAACATCACGCCAGACATATCAGCATTTCATAGCATCCATTGTAAATTCAGTAATTGGTCTAATATGTGTTGTGATCTATTTCCTTTGTATATTTTAGTGTATTTTTGCTCTCTACATTTATAGTTTTGATTATGTGTCATGCTGTGTTCCTTTTCTGGTCCTGTATATTTGATGTTCTATATACAACTTGATCTTTAATAGGTATCCCTTCTTTACATTGGAGAAAATTTTTTGACAAATCATACACAAGAAGTTATCTCAGCATATCTAATCAAGTCCCTGGAAACTCAAACTAAAGAAGTATAATAAAGAAGCAGACACAAGGTAAGATCAACAGTACATTCAAGACCATGGAAGGAAAGACTAGGACCATGTAAGAGTTTTCGTACAGCATAAATTACTGTATTATGCAAACGTAATGCAAATTTTTTATTTTCTGCCTCAATTATCCAAATACCTCTGATTGTAGGTATGTATTTAACCCCTCTATTTTATCAGAAAATGCATGCAAATAAACAAACAAAAAGCTTAAAATATATGTGGATCATTACTTATTAAAATTTAAGATCATAAATATTTTTACATATCTCCAAAATAACTGATGTAAAATATTTACCTAGTTATGTTTTTTTTGTGTGTGTGTATGTACAATGTTTAATACAGACATACACATTTTTTTCTTTAGAACCATGGACATTTGAATCCTTCTTTGAAGAATCTATGGATAAGGTAAAGGGTAGGACCCTGGGCAGTGATTATTCTTCTTAAAGCTCTAACAGAGAATGTGGTGTGTATTCTGAGAAGTGATAACTCCTGGAGAAGGTCACAGCTGTGATATATTATATGGACTCCTAATATATCAGGTATGGAACCAGAGGGAAGAGAACTAGGGAGGATAAAACAATACAAGGAAGAAAAGGAGAAGGTGAAGTTGGGAGGATGCAAATGTTCCAAATGAGTAAATCATTGACTTCAACCTGTGTCATAACTGTTTACTGAGAGACAGAGGATCCAAGTCGGATTTGGAAGGGACATGCTGAGCAAATGCCAGCTTACGTATGTATAGGAGAGGGGTCAGCATCCTGGCTTTAATCAGCTTTCCTCCTATCTCATGTCCTCCATCCAGTGTCCAATTTAAAATAGAGCATTTGATGAATGGTGCTTGCAACAAATCTATTTGGTAGAATGAGCCAACAATGGGAAAACAGCTAGGTTTCCAAGGGAATTTCCTTCCCATGATTCACTACTGCCTCCTGGCAAATCTCAGAAATGTGATTTAGATGGTGATTTAGATGGACACACCACTTCATAAATCCAGAGTCGCCCTCCTCTCAGCAAGCTGCAGGATCCCAGAAATCCAGTGTAACTTAGGTCTTCTGATTACTGTATTTCAAGTGTTCTCTAGTGCATATTTAGAGAAAATACCTGTGACTTCACCTTCCATGCACTAGAATTTCAGCCCTATGAGACCTCCTTGAATTCCCACAGGTGGTTTCTTACACCTCTCACCTCAGTCAGGCCCTTCACATCCCATCAAGTGTGATGCAGCTCTTTTGCCAGGTACCTAAGAGATTTCAGAAGTGAGAGTCTTTAAAATCACAAGAAAGTATGTGTGTCTGTGTCTGTCTGTATTTTATGTGCCTCTCTGAAGACTATGTGGCACAGGCTATGAATCTAACAATGATCTTCCAGTCTGTGACCATGTTTGTGTCTTTAGATCTTAATAAATAATTTTCGTGTTCTAAGACTCCTTGTTGTGATCAAGGAGGCCAGTAGATGGTGTCAGAACCCCTGATACTGGGTTTACACACAGTAGGAAGCTTCTGTATGCACTGGGAATGGAAGCTTGGATGCTCTGAAAGAACCTTCAGTGCTCTTAACTGCTAAGGTGTCTTCTAGCCAAAATTTTCTCTTCATGATTATGTTTCCTGTCAAGACGGCCTGGTCAGGCTCATATACCAGATATTATTTAAAAATTAGTATTCTCCCCACAGAAACAGCTGACCTGACAAGGGTTAACACTTGAATCCCAGGCTGATGCCTAGGAATCCAGCATGGGACTGATCAAGACCCCCTGAATGTGGGTGTCAGTGAGGAGGCCTAGGTAATCTATTGAGCCTTGGGCAGTAGATCAGTATTCATCATGGGTATACAAATGGACTTTTGACTCCGAACCAACAATGAGAGAGGCATTCTCTTGGGGGAGGTACTAGGCACTGCCCTGCATGAAATGACAGACTAGACACCCCCAATAGGGACTCACCCTCCATGGGGAAATGATGGGGCTTGGGGGGGTTGGGGAGAAGGCATGGGAGGAGGGGAGGGAAATGGAGAGGGACCTCGAACTGACTTGTGAAGCAACTTGTTTCTAATTTAAATTTAAATAAAAAATAATATACAAAGAAAAATTTTAAAAGATATCTTAAAGACAAAAACAATTAGAATTCTCCTTTATTTGAGACAATGAGTCTTATGTAGTGATGAGTTCCCTAATTGTTTATCCAATACAACATAGTCAGCCAATTATCAATTTATGTACAACCGCCAAAAATGGACTCAGCCAATTGTTTTCATGCATGTCTGCATGCATTGTCTTAAGAGAATTTGTAAGGGGTTTGGGAAGGCTGCAAAAGAAGAGTTAAATGCAGAAGTGATAAAATATCTTCCAATAATCAACTGATCACAACATATTTTAAGTAATAATAGGGGTAGAGATATGATTCAGCAATTAATTGCACTGGGTGTTGTTATAGAGGACCTGGGTTCCATTTCCAGAACTGAAAAGTTAACTAACTATTTGCTTTAACTCCTGTCCCCAGCATCTCCTGCCTTACTCTGGCATCTGTATGTACTCTGCACAAACACATGAAGAAGTAACACCCACATAACTATTTTTTGAAAGTTCAACACAGTAAAAAATGGAATTTTCCAAATTGATATTCCAACCCTGAGGAACACAGTAGCTAGGAGTAGTTAAAATGAATTCCTTCTGTTCTTGCATGGAAGCAGCTGTGGCCATTTGCTTAGCTGTCCTGCTCAGAGGCAAAAGCAACTTTGTTCTGAATTTCATAGAGCTCATCATAATGTTTCACTTAAGAGTAGAGTATACACTGCCATTAAGTAGCATTTACCTGATATTTTCTGTATTTGGGTTCTGAAAATTTTGTGTCTGTGAGAATTGTGCCCTTTATGCAGTTATCTTTTAGAAGAGACATCAAGTTTGAGAGGCAGCATATGCTCCATAACAGTGGATTTTCACTGTGTTGTTTACCTGATTTTCTGGTAAGAGCTTGAGAAACAAGATGAACATGCTAAAGGCTTTTCTTTCTATCGTTTTAGAATTTATGTCTCTGCATGACTTTTAAGTAAAAATGTCCCTAAATGTCTCTGCTTTTACACTGTGATAATGCTTTGAAATGGATTTCTTTATGTTAGCCTGCTTAGGAATAGGGAGAATATGACATGAATGTGTCTACATTAAGTAAAATCCACACTCTTTTGCTTAGGAAAAGTGTTGTTTTGGTAATAACGGCCTGGCTCCCCCTGCCTCCAGATATGAAATCTTTTTTTTTCTTTTACTGTTTGTTTTTTTTTCAGGTTTTTTAGACATGGCTCTCTGTATTGTTTTGGAGCCTGTCCGTAAACACACTCGGTAGACCAGGCTGCATCTGTCTCCTGAGTGCTGGGATTAAAGGTGTGTGCCACCAACCCCCAGCTGAAATCTTTCTCAGTTCTTCTGTCTAGGTTATTGTGATGGATGTTCTTGGTAGTCAAATGTCAGTAACCAATCATGACCTCCAGGTGATCTGCCAC